>NC_133664.1:160810642-161169689 GCF_037893015.1 Macrotis lagotis | reverse complement strand
AAAACACCAAGGAATGTTGTGGCCAAATTCCAAAACTATTAAATAAAAGAGAAAATCCTATAAGCAGCCAGAAAGAAACAATTTAAATACCAAGGAGCCATAGTAAGGATTATGCTGGACCTGGCTACATCAACATTAAGGGATTGAAGGGCCTGGAATAAGATATTTCAAAGAGCAAGGGAGCTTGGAATCTCAAGAATCCACTATCCAGAAAAGTTGAGCCTTCTCTCCCAGGGGAAGGGATGGACACTTAACAAAATGGGAGACTTCCAGCATTTCCTGTTGAAAATACCAGAGTTAAATAGAAAATTTGGACATCAAACAGGAGGCTCAAGAGTCATATGAAAAGGTTAAAAAAAAAGAGTAAAGAAAAAGAACCTATTATCCAATAAGATGAAATTGGCTGTATCCCCACCTGGGAGAAAGAGTCTCATAACCCTTGAGAAGTGTTACTCTATTAGAGAGAATATACTTAGCCAGAAGTGAAGGACATTAATGATTTTTCTGTGACTCAGATATAATGATTTAAAAAACAATACCTCTTTTAAAAAGGGGGACAATAAGGAGACAGAAGGATGGAGGAGATTGAATGGGGTAAATTTCATTACATTAAGAGGTACAAAAGACCTATTGCAATAGAGGGGAAGAAAGAAGGTCAGAACCACCTGAATTTTACTCTCATCAGTATTGGCTTAAAGTTAACTTTCACACGCTCAGTTAAGAAACTTATCTTACCTTTCAAGTATTAAAAGGGGAAAGGGGAGTGGGAGATGAGGAGGGGGATAGGAAGAACAGGGAGGGGGGGGTTGATATAGGAGGGCAAAAACACTGAAGGCAGTGGTATTTAGAAACAAAATACTGGGGAATATAGATAAAGAGACAAAAAAGAGGAAAATACAAATAGAGGGAAGATAGAATGGAGGGCAATAAAGAGTTAGTAATTATAATTTTGAAAATGAATGGGATGACTTCTCCCTTAAAACATAAGTGAATAGCAGAGGAGATTAAAATCCAGAATGCTAGAATATGCTCCTTACAAGAAGCCCATTTAAAGCAGAGACATATGTGTGTGTGTGTGTGTGTGTGTGTGTGTGTGTGTGTGTGTATATATATATATATATATATATATATATATATATTGAGAGAGAGAGAGAGAGAGAGAGAGAGAGAGAGAGAGAGAGAGAGTGTGTGTGTGTAAAGGTAAAAGGTTGAAGCAAAATATATTTTGCTTCAGCTGAAGTGAATAAAAAGCAGGACTTAGCAATCCTTATTTCAGACAAAGCAGTTGCAAAAATAGACAGCATTAAACCAGATAAGGAAGGAAACTATATACTCCTAGAAGTTACCATAGACAATAAAGTAATTTCAATACTAAATATGTATTGTACAATTGATAAACCTCTGGTCAATTTGATTTAAAAAAGAAAAAAACCAAATTGCTAGCATCATAAGTGAAAAAGGTGAACTCACCACAAATGAGGAGGAAATTAAAGTAATAATTGGGGAATTATTTTGCCCAATTCTGTGCCAATAAATTTGACAATCTAAGTGAAATGGACAAATATTTACAAAAATTTAAGTTGCCAAGATTAAATAAAGAGGAAATTAAATACCCAAATAATCTTATCTCAGAAAAAAGAAATTCAACAAGCCATTATTGAACTAAGAAAAACTCCCTCTCCAGGGCCAGATGGATTCACAAGTGAATTCTATCAATATTTAAGGAACAACTGGTTCCAATTTTATATAAATTCTTTGGAAAAATAGGTGAAGATGGAAATCTGCCTAACTCTTCCTATGACACCCATATGGTGCTGATAGTTAAACCATGAAGAGTTAAAACAGAAAAAGAAAATTACAGATCTATCTCCCTGATGAATATAGATGCAAAAATCTTAAATAAAATCTTAGCAAAATGATTACAACAAGTTATCACTAGGATAATATATTATGACCAAGTAGGATTTATCCCAGGAATGAAATATTAGGAAAACTGTTAATATAATTAATTATATCAATAACAAACCTAACAGAAATCAAAATACAACACCCAATCCTAATAAAAACACTAGAGAGCATAGGAATAAATGGATTGTTCCTTAGAATAATAAGTAGTATCTATCTGAAACCATCCACAAGCATGCTATGCAATGGGGACAGGCTAGAGGCATTTCCAATAAGATCAAGGGTGAAACAAGGATGCCCATTATCACCACTGCTATTCAATAATGTATTAGAAATGCTAGCTTCAGCAAAAGAGAAGAAAATGAAGAAGGAATTAGATTTGGGAAAGAAGAGATAAAACTCATTCTTTGCAGATGACATGATGGTATACCTAGAGAATTCCAAAAATTATCTTAAAAAACTACTAGAAATAATTAGCAACTTTACCAGAATCTTAGAATATAAAATAAACCCTCATTAATCCTTAACATTTCTATATATAGCTAGCAAGATCCAGCTGAAAGAGGTAAAAAGAGAAGTCCCATTCAAAGTACCCTTAGAAAATATAAAATATGTGGGAGTCTACTTGCCAAGGCAGACTCAAAAACTTTTTGAAAACAATTACAAAACACTTCTCACACAAATAAAATCAGATTTAAATAACTGGGCAAACATCAACTGCTCATGGATAGGCCAAACTAAGATAATAAAAATGACAATGCTACCAAAAGTAAATGCCCTGTTTAGTGACCTACCAATCAAAATTCCAAAAAAATTACTTTAATGAATTAGAAAAAATTTTAGCAAGTTCATATGGAGAAATAAAAAGGTCAAGAATTTCCAGGTATTCATTGAAAAAAGTACAAAAGAAGGTGGCTTAGCCTTACGAGATCTAAAATTATATTATAAAGTATTAGTCATCAAAACTGTCTGGTATTGGCTAAGAAATAGAGTGGTGGATCAGTGGAATAGACTAGATGCCATAGCAGGAAATGATTATAGTAATCTGCTGCTTGATAAACCCAAAGAGTTCAGCTATTGGGATAAAAACTCTCTCTTTGATTAAAACTCTTGGGAAAATTGGAAGGTGGTATGGAATTAGATTAGACCAACACTTCACACCCTATACCAAGATAAGATCAAAATGGATACGGGATTTAGACATTAAAAAAATATTATAAGCAAACTAGAAGATCAAGTAGTTTACATGTCAGATGGAAAGGGAAGCAGTTTATGACTACAAAAGAGATGGAGAACATCATTAAAAAC
The DNA here is from genome assembly GCF_037893015.1 of Macrotis lagotis. NCBI lineage: Eukaryota > Metazoa > Chordata > Mammalia > Peramelemorphia > Peramelidae > Macrotis > Macrotis lagotis. The sequence goes on along the minus strand of NC_133664.1, from coordinate 161,166,476 downwards.
AAATGACAATTTTGATTACATTAAATTAAAAAAGCTTTTGCAGGGCGACTAGGTAGCACAGTGGATAGAGCACTGGCCCTGGAGTCAGGAGTACCTGAGTTCAAATCTGATTTCAGACACTTTATAATTACCTAGCTGTGTGGCCTTGGGCAAGCCACTTAACCCCATTGCCTTGCAAAAACCTAAAAACAAACAAAGAAACCCTTTTACACAGACAAAACCACTGTAACCAAGATCAAAAGAAATGTAGTAAATTGGGAAACAATTTTTACAAACAGTATTTCTGACAAAGGATTCATTTCTAAAATATACAGAGAATGGAGTGAAATTTTCATAAAAAACCAAGCCATTCTCCAGTTGACAAATGGCCAAAGGATATGTAAAGGCAATTTACAGATGAGGAAATCAAAGTGATCCATAGTCATATGAAAAATTGCTCTAAATCACTACTTATTAGAGAAATGCAAATTAAAGCATCTTTGAGGTACCACCACACACCAATCTAACTAGCCAGAAAGGACAATGATCAATGTTTGAAGGAATGTGGGATATCTGGGACACTATACATTGTTAGTGGAACTGTGAACTAATCCAGCCTTTCTATAGAGCAATTTCAAATTATGCCCAAAGTGCAACAAAAATGTGCATACCCTTTGATCCAGTAATACCACTACTGGGTCCATACCCTGAAGAGATTTTGAAAAAAGGGTAAAAGTATCACTTGTACAAAAACATTCATAGCAGTCCTGTTTGTGGTGGCAAAGAATTAGAAAGAAAGTGAATGTCCTTCAATTAGGGAATGGCTTACATTCCCCAATTGACAAATGGTCAAAGAATATGCAAAGGCAATTTACAGATGAGTAGATCAAAGCCATTCATAGCCATAAGAAAAAAATGCTCTAAATCATTATTAGAGAAATGCAAATTAAAGCTTCTCTGAGTTACCACCTCACACCTCTCAGATTGGTCAAAATGACCAGAAAGGATAATAATCATTGTTGGAAGGGTTGTGGGAAATCTGGGACACTATTACACTGTTGGTGGAGCTGTGAACTCATCCAACCCTTCTGGAGAGCTATTTGGAACTACGCCCAAAGGGCAACAAAAATGTGCATACCCTTGACCCAGAAATACCACTACTGGGTCTATATCCTGAAGAGATGATGAAAAAGGGTAAAAACATTACTTGCACAAAAATATTTATAGCAGCCCTGTTTGTGGTGACAAAGAATTGGAAATCAAGTAAATGTCATTCAATTGGGGAATGGCTTAGCAAACTGTGGTATATGTATGTCATGGAACACTATTATTCTATTAGAAACCAGGAGGGATGGGATTTTAGGGAAGCCTGGAGGGATTTGCATGAACTGATGCTGAGTGAAATGAGCAGAACCAGAAAAACACTGTATACCCTAACAGCAACATGGGGGTGATGATCAGCCTTGATGGACTTGCTCATTCCATCAGTGCAACAATTGGGAACAATTTGGGGCTGTCTGCAAAGGAGAGTGCCATCTGTATCCAGATAAGGAGCTGTGGAGTTTGAACAATGTTCAAGGACTATTCCCTTCTATTTAGAAAAACACAGATATCTTATTGTCTGATCTTGTTACCTCTTAGACTTCTTGTCTTTTCTCTAACGATACAATATCTCTCTCATCACACCCAATTTGGATCAAGGTACAACATGGAAACAAAGTAAAGAATGACAGATTGCTTTCCGTGGAGGGGTGGGGGGAGGGAAGTAAGATTGGGAGGAATGGCTTAACAAACTGTGGTATATGAATGTCATGGAACACTATTGTTCTATTAGAAACAGAAGGGATGGGAATTCAGGGAAGCATGGAACAATTTGCATGAACTGATGCTGAGCGAGATGAGCAGAACCAGAAGAACATTGTACACCCTAACAGCAACATGGGGGTGATGATCATCCTTAATGGACTTGCTCATTCCACCAGTGCAACAATCAAGCACAATTTGGGGTTTCTGCAATGGAGAATCCCACTGGTATTCAGAGAAAGAATTGTGGAGTTTGAATAAAGACCAAAGACCTTTAATTCAGAAAAAACAATAACTTGTTATTTTATGAAATTTTGCTCTTTATTTTATTTTTCTTCCTTAAGGATATGATTTCTCTCTCACCACATTGAACTTAGATCAATGTATATCATGGAAACAATGCAAAGACTAACAGACTGCCTACTGTAGGGGGTGGGGGAGGGAAGGAAGAATAGGGGAACATTGTAGAACTCAAAATAAATAACTTTCTTTAATTAAAAAAAAGGAGAGAAGGGAATAGAAATTTACAAAATATCACATGCCAGGTACTAGGCTAAATTCTTTATAAATAATTATTTGATCCTCACAACAACCCTGGGATGTCAATGGTGTTATCCACATTTTAGTCAAGGAAACTAAGATAACAAAAGTTAAGTGACTTGGGGGTCACATAGTTAGTGAATGTCTTAGGTTATATTTTAACTCAGTTTCTCCTGCCTCCAGGCCCAGGACTCTATCTATTGTGCAACCTTGCCATATACTTATGAGGGTGAGGCAATTGCCCTTCGAGCAGAATGATTAACATTTAGTTAGACTCACCATTAGGTAGCAATATATCAGCTCTTCTAGAGCATTACTTTTCTTTTTACCCCTTCAAATTCTCTTTAAGTCTGTGATAGATCAGGGGAAAATGCATTTTGAGACTCTTAAACAACCATAACTATTTGTTTTGGAGATTAGGGCTCTCCTTTTATCAATATTTGGAGAAATTTAGATGTGAGATATTTCATGAGTTTATAAGTGTGACCCTAGAAGTGATAGCAATGAAATATCATGAGAAGATGTACTCCTGGGGTGAATGCCCTCCAGTGGAACCAGTAGATTTGGCACAAAGTCTTGGCATTTGGAATTTGTCCATTTACACACACACACACATACACACACACACACACACACACACACACACAAAAACACACAAAAATATATTCCATTACTTTTTAAATTTTTACCAAAATGTATTCTGAAGCTTTCATCACTGCTTCTTTATTCTGGATTTTATTGGAGTCATCAATGAAGACTCCATCACAGTGATGCTCTTGTTGTAGACAGCTATCACTAAGGACATCTAGGGAAAGGAAATATATCAGATTTAAAAGTTTTCCAAAAAAACAATAATTTATGAGTATGAATAGATCAGAAATCATTAAATTAATATCTATTTGTTATAAAATCAAATATTGGTAATGAAAATTAAATTCATGATTTACAGATTAATAAAAACAAATAGCTCATGCCTTTTGTTTTTCAGTAAGATAGTTAATGAATTCTTTAGTTGCATGTTCTTTCAAATATTGGTTAAGATCATTGTTAAATGTCTACTATTTCCAAGATGGGGGGGGTAGGTCATTTAAAATTTAAAATAACAGAGTAGAGCCAAGATGGCAGTGTGAAGACAGGAATTCCTACCTCTATCAAAATACTCCAGTTACCTTAAAACTATGACTCTAACCAATTTCTAGAGAGGCAGAACCCACAGAAAGACCCAGAGAAACAATTTTCCAGTCCATGATAACTTGTCCTTCAACATTATGAAGAAAATTAGTTAGAATAAACTTTAAAAAAATTATTTTAGCATTCAAATTAATTTTTTAAAAAAATTTTGGATTTTATTTCTCCAATATCAGGTGATTCTTTTATTCTCTGATTTGCCAGTGGTGTTCTACCTATTTTCTTTCTTATTTTTTAATTATGTATTTTATTTTTCCTCAGTTATATGTAAATAATTTTAATGTTCATTTTTAAAACTTTGAGTTCCCAATTCCCTCCCTTCCTCTTCCCCCTTCACTGAAAGACAAGCTAAATGGCTTATGTTAAATTACACAGATTATACATGTTTAGTCATGAAAAACAATTCCATAATAGTCATACTATGAAAGAACACATATTCCACCCCCAAAAAATACTCAAGAAAAATAAAGATTTTTCTCTGGTCATATATGGAATTTTTTTCATAAATCTTTCATAGTTATCTTGAGTCACTCAATTTTGCTCAGAATAGCTAAATCATTCATCTTACAGTATTGCTGTTACTTTGTATACAGTACATTACTTGAATCAGTTCATGTAAGCCTTTCTAAGGTTTCCTGAGAGCATCCTCTTCACCATTTTTATAGTAGAATAAGATTTCATCATAATCATATATATCTTTTTTTTAGGTTTTTTTTTGCAAGGCAAACGGGGTTAAGTGGCTTGCCCAAGGCCACACAGCTAGGTCATTCTTAAGTGTCTTAGACCGGATTTGAACCCAGGTACTCCTGACTCCAGGGCTGGTGCTTTATCCACTACGCCACCTAGCCACCCCTAATAATCATATATAGCTTGATTTGCTTAGCTATCCCCCAATTGATGAGCATCCCCTCAATTTCCAATTTGTTGCTACCAGAAAATAGCTGCTATAAATATTCATTGACAATTCTCATTTCAGACTTATCACCTTAAATGCAAAACAATCTTTGTCCAAATTTTAAGACTTTTACTTGTTAAAGTGTAAATATATCTAATTGAATTTTTAAAAATAATTTGGAATATAACAGAAATCAAGCTATAGCTAAAATAATAGTTTTGTTTTTGGTTATTTTGAAGACATTCATACCCGATTAAACAGATTCTCATACCTAAAAAAAAAAAAAAAAAGAAAAAATAGTGTTTGAAACAGTTATTGGACTGCAATATATATATTCAGAATTTAAAATAATACCATGGAATCAACAAACTGGATTGTAAAATTTTAAAAATCTTAAATTTATTAGGCTTTATTAGTAACACAGAATTACACAGAATAAAGTTCAGGTCCTCATCAGCGATGGCTCACCAATGTATTTTCCTTGTTTTATTTTGTTTTACTTTCAACCATAATTCTTATGATGAAATTTCTTCATAATATGACAGCATTTGTTCCTGCCTTTATACTATGGACATACCCAGCAATTTTTCCATCAGTAAATTCAATGAAAAACATTTTTCAGAAAAGGCACATAAAGAATTTAGACCAACAAAGTTAAAAAATTTTGATAACTTCCAATTATGTTTTTTAAAAAGCTCTTATAATTGAGACTGACATAAATGCAAAGTCACATGTAAGTATTTTAAAGTACAGACACACAAACTAATGGATGCCAACTGACAGTAAAATGAAATATGGGTTAAAACACCATATAACTTGCTTACAAGCAAACAATTAAAATAGCATTTTTTTTTCTGGGATAAGCTGAAGCCTCTTTGTATTTTTTTTGGAAATGGCTTAAATAGGTACATAGGGAAGTAAGCCCAAGGAATGGAAAAGTAATGGTTTTTAGCAAAGTGCAATATCTCAGTGATATGTAACACTTATGAGTATAGACTATTATTTACTTCTAGCAAACATTATCACTTACACTTGCAAAACATAATTGCTCATGTTCAAAATAAATGAAAATTTTTTAAATGAAATAAAACAGACCTAAGACACTTGAAGACAATATGAAAATTATAAAAGAAGAAAAAAAAAGGAAATTTCAGCATTAGCAGGATAATAAAATCTGAATCTAGTTATATAGCTAAACTTAAAGCTTGTGCTGAATCAGTAGTAGACTATTCAAACTATCATGTATGCTAGGTACAAGGTTGTTTCCCAAAGGAAATACACAAATGAATGTCTCTAAATTTAATACACTCACATTTTAGCCCACAAAAATGCTCTCAATATCTCCACCTCAACTTACTTATAAATAAAAGCTTATTCATTTAAAATGTATAAAAATTAATCTTGGCATCACCATTAAGGCAATGCATAGATATCAATCACATAGTAAATTTAAGAGTGAAAACTTAAGTTAAATGAATAAAAATCAGATAAAACACTATGTATAAGGCTGTCTACAACATATCAAAAAATTGGAAATACATCTTAGTTTTTTAACTGAAACCTAAAAGAGAATAAGGCAGCATGCACCTTTAAAAAGGGGAAAAAAAATTAAAATGTACAAGATTTGTTTAAATAATCAATCCAAAGGCAAGTATTCATCCTCTTTTAAGAGCATTTCAATAAAACAACAAATTTAGAGGACAAATCAAGTTATTAAAATATTTTGTTCAATGTTTATACAAATTACATTCCTACAATTACAATTATACATACAATCAAGGTAGTTTTTCAATGTTTCTTAATATTACTGTACTTAAAAATTTACAAGACATGAACATAAATAAAGCTGTTTAAAACTGGCAAATACAGTACTGGTCTATCAATCAGCACAAGTCACTTTATATTTGTCACCTTGAAAACCATCAGGTTAGAATTTTGTGAGGCCATTCTTCAAACCTAAAGATCAATAATTAAACTTATAAATATAGGTATGCACAGAATAATTTCCATATTTGCAAATTTGCAAACATCATACACTGGAGCCTCGCTATAACTTTGTCCTAGGTTCCATGCTTGAAGACTCTGTTATAGGCTTAACAGTGTTACAATAAGGTCCTTCTGATATTCCCAGTGGGGGGGATAAGGGGGGAAACAATCTTCAACTGAGGTCCCTGATGGACCTGCCTTAAGAATTTCATGCTACAACTGGTCATACTATAGTGAGGCTCCTGTGTATACAGCTCCAAATTTAATTACATTTGGCTTAAGAAACTTGATTTACCATTAAACTTAAAAATCTTAGAAGAGGCCACAATCCTTTAGATTATTTTTTATGATGACATCTGTTACGGCATCAAACACAAATTGAACATTCTTTGTATCTGTGGCGCAAGTGAAGTGGGTATAAATTTCCTTTGTGTCCTTTCTTTTGTTGAGGTCTTCAAATTGACACTGAATATATGCTGCTGCTTCTTCATATGTATTTGAACCTTAAAAGAGAAAAAGAGAGAAACAAAAAAAAAAATTTAAAGTTAAAAAAGTATACTGCTTAGTAAAGGCAAAAAAAATATTTAAGGTAAAGAATGGGGTATAGATTCAAATTTCATCTGTATGAGGAATGCCTGTGTGCAAATTCCTTCCCATGATGCCAACTGGCAATGCATCTGCTACTTTTGTTCTTTGAAATTTGCTTGAGACACATGGAGGCCAAGTAATTTGCCCATAATCAGATAACCAGTATGTGTATCAAGTTGACCTTAGATTACCCTTACCATGAGGTAGATCCTTTGTTCATCATATCTCACTATATAAACATGACTTTTTTTCTAATTTAGTAAATTTGGTTTATTTTTAGCATTCATTAAAAAAAGTTCCAAGTTCACTTCCTCCTAACCCTTTCCTCACCCAATGAGAAGACAATATTATATCAATTATACATGTGAAGTCATACAAATCATATTTTCTTATTTTCCATGTTGAAAAAAATGAAAGAAAAATAAAATGAAAAATTCTGCTTCAATCTTATTCTCTCTCTGGAAGTGGATAGCATTTACATCGTTATTAATATTATTAACTAAATTTTATAAAGCATTTCTATGTAGTACTTTACTTGTAGTCTCTCATTTGTTTCTAAATTGCACTATGAGGTCAGTGGAGCAATTAACATTCTATCTTACAGTATAGGAAACTGAAGGCAAGAAAAAAGAAATTGAGTTTAATTATTCATGTGATACAGGTAGAAAATGTGAAATGATCAGACCTAAACTTAAGGAATATACAGGTATAGGCATACACATACATTTGGCAGCTTCAAGAAAGATGAATTATGGTGGTGAGAGCTGAGTCTGGGAGACCAATTAGAAAGCTATCACAATAGTATAGGTGAGAGGTGATAAGAAACTCAAGGGAATGGCTGTAAGTAGAGAGAAAGAAAGACACATTCTAGACATGATCTGAAGGTAGAAATGACAAAGGTTGGAAATGGAATAGATACATTGAGTTTATGAGTAGTTAAGATCAATACAATGGAGATAAGCCTGAGTGGCAGCTCTCAAAATTAATAAGGAAATTGAAAAGAGAACAGGGTTATGGGTAAAGTAATGAGTTCCATTTTGAACATCTTAACTTTTAGCTGCATCACAATTAAGATGCCTAAAAAGGTAGTGGGCAATACAGGATGGTAGGTCAGACAAGAGACTAGAACAGAATACAGAGAAATGGAAATCCTCTGTAAGGAATTTATAATTGAATTCATGGAAATTGGCAAGGTCAACAAGTTTGTGGGTATTGAAGAAAAAGAGAAGAGAGCAAAACAAAATATATACAAAAGAACTGAAACTTCTGAAAAAAGACAATTCCATTGCTATCTATAACACTTAAATATACCTTATTTTCTGAATTAAAAACAGAGAACAGAAAATTCTATTAACAGTTTAATTTGCCCACCTTTCTGGACTTTGCATGCCCCAACACATATTCTATTTCTCAAGAATTTACAATCTGCTGTATACCTCTAATATTTTCTCTGTACCTTTGCATACTGCCTATTCAAATTCCAACTTTAAAGATCATTTTAAACATAGCATGCTGTCCGTGAAGTCTTCCTTGATTCAAGGGAAATTTCATTCAAAATGCCTCTCTCTCTCTCTCTCTCTCTCTCTCTCTCTCTCTCGTGATTTTAACACAGTTCTTTGTACTCTAAAAACTCACTTTGTATAAGAAGGGATAAGGAAGGCCTGAATTAAAGAACATACTCAGAGTCCAGTTTTGTACTTCTAAGTTAAATATGTAGCTTCTCAATCAGTGTTCTGGGGTAATAATCTAGGGTTAAAGTCTATAGTAGTAGATCTATAGGAGGAAATGTTCTCACCCATAGTAGAAATGAAATCAGCTCTGGTGCAAAAATCCAAAAAATATAACAAGTATTGGGTTAAGTCATGAGGATGTTCAACCTCCATCAATACATATTTTCAAGTATTATGCAATTCATACTCCTAACTAGTTACTTAGACCCTGATTAGTAGACTCAACAACCAACTTGGGGCTACAAAACCTGTCTTTGCCAGAAGGTGTATTTTAATCCAGGCTTCTCTCAATAAGAGGTTAGTAAGCAAGTTGTAATCTGCTAAGTGACAAAGATTCTGCTCCATTACAAAATAGGTCCTTGATAAATATTGGTTTTCTCTAAATAGATGAAAGTGATAATGATCATGATGATGATGATTTTTTTTTGTCCTTCATTCTCAAAGAAGATTTTGGTATCAGGAAGGTGAGGCTACTATGACATGCATTTGAATTGGATTTGGGTGAGAGGAGTGCAAGTTTCATTTTTCTCCTCCAGAGCCATCTGGTTCCAATGGCCAGACATAGCAGGATGATTGGAGACAGTCTTTGCAAGGTAATCAGGATTAAGTGATTTGAACAAAGTCACATAGCTAGTGTTTGAAGTCAAATTTGAATTCAGGTCCTCCTAACTCCAGGGTCAGTGCTCTATCCACTGTGCCTCCTAGCTGCCCTAGATTAAAAGTAAGGATTTCTGCAAGATCAAGAGTATATAAAAAGGTGAATTTTCCACTAAGGGAGTTTTCAGCTATAGATAAAGAATGAGTGACTTAATAAGTTTTCCAAAGAAAGTACAATACCTGCATATTCAGGATAGCAGATAGTGAGAGGACTCCTTTTAATTTTTTCTTCAAAGAGATCCTTCTTGTTTAGAAAAAGAATAATAGATGTGTCTGTAAACCATTTGTTGTTGCAGATGCTGTCAAACAATTTCATACTTTCATGCATCCGATTCTATGGTAAAAATAACATAAATACCATTATTTTAAGAGTAACAATAATTTCATAAATACACTGGTTTTTAACAAAGTAGAGCTTAGTTAAGTGACTATCAGGAAACTTACTGTCAACTCCAAACTAGTATCTTCTAATTGCTAATTTTTGACAAGTCATGAAAATCCATATGTTTAAAATGAAATTATTCAAGTTATATAGATTTTACTTTAACTATAAAATATTTTAGAAAATTATAGAAAAAGCCTATTTAACCTATACAATCTGCATAAAATATCTTTATATTATTCCATGTGCCACTGAAAAAAGCCTATTGCTCTGCTATACTTTCTCTTTCCAAAATTCATGTTTCTTCCTTCCAAAAAAGCCTATATGATGACATCAAGAGGAATGTGCATTTTTTCCATATTATTTCAACATGAACAATGAGAATTTTTATATATAATATATAATAACATATTGCTAACATGTATTGACTAATGTATTACTGTTAAGTAAAAGCTTGGGAAATACAGTCTTTGGTCCTTGAAGAGACACATCTTAATCCATCTTATATACCACAAGTCTGATGTGTTTATAGATATGAATGCAGAATATTTTGCACTCCTTTCCAGTTAGGGAGTAGGAGGAGGAAGGAAAGAAACTACGATTTCTTCCACTGGTGAGAGATGTGGGTCTGTCTGGCATGCAGGACTCATCATGTTGGATCACTAGAGATATTTAAAGCTTGTTAAAAGTCATGCCATCTAACTAATCTTCCTTCCCTTGCAGATCTTTTAGAAGATCTTTTCAAGATCTCCTCTCAAGATCTCTTGATGCCAATCTTTCAATCACTGTTCAAAACAAAACTTATCTTTTAAACAAAACTGGATAGCAATAGCAATTGTATGCACTATGACATCCCATTCTTAAAAAGTGATTATACTTACCATTTCTTCATCTTCAGCCAGAACCAGGTCATAGTCACTAAGTGCTACACAAAATATGATAGCTGTTACTCCTTCAAAGCAATGGATCCACTTCTTCCTTTCTGATCTTTGTCCTCCCACATCAAACATTCTATAAAAGGAAAAATAGTTTGTTGACATGGTTTTAAAATATATACACCAGCAGTCTAAGGAATACTGAACTATCAACAAAATAGCTATAAGGCATCTTGATAAAGATGTAAAAAAAAATAATGCAACATTTTGATTTTTTTTAAAAGGCTGAAATTATATCATGGGGACAGGAAGTGAGGAAAGTTAAAAATATGTCTTTTAAAAAACTGCTTAAAAACTAAGTGTACTCAGTTGAGATTTAGTGAACTCCTATTAATGGCATGATATTATCTTAAAATTAAAAAAGACAGATAATAAATGTTCAAGTGCCTAAACTAATTGTGTATATAAAGACATTTTAAAAAATCAAAATATTAAGAAAGGAACAGACAAAATTTTATAGATGAATACAATAAAAACCAAACATAATCAAAAAATCTTGGTCCATGTTAAATACTTATACAACAGAAGGGTAAAGGTATAACCAAGTTCATATCATAAATTAATAGACCCTGTTTTACATCCAGAAAGAGGCTAGGATTCTTAGCTTGCTACTTCAGAGTATAAAGGATGGAATTTTTTCAATCAAGTAAGTAATTTTAGGTCAGGGATCTGAAAAAGGGAAGGTTATGATAAAGAAAGAGGAGGAATAACATTAAATTTAAGGAATTTAAGTTGACAGGACAGTTAACAGGCAGGTAGGGACAAGAAATGAAGAACATATTACATGATGGATCTTAGTGACTTATGGAACAAATGGGAAGATTTTTGTGATTAAATGTAAAAGATTATTGATTTTATACAATTGGGAAGACAGAAATAATGGCGTATACATATAGATTAATGTGGGTTTCTCAAAGGGCAATCATATGAACATTTTTTAAAGAACAAAAGAATATTTCATTTCATTTTCACCCTTAATGTACCTAGTACTTCTAAAGATACATGCTAAATTTATATGAGTTCAAGAAATACTATGTAACTGTTTATGTAACAACATTACATAAACTGGTACAGTTTAACAAATTCATTTATATAGAGGGTGCTCTAATTAAAGAGGGTACTCTTTAATTGTCAGAGATAAGCATCTTCCCTGTAGAGCAGTATTAGATAGCAATTTATAATTTTAACAGTGTATTACTGTCCCAATTTCTCCAAATCCCCTCTAGCATTTGCCATTTTCTTTTTCTGTCAGGTTTGTCAATCTCATAAATATGAGATGGCATCTCAAAGGTTTTTAATTTACATTTCTCTAATCAATACTGATTTAGAGGGGGCAGCTAGATGGCACAGTGGATAATGCACTGGCCCTGGAATTAGGAGAACCTGAATTCAAATCTGACCCCAGATACTTACTTAATGATTACCTCTCTGTGTGAACTTGGGCAAATCACTTAACTCTGTTGCCTTAAATAAATTTAAAAATAGTGATTTAGAGCCTTTTTTAATATGACTAGTGATTGCTTTGATTTTTTTTTTCTGAAAACTTACTGTTCTTACCATTTGTCAATTGAGGAATGGTTCACATTACTATTCAGTTTTATAGATGATATAAAGATGTCAAATGACTTGGCAAGCAAGAAATATTAAGTTCATATGCCATAAAAAAGTGATGAAATTTATAACTCCATTATAATTTAATAAAACAAAAAATTGAGGCTAAGCATGAAACAGGTGATAACAACAACAACAATGATAATAATAATAACAGCATTTAATCCTTGAAGATTTGCAAAACACTTTATAAATATATCACTTTATCCTCACAGTTACCCTGGGAGGTAGGTGCTATTTTCACACCTATTTTATAGAGGAGGAAACTGAAACAGAGATTTAGAGCCCTGTCCAAAGTCACATAACTTTAAATGACTAAAGATGAATTTGAAATTGAGTCTTCCTGACTCTAGGTTTAATGCTATTCACTTTTCTACCTAGATGCCTTTGATTAGATCAGACAGGTAAACCTCAAATGTATAAATACACACACATACACACAAACACACACACACACATATACGTATATACATATATTTGTCTATATATAAATATTCATTAACTTAATTTTCTTAGAAAAAATAGCAATAAAAACTTTAATAAAATATTTATAGGAAGCGAAACCATTGCAAATAAGATTTATTTTAGTCACTGAACAGAGGTACCCATGCAGACAGTCAACAAACACTCTTAAAACATCTAACAATAAAAGTCTTACACTGTTACTATGTTTAAATTTATATCTATCAATTAGAATATGGTATAGTATTTTAAATTTACAATGAAAAAATTATTCTATATTTTATTAGTGCCTCAACTTCATAATTAGAGGTAATGAGAATTTTATCATGGAAGTACCTCATATTTTCCATTAGAGTTGAAAGGGGAAAAAAAAATCTAGGACACAAATGACGTAAGTGATGTTCCTTTAGCCCATAGGTCAAGGAACACAACGATTGAGAATAGGATATTAACCTTGGCCAGAAGGTGGTAAACAATTACATTAGTGAGAACAGTTTTAGTGAATTGCACAGGGTAAAAAGCCAGCTGGCTGAGGAACAAAGAAATATCAAGGAAGAAAGACTGGTTGTTAATTCTGTCTTGGCTCAGTGTGACTGCAGACAAGTTTAAGATGCATCACAAAATTATATCAGATAGCATGTTTTACATAACATATGATGTTTAAACATTGAAGCGCTTCATTTGAAAAAGAATCAGAGGCATAAAACTATCCTCTTTTCCTTTTTTAATGCATATTCATTTAAAGAAAGTTTCATTACAGTAATGGTGATGAACTGTGTTTACTCATACATTTTCTCATATCCTTTCTGACCAAAAGAAAAAAATATCTACATTTGGGAAAAATTTAGCCTCCTTATATAGAGATCAAATCCATAAATTTGAAAGACCATTATAATTTAGTGATTTAAGACATTCAGGATAATATAATTACCTGACATTATTAAATCAGACAATAACAATTTGTTATTCATATATAAGTTTTCTATTGATACAGGAAGGAATGTAATAGTCCTGATTCTGAGGCCATCCCTTTCGAAATATTGATCATGTTTTTAGAAAATTCATTAACTTTCATTTTTGTGACATGGAAATAATTTTTACATTTTCATATTGAGCATTTGTAATTTAATAAAGATATTAAAGATAATCAATCTAAAGATCTCTATTCCCTTCAAAACAACTTGAAAAAAAAGTCAAGGAGACAACTAGCATTTAGAAAGTGATTACTATGGATAAAAAATGAGGATACAAAGAAATTTTGGGACCCAAAACAGGGTCATGTATTCTAATAGGGAGGCAACATGCAAATAGTTGCATATGGACAAAATATATATAAAAGTCATTAGCAGTTCATGGGAAAGAATAAAGATGTTTGCGGTACGAGGAATATGAAGTGAAAAAGCATAGAAATGTCTTTTGGGAAATGTATGTATGTGAAGAACAGCAAATATGCCACTGAAAATGGACTGTAGAGTTAACTAGAGTACAAGACTGTCTGGAGCTTAATAAATACTTGATAAATGACTGAAGGGGTGTACATTGTAAAAGTGGAAACCTGGGCAAGAAGTTATGATCACATTGTGAAGTTAATGACTGGGGAGTAGAAGCTTTTGAAGGGCTTCAAATGACAAATAGAACATCTTATATTTGATCAGAGAAGCAATAAGTCACTAGCATTTGAGTTGGGGGCTGATCTGGCCAGATGTGCACACTAAGAACCATTTTGGTAGCTGAGAGGAGGATGGATTGAGGTAGAGAGAGACTTGAGGTGGGGAGACAAAGCCAGAAGACCAATGTCTGAAAGAAGTCTATACAAAGGTGGCAACTGTACACATGATAAGAGGCCCTATATAAGAGATATTGCAATGACAGAAGCAAGATTTGACAACAGATTGCATATGTGGGTTATGAATGAGAAAGTGATACTGAGATTACAAACCTAGTTGACTGGGAGAACAATAGTTCTATTGACAACTGGAAACCTGGGAAGACAGGGAGGAGGATTGGGGGTGGGGGTGGGAATAATGAGTTCTGTATTGGACTTTTTGAATTTGAGATGCCTATTGGTCATCTTGTTTTTGTCTTTAATAAAGTTTAGAATTCTATGGTAAAAATAATCTTTCAAATAGAGAATGAAAAAATTAGTTGACCTCAAAGAATTTAGATGGACCTTATAAAACATATCAAACAGATACTATATTCTTGGAGAGGTATTAAGGAAATATTTGTACCTGATGTGTGAAATGAGAGCTCTACCATCATTAAAAAAACAAAAAAGGACATATGGATAGCAAAGTTCAAAATCAGTGAAAAATAGTGGAAATTTTGAAGAAAAATCCTCCATGGGAAATAAAATTTTTAAACTCAAAGACAAAAACAGAAGGGGGAGATGCAGCAAAATAAGATCAAAAGATAAGAACTTGAAAAAAAAGGCTGAAAACATTATAAATATACAGTAGCACTTGTTGAAATAACCTAAAAATTATATTTTTATATGAAGTCTAACCACTATTTTCCAAGTTATTGCTTAAGAAAGACTCCTAGTCTAAAAATACAGATAAATTCATATCAAAATTCAGACAGCTTTTGAGAGAGATATTAAAGTTTAAATATATATATCAAAAGCTGGAAATACTTCAGAAAATATCTTGTTTAATTTCATCATTTAACAGATAAGAAAACAGATCTACAGAGGTTAAATTCTTTTCACAAGGTATTAAAAACTTTTAAAACCCACATCTTCCAAGTTTAGAGCCTTCTTTAACATTGTCAATAAATTCTAGCAATTAACCAATAAAGAAAGGCTCTTTAAATCATCTAAAAATCGTTATCAAAGTATATCTATTTAAATCATGAAGAATTATTCGCTCAATAAGGGAACAAAAAAAAAAACCCTGAACATGAATTAGATAAAAGTAATTTATTCCAGAATCTTCAACCTTGCTATTAAGGAATACCAAATGAGCATTATCAGTAATTATTATTATTGTTGCTGCTACTGTTGTTTAATCATGCTCCATAAATTGTATGAGCATTTTAAAAGAAAAGGAAAATTTACCTTATGTCTACTATAAGCAAAGCAGCCTAGGGGGCCAAGTTAGAAATTTGACAAGTAAATCAAGGGAGAATATAGAGTAAAACTCTGAATCACTGAATTGTAAGTTCAATAATTGAACTAATTCTTTAATATTGATATGCTTTGCTTTAAAAGAGAAGGAATATAGAGAAAATGAAATTTTCATTTGTGATGATGAATATAAAGGATTTTGATGAGAGATAAGAGTTATAGCTAGGGGAAGTGGGGAATTTTAATTGCCTACTTGGCAAAAAGAAAATGGAAGGGACAAAATATTTTTTAAAAATTATAAGGTTAATTGAAAATCTAGGAACTCAAGATTATTCTCATAACTCTGTATGCAAAGTTAATGGAAGGAGGGGAAGCTCTAAACACTTAAGGGAAATCTGTTTTTGATTATCGATTTAGAGGTATGATTGGCGGAGTGGGTCTAAGTTTGAAAGTGAATGTCTAAGCAAGTTTCTGTGAATGTATACATAACTGAGAATGTCATTTATGTTTTAGTCAAAAGGTTGACCTAAACAGAAATAAAATAGAATTTATGTCAAATTAACAAATATTTATTGTGTCTAACATGTGCACTAGGTAGTACTATAAGTACAAAGTCACAAAAGAATAAGTCCCTTTTATAAAGTCCTCTACTAAGAATAGTATGGGGGGATTGCTCTAAATCACTACTTGTTAGATAAATGCAAATTAAAGCATCTCTGAGTATCACCTCACACCTCTCAGACTGACCAATATGACCAGAAAGGACAATGATCAAGGTTGGAAGGGAATGTTGGAAATCTGGGACTCTAATGCATTGTTGGTGGAGCTGTGAACTCATCCAGCAATACCAATACTGGATCTATACCCTGAAGAGATTATGGGAAAAGGTAAAAACATCACTTGAACAAAAATATTCATAGCGGTACTGTTTGTGGTGGCAAAGAATTGGAAATTAAGTGAATGTCGTACAATTGGGAAAATGACTTAACAAACTGTGATATATGTATGTGGTGGAACACTATTGTTCTATTAGGAAACTAGGAGGGATGGGAATTCAGGGAAGCATGGAAGCATTTGTGTGAACTGATGCTGAGAGAGATGAGCAGAACCAGAAGAACAATGTACACCCTAACATGGGGTGTAATATGGGGGTGATGATCATCCTTAATGGACTTGCTCATTCCATCAGTGCAACAATCAGGCACAATTTGGGGTTTCTGTGATGGAGAATACCATATGTATCCAGAGAAAGAATTGCAGAGTTTGAACAAAGACCAAAGACTATTATCTTTAATTTTAAAAAAAATGTCCTATTATGTAATTTTGCTATTTATTATATTTTATTTTTCTTCCTTAAGAATATGATTTCTCTCTCATCACTTCAACTTAGTTTTCTCATTATTTCCATGGTATACATTGATCTAACAAACTGCCTTCTGTGGGGGGGGGAGCAAGATTGGGGGGAAATTGTAAAATTCAAAATAAATCTTTCTAAATAAAAAGAACAGTATGGACTGGTTATGTAGGAGAAGAGGAGAATACCATATATGAACAAACTCACAAGTAGCAAAAAGACATTTTTTAGGAGAGCAGTGTAACAAGTAGGAGAATCAAAGTATAGTAAAGAATTAGGAAGGAAAAAACAAGACTTAATTATTTGTCTAGTCAAAGAAATGAGTTAGTATGCTAAGCATCTTTATAACAGACTCTTAAAGGTTTAAATTGAGAACCTGGCAGGTCTAAGAATCAAGAGGATCTTATATCAAGGCCTGCTACACACATTGGTTAATCAATTCTGTTTGTATCACAAATGTCTTCAGCAGCAGCAGCATAAAAGAAATTATAGAGCTGACACTTCTAGAATGAACTATAAAGTTGTTAGCCAAACTGAAGATGAAAAAACCAATCTACCCAAATATTACAAGAAGTTGGTAAAAAAGGAAATCCTATTATTAATTAAGATGATGTGGAATATGAATTTATATGCATTTCTAATTTTCTTATATCCATCAACAAAAGTTTTATACCTGAAATACCAATGATAATTCAAAACCATAATAAAACCATCTAAAAGTTAGGTAAAAAAAATGTTATTTTAAAATCTT
Organism: Macrotis lagotis; assembly: GCF_037893015.1. Taxonomy (NCBI): domain Eukaryota; kingdom Metazoa; phylum Chordata; class Mammalia; order Peramelemorphia; family Peramelidae; genus Macrotis; species Macrotis lagotis. Next base: position 161,148,548 of record NC_133664.1, on the reverse strand, counting down.
TAATAATTATACATTGGAAAACCTTGGAAACTGAATTTTCTAATGTGTCTTTAAGTATCTATGAAATCAATTTAATGGTCTTTGATGCATATTAAAATACAAAAATGAAACATTTTTCATCTATGTTGGAAGAAATGACATATCAAGGATGATAGGATACCTGGCTTAAAAAAGAAAACAAAGGGGCAGCTGGGTGGCACAGTGGACAGAGCACCCGCCCTGAAGTCAGGAGGACCTGAGTTCAAATTTGGCCTCAGACACTTAATAATTGCATAGCTGTGTGACCTTCGGCAAGTCACTTAACCCCACTGCCTTGCAAAAAGAAAAGAAAAAAGAAAAAAAGAAAACAAAACACGCTCCAAATAATTTGTGACAGGGATTGAAAATTGTCATTACTTAGAAAACCTGTTTGAAGATTCACTTCTTTCATTACTTGTCACATGAATTATCTTGTTTGTCTATAATCATCATTAAAATCAAGTATCAAAACAAAATGAACTAACAACCAGATTTCCTAACTGATATATCAAAAATAAAAATATATACTTACATTCAATCACATCAAAAACATTCTAAGGATGGCAAAAAGTTTTTTTCCTAATAAACAATTTAAGCATTATTTAATAATTTAAACAATTCTATTTTTGAGAATATTGTATACAACATGTAAATTAGAATACATAATTCAGAAATTTATGCATTATATATGTATACATATATATGTATATTCATGTATAAAATACAATCATGGCAATAAAAAGAGTACCTATTACACACACATACACACACACACACACACACACACACATACACACACACACAGACCATAGAATCATATTTGCCTTGTGTGACCCTGGGTAAGTCACTTAACACTATTTGCCTCAGTTCCTTAATCTGTAAAATGAGTTGGAGATGGAAAATGGTAAATCACTCCAATATCTTTGCCAAGAAAACCCCTAAAGGGGTCAAGAAGAGTCTGACAAGGCTGAAATGACTGAATAACAAAATTAAAAAGAGAACTGTCATCAAAATCAATTAAAATTAGACCCTGATAAGTATTTTGTTCAACTTAAACCAGTAAGGACATACAAAGATATACTTTCATTTTTGTTCTTTTTAGATCCACATAGCACTTATGGTCAACTGAAACCAATTTTTTTTTTTTTGCAAGAATAGTAATCTAACATCAACATTTCAAAATTAAGACTTAAAATGATTTAAGAATTCCTAAACAACCAAAGATTATCCTAAGCCATTAAATTACCCTAACTATGTGATATAAATTTCTATCTCATCTATAATATATATTTTGGGTTCAAATCATCAGGAGCAACAGCTTTATTTAGCAAGTTAGTACTGGTAAAGACATGATAGAATTTTAGAATCTCATCTGGGGAATACAAATGATTCAAATATAAATTTTTAAAACTTAGGCAAGCCAAAATTTAAAGCAAACATTGCATAACAGATCTGCTTTATGATCTAATAGCTGAACTAGTAGTTATTAATTTCTAAAAATTAATCAGTATCTAATTTTTCAATATATGTAACCAATATGGTACATTATTCTTATAAGTGTGAGAAAAGTAGCTTAGGGGTATTTATCCTTTTTTTGCTATTAAGAAAGCAAAAACAAAAGATCACAAAGGTACTTAGATACTCCTTACTATAAAATGACAGTATTAAGTGAAAGTGGCATTGTACATGAATTTGCAAAAATGGTTTCTACAGGACCCATGATTACACAGATATTATTATTTTCTCTATCTGCAAAGAACTCAATACATCCATGCCTTCATATTCAGTGCTAGTCTTGCCTTCATATTCAGTGCCAGTCTTATCTGTTTTTTCATTCCCAACAGTTTTATTTACTATCAAAGTTAGAGAACAGTGAAATTTTGGGAAGTTGGGAAATGCTCTGGAGCTTCATAGCAATTCTAATACTTTGGGGTCTACATTATGGGACTCCATAATAGAAAACATTTAACAGTGATTACTGGGAAAAAAAAATCTAGCAACATCCCATTATCTACCTGGAAGCTAGATATCTGCAAACTGAACTCTCAGGAACAAGTGCATGAACAGCAAGTAAGTGAAAAAAGCCTCTGAACCTTCCATCAATTCATTATTTTGTCCAAGTGTGCACTTCTCCAATAGTGTTGATTTCAATAAATCCATACATTTCAAATCTGTTTAAGCTGTGTCTCTGGGGAGTCTGCTCAAAAGGGTAAGTACTTTTGTTCCTCTAAAGCTCTACCCTTAAAACTGATTACAATGAATAAAATCCAGACCCAGTGGTCACAAATCCATAATTACACATGACAGGCTCTGAGGCTTTTCCTGGAAAGTTTAGTAATGATATACGATTCATAACAAGTTTCATTAAAGAAGGGGATCTTCTTTGTTAAAGAAGAATGGGTCTAGCAGCTATAAAAACCAGATGCAGTATGAGAAGTGGCATCAGACAGATTGACAGGAAAGATGGGAGAAAACAAAATAAAAAAGCAAAGGAACAATTATTTTGCAAGATACAAATAATATTTGGTCTTAATGACAACTGAGCCATCCAGAAAAAATAAGCTTAGTGTAATAAATGAATTTCATAAAGATGCTATAAGTGTACTTGAGAAAGAGACCTCAAAATTAGTTAAAACAGAAAAAATAATTCTGACCCCTTGTTGGAGAAAATTTTAGTTATTAGAAAGTTTAGTTATATGCAAAATCTCATTCCAGATGTTAGAAAACAATAAACAGTGAATGAATATACATTATGTCTTTTTTGATACTCAAGTAAACCACATAATTAGGAAAGGTTCCTAAGTGGATGTGCCTGCCACCTACAATGTTCAGTACTACTGCAACTCATATTACAACTTAGGGCTTTTTCTTTTTTTCGAAAATTTTATTTATTTAGGGCAATGGGGTTAAATGATTTGCCCAAGGTCACACAGCTAGGCAATTATTAAGGGTCTGAGAGCACATTTGAACTCAGGTCCTCCTGACTCTAGGGCAAGTGTTCTATCCAGTATACCACCTAGTTGCCCCACAAAAGTATCAAATCAAGCTAAAAGAAGGTTGGGAACGACAAAAAGCAAGCAAACGTATTCTAAAAGCTCTCTCTCTCTCTCTCTCTCTGTATATATATATATATATATATATATATATATATATATATATATATTAGATGTGAAATATAACTAATTAATAACTTTCATGTAATCTCAAAATTATTTAGATTTAGTTCTGTAAACTAGTTTAAACTCTATAAATAAATAATATGTAAATAAATAAAAACTATAAATAAAATGAAAAGGTTAAATATTTAAATTTCTTATAGAAAACAATAAAGTCTCCCAATGATATTACACAGTGCTCTATAGTTGAAAAATTATAATATTTACTTCAAGTTTGGAGTACTATTTCTAGTTTATGTTTATATGTGTATGTGCACATACACACATTCTTACTTATTATAGATAAGCATGTATGTATATATCTTTGACTACATTTTCATTCTCTCTCTCCCCCCCCCCCCCCTTCCCTGACTCCAAAATGTCTTCTGCATATTTCTTCTTTCTATTCACACAACTAGCACCCTATTCCAGGCCTCCAATATCTCTGGTCAGAACTAGTTCAATAACGCCTTTAATTAAGACTTTTTGCTCCATGTCTTTACTAACTCCAACTAATTGCCAGACTTTCCTAAATGTCAGTCTGTCTATATTACTGTTATAAATGGCTTGAAAATACTCAGTCCAGAGGGATTAAAATGATTTTTATTAAAATATCTTGACAAAATGGCACACCCCTCTCATGGTGGGAGAAAGGGGTGGGGAAATCTCAAATACAAGCTCTTTTATGCACTTAGAAAGGCTTTGTTCCTCCCCCCCCCCCCATGCCAGTCATAGGCTAGGGTTTCAAATCTAATTGATACATTGATTTCTATACATTTCTCTGCCCTGCTCATTATACTAATGAGCAAGAACAGCTAGATCTCCTAGAGCATGAACAAAGGAGGTCAAAACTAGCTTAACCTAAACAGGTGGGGCAGTTTTTGACCAAATGTAGGCTAAATCTTTTATCTTAACTCAGTATCTGCCCATTGATAACAATATAGGCAGACCCTATTCTTTGTAATGTTAATTTACAATCCTCCCTTCACATTCTTGTGGAGCCCAAACACCCATATTTTCCTCACATTACCCCTTCTCCAGTTCAATATATTAAGCTCCTTATTAACTCTAGGATGAAATGGTTCCCTATTACTAGTACATTTCTCTATATTTGGTATTTAAAGATCTTGCCAACATGACCACTTCTCAACATTCCAAGCCTTAATCATATTATTATCAGTTCACATAATGCTGTGCATCCATACAGACTTTCTATGGTTCTTCCTACATTCATTTCCTGCCTCTACTCTCCACTCAGTGACTGTCCTCATATTTGGAGTAATCTTTCACACAACATTTGATTCCTTAGACTTCCTTTCTTCCTTCAAGTCTAAGCTAAAGCACCAACTCCTATAAAGGTCTCTTCCTGTTTCTCACAGCTTCTTGTGCCTTCTATTTTAAAGCTATTATCATTCTACTCTGTCTTGTTCATGTCTATCTACCTCTATGTCATCTTTTCTATTCAAATGTAAGCTCTTAGAGGGCAGGAGCTGTTTTTGTTTTTGTACTGCAACTCTAGAACTTAGAAAAGCTTCTGACAGAGAGTAAAGGTCACCTAATTAACTGACATTAGAGCAAAGTTTTGGGGTCCATGCCATGAGATTATTTTATGCAATGGAATCTAGTTCATGAAGAAAAGAATATAGTAAAATCCCACTCAAGGAATGGGAGGTTTTAGGCAACTTCCTTTAGTCCTAGATATATTTATGGACACTTAAAAAATTGATACTTATGAAATATGTTCTGAAAAATAAGATGCATAACATAAAAGGTGCCATTTGTTTTACTGTCACCTGAAATAGGTCTTTTTTCAAAATAAAACTATAACTAACAAATTTTGACAAAGATGAAATAATTAATAAAAGCAACCTATAACTAGTTTCAGAATAAAGTTAAATAGAGCAATTGAGTTAAAATTGATCTGTCCCTAGAACTTTGTTATTATGTGAATATAATTTCCCATTTCATTTGAGATGTACACCTTAGCTTTCCATGAACTTTTCAAACAACAAAAGAAAATGTGAATAGTGGTAATTCAGTAAAGAATCAAATATAACAAAGATTGAAATTGAAAACAATGAGGAAGTCAAATGGGGAAAATTAATGCATAGGAGAACAGGAAAGTATACAAAAAGATGAGGAAAATCACATCATTAAGTTTTATAAATAAAGCATGAACCCTTGTATATAAAGTATTTCAAGATTTGCAATTCCAGTAGCTTTCCTATATCTTCTGTGAAGATCTATTTCTACTGATAAAATTTAGGAATTACAGTATTATAAAATTTAATGAGGCACTTCATTTAATCCCTTGGACTCTGTTCCTGTGATCCATAAAAAAATATTCCATATCAAAGAACACAGTAAACAGTTGATAAAAATGTAATACTAGGCAAAATGAGAAATCAGGAGAGGGCTAATTGATGGATCTATAGATTCAAAGATAGGAGAAAGGTTGCATAGCAATGTACACTTTTCAATTGTTTTACACACTTTCACATTGTTCAGTAATTTGAAATTCAATTATTTAAATAACTCATAATTTGTTTATTTTAAGAATCTATGAATTCTCACTAAAAATTTAGTCTTTCAGCACATAACAAATAGTAGCACTGGTTTTCTGACTAAAAGAGTTCACTTATGGTATATGACCTTTATAGAAAAAAATTAGATTTAAATCTTTCCAAAAATATTTAATGTAGACAGAAATTGCATACACTTTTTTTCCCCTGGATAAAATTTGAATACTACTTCCAGAATATTAATTTCTTATATTTTTTCATTGGAAAATCAACTTTTCCAATTCTGAGAAAACAATTTATCATTTCTCAGTATTGGGTATTCAAATATTTGTACTTTTAGGCCTTGTGTTTCTTATACAATGAGTTATAGAGTTAAAGCTTACACAACATTAAGCATATATTAGGCACTCACTTAAAATGAAGATCCTTGAAAGTAAAATGTGTTTCGACAATTCCTGTTGTTTTCACTCTGGTTCTGAGAACATCCTGCTGTGTTGGAATATAATTTGGATGTGCTATTCTGTCCAAGTCATTCAGGTAGCTGAGGGAAAAAAAATAATATGGATTATTATAATATGAATAGGTTAATAATATTATTAGAAAAAATAAACCATTAAAAACATTTTCTAAGAACTTGTTTTGAGGTTTTAGGCAAACAAATCAAACATTTATGAAAACCCCTACTGAAATAAAAAGAATTCAATCTTTTTTTAAGATAAATAAAAAAGTACTCTGTTAGTTGTAGCAAAAACAAAATTCAGAACAATATTTAAGTCAAATAAAAGAGACAAGTTTAATTTTATTTCTAATTTTTGAATGTGTTCAGTAGCAGAGCAATCAATTCTTTACCAGGATGGAAAAACTTTAAATATGGACGGACTGAGCAATGGACTCTATCTATCTATCTATCTATCTATCTATCTATCTATCTATCTATCTATCTATCTATATGTCTGCTTCCCAAGAACTCTTCACTGTAGATGTAGAGTTGGCACACCATAATATACTTCATTCAGTTCATTTATGAATTATTTCCTGTTATAACAACTCTCAAAAACATATGAAGGGTCTGCCTGCTGTAATAAGGGGAGTAGGTGTCTACATAGAAGAAATAATGGATCCTGCTTCCCAGACTCTGACCACCACAACCTGGATGTGTCATTTCCTATTTGATGTCTTTCAAGTCAAACAACTTCTCATCATTTATACCAATGTGGTTCATTCAAGTCAACTAACTCTTGTTCTAATGCCTTGGGATTCATTTGACCAGTAATGTGGTTTCCATAGTCACGTAGAATCATGAAAGCTGTAAAGTATTTTTTGTATTTGTTAGGTTAGAAGTTGGAATAACATAATGTTTCTTTGAAAAATATGACTGCTAGCTAAGGAAATTAATGGCAAAAGGGGAAAGATAATGAAGTAAATAGCTATTTTATCATTCCACCCACAAAATGATCTTTCTCCTCTTCTATTCTTTAAAAACTGTTTGAATCCCACATCTTCCTTAACTTTTTTTTTCTTTTGCTAATCAATGTAATTTAAACTGATCTCCTCCCTTCTCAAGTCATCTAGTAATTGTTATCTCCTTTCTTTGAAGAGTGGAAAGAACAGTGGATTTGGAGTCAAAATTATGTGACTTCTAGCAAGTTACCACCAATCTGGGGGGTCTGATTCCTCATTTACTAAAAAAAAGAGGAAACTGAATCATATGACCTCTAAAATACCTTCGATTTTTAGATCACTACTACTACTACTAACTATAGTCACACCTTATTATATCTATATTTAGCATTATTCTTTTTAAATCTTTTGTTTTAACTTTGCACACATTTATGTCACCTTGCCAGTAGGTCTTTAAAAAGAGCATCCTACACATCTGTTTCTACCACAACATATGTGTCTTATTATGCATAACACATAGTAGGCTTTAATGAATTTGATTGAATTAAATTATAGCAATGAGAGTGCTTTTCAGAAAATTCTCTGCTTTTTATGCTTTAATTCTAGAAATATTTATTAAATGCCTGTTTTAGAGGGACAAAAACCCAGTTCTGAGAATCATCTGCTTAAAAATAAATGCAGTGAAGAAATTGATGAGAAAGAAAAGGGCTCAGAAAATGCTTTGGGGATGGGGGTAACCTGGTTAGGGTATAGGGTATGAAATCATGAACTTAACAAAGAGGAGTAACAGGTATGAAGCAAATGAGGAAAGAAAATTATTACAATGAGCAGAGCAAGAAGGAAGAGAGCATTATAGTCAGTGGCATCAAATGCTACAGGAGTTCATATAAGATAAGGGAGAAAAACCCCAGATGAGTAAAAATATGCATAGATTTATTCTGTACCTAATGGTTAGATCCTTTCTTATTCCTAATTTGATCTTCAGGTTCCACTTCTACTTTCTTACATAGAGCCCATTATATACTGAGTCCAAATGTGGAGGTGGCATTATTGTTGGTAATAAGAACAGATTGCTATTGAAATACTGGCAAATTTGTCATTGGTTACACTGTATGATTGATTTCAAGTTTAATCTATAAATGTTCTCAGATTGTCTTAGTCGGTCTCACACTGAACATCTGCAGACTTATTTTTTGTTCTTTCTTTCTTTTACGGTTTTATAACATAAAGTTACTCATAATTTCCCTCTATCTTCCTCAAAAATTGTGCCAGGTCAGTTTGTATTTGATAAGTGGTGCTGACCTTGTCTTCCTTGATCTCCTTTGTGTAAGAGATAAGTGCTTGCTAGCTGAATAGTCATATAGTTTCTTTTGAACTTCTCCATCTGGTGACCTTTATGATTAAACTTTGGGGATGATGATAATCTGAATCAATATATTTAGCTTTTATCAATTTTGTAATTTTTCAAAGACATGTCCTTGTTTAACTACATCAAGCTCTAGTAGGTGTTTTAACTTTTTTTCTTAAGCAAGAAATAAAAAATGAACCTAAATAGTGAATAAATATCACTTTAAAAAAAACCAAGTCATATAAACACCCCACTAAGTTGCAGAAATCTGTTATGATATATGTGAATATATGAATAAGAACTGAATGAGATAGTAAGTGGTATGTCTGAGTAGAGGGAAGGTACACATGAAGTTTCTATAGAATTAAATATATATACATAAATATATCATTTATAATGTATATATATGAATATATATATAAATTATTCTATCAGTTACAGAATAAATTTTTATATTCCCTGTTTTTATTTTCCATGAAGTCTTTAGCTACTGAAGATACAGTATGCTTAAAAGCCTCCTTATTGTAATAGTAACTACTCAAATAATGTTTGTTTACTTGTATATAGATTTTTTTTCCTTGTAGTCAAGTAGAAGTAAACAAAAATGCCCTCCTTTCAGCCTTAGAACTAATGGTATGACAATATAAACAGAACTTTAATTTATGAAATAAAATTATTTCTGTTCTATCAAAAAAAACCCCTAAGAATTAGAATATTTCTGACCTGCTTGCTGAGATTAACAGATTAGAGTATAATGTTAATAAACTAAACAAGACAGGTTATAGTTACATACTTAAAAGGAAAGTAATATTAATAATTCAATACTGAATTATAATTATTATCTTTAAAACATTAGAGTGAAGTAGCTTGTTATTTTTTCTGACTTCAAGAGTTTCAAGGTAAGATTCACTTGTCTTAGAAATTCCCAGAGTATCATCATCCAATGACAGTTTTTCTTTGGGAAACTGTTCCATAGGGACATTTCTTTCCTTAAATCCAAAACCCAATGTGAATTTTGGGAAGGTGCAATATTATACAGTTTGCTTTGAAATTTGCCAGGTGTCTGGCTGACTCCTCAGGGTCACTAGTGGACATACTTGTAGACACTCTTCATGATCTGTGGGATAACCCTTTGGCAACTTGCCCTATCATCTGTCTCTTCCCTGTCAGTTAGCCTCAGTCCTACCCCCACCCTCCTATAGAAAAATAATTAAAATTCTAAGTAATGACTTTTCTTCAAGTTAAAATGATCTTAAATTGGTACTTACTTCCAACATTCAGCTTACAATATAGTTAATATCCTGTAAATATTACAGCTTATTCTTCTAGCATAGCTGAAGGTACAATACCTTCCTAACTTCACCTATTTCCAAACTTTGGAGGTCTTCCTAATACTGTCATTTTAAAAGTTCAGAACCCTCATGGCTTTCGGCTTAAGTAAAAAGAATTCTATAAAATCAACTATCCTTAGTTAATTTTTTAATTTCCTTCTCAGTTCTCTCATCACAAGTGCTAATACAAAGTTGGAAAACAGAAACTGATTTAATCTTCACAATTGTCATATTCTGAAATTTTATAATAGTTTCAAATTAAGTCAATATAATTTGTATGTTCATATACAGATGAAAAATGATTCACAAACCTTTAACAAATCCACATTAAATATCTAACAAAAATACACTGGTCTTTGTGGACTGCTCATCCTTTAAAAGTCCACAGATGGACCAACTTAATTTAATTTCCCCTGATTAGTATGCCCCTTGACTGTGCCAAATAGTGATTGGGGATACAAAACGGTTGATCTCTAGGAACTTAAAAATAGGGAAACAAGCAAGCCAGTATAAAATGAACATATAATGTTAGCAAAATATATGATTCACAATAAGTGCTAATGAAATCTCTCATACAATATGAGTATATGAAGTTGATTGGTTAAGGAAGGATCACTAGAGGAGATGATTCTTCATACAAAAAGTATGGGGAGAGCATTCTAGATAAAGGGAAATGCACTCTGTATTAGGAGGGCTGCTAGCATCACTTGTAAGCCCAGCTTTAAAGGCAAAGAACCATTAAATTGGCTGATGGCTAGTGTTGGAACCAGGATCTAAACTCTGGTCTTCTAAGCTGAATGATATGTTGACTATCACAAAATCAAATATGTGAATAATAACAGAAGTGATTTTTGGAAGACTAATTTGAAAGACTAAGAAAGAAAAGACAGAGAGAGAGAGAATAATTAAGAGACTAGACACTGTCAACTTTATAAATCAGAGCTTTCCCAAATAGTTCTTCCTCATTAATAATGATACAAAGCAGGCCTTGTATACAGCAAGTGCTCAATAAATCTTGAACCAAATGGAAGTATGAGTGGTGAAAAACCATTCAAATACTTTTTGGTAAGAATAAGTAACTAATAACACTTAATAGTGATTAGGTGGTGTGGTGAATTGGATAGAGGACTGTCTTTGGAGTTGAGGGGATGGTAGATTTAAGTCTTGTTTTTGATATACTATTTGAGTAAATTATTTAAATCTCTCAGAGGCTCAAATAAATATCTATTACTGTAAGTTGGAGAGTGGGTTGTCCATTGGCACTGTCCTTTGCTCATTAGGTGTTCCTAAAACCAATGAAATGACAGTAAAGGTCAAAAAACCCTCCTAAAAAAAATAGGAACACAAATGCATACATGCCTACATAAATGTAAAGATATACACATACATATTAAAAAACTGTTTGCATTATATATATATGTATATATATATATATATATATTTATATACACATATTGAGAAAGGGATGTTACATCCCACAAAAAAGATATTGTTAGTATCCAAAGGAACCCTGTTGAAAGCATTTTTGTTTTCAAAATGACAAATCCATGATTTTATCTGTTTTGTGTGTCTTAAAATAAGAAAAAGTTCAAAAACTGTGAGTTTATAAAGTATAAAAAGGGGGTGCCTAGGTGGCTCAATGGATAGAGCGCTGGCCCTGGAGTCTGGAGTATCTGGGTTCATGTCCGACCTCAGACACTTAGTAATTGCCTAGCTGTGTGGCCTTGGGCAAGCTGCTTAGCCCCATTTGCCTTGCAAAAACCTAAAATACAAAACAAAACAAAGCAAAGTATAAAAAGGACTCTACAAATTTATTCAACTAGTGAGCACTTCTAATACTCTTGGTTTTATAAAAGTTCAATATACACATCAATTTTTCATTAACAGTGCTACTTAGCAGTTACTTGAATTTCATGGTATTATAAGAGGAGAAAGGAGTAAATCTAAAGACTCACCAATAACTGCTCAAAAGTGACTGAAAAAATCTAAAAGGAGATGTGAAAGTGACTGTTAAGTAGTTACTAAAAGTATTTAACTGGCAAAATTCAAACACCATTGAATATTAAAGGTTATAAAATGGCCATTTTGAGAAATTTTATTTTTCCAATAAAAAATTCAGGGCATGTAAAGCATTTCAATTAAAATCTTTCTCTGTCTGTCTGTCTCTCTCTCTCTTTCTCTCTCTCTCAAATATATTGTAAATACTTCTTATGAGAGTCAGTGGGAGTGGGGTGGAGGAGAGGAATGAAGATCATTGATAGAGATGAAGTGAATCATTGGCTTCACACCATAAATAATGCAATAAAGGTAGGAAGAAAAGCATGAAAAAAGGACCAATCATCATAATTAACATTTACAAAACATTTATTATATGAATGGAACTGTATTAGGCTATGGATATTCAAAGCTGTATAAGATAAAATTCCTGTTTATAAGAATCAGATAATGAAGATCAATAGGCTCAAACATAAAAAGTAACACTATTAATGAATAAAAACCCAAGAATATTATAGATAATCATCACTAAATATGTTCAAAAAAGATAGCCTGTGAAATGAGACAGTGAAGAAAGACTTCACCATTCACATAATTCATGAGTTATGAAGTTTATCATGGGCTAATTCGTGTGTGTGTGTGTGTGTGTGTGTGTGTGTGTGTGTGTGTGTGTGTGTACGTCTGTCTGTGTCTGTCTTACTGTCTTTTTACGTGAGCCCTTTCATTCTATTCACTAATTTCTCCATTATCTTATTTTCAACATTCCATGCTACCTTTGACTGCACTATTCTTCTACAATTTATCTAATGGTCATTTGAACTCCAAAAAATCAACAATAGTGACAAGATAGTGAAATCATCTTGGAAAATTCAGGAGTCACAGAGAATGACTTTTAGAAATGTTAAAGAGTAAATAATATCAAATTAACACTAGATTTTTTTCCTTTATAAAAGTTTTTGTAATAATCTAAAACATCTGGGTTAAAATTTCAAAGGCAAGCAGGATTTTGTAACTATTTACATTACTGGGGTGAGTTGGGGAGGATGTTCTTTAATAAAACACCATTTAAAGACCTAACTTCTATATTCTCCTCATATGATCTACTGCAATATATGGCATGCTCATGACCATTTTGAAGCAAACACTTATTTATTGCCTTGTGAGGAAAATCAGAGTACTTAATCTCCCACCTAAGAACTTGGCACTATCCAAAGGAATCCCTCCTCCATGTCCACATAGGTCAACCATGGTTTCTTAATATTAGGTTAGAAAAGGGTTTTTTAATTTGTTTTGTATCATGGACCTCTTTGAGAATTTGGTCAAATCTACAAACCTCTTCTCAGAATGTTTGATCTGTTTTTAAAATTCATAAATGAAGGAAATACTAAATTTCAATAAGGGATTACTTAAAGATATAATTTTCCCCCCATCCAAATTGTAGGAACCTCTGAAATCTATTCCCAGGTCCTTGGTTAAAAACTCTTGAACTAGAATAATAGCAGTGCTATAATACAATTATACACTAATTTCTCTGGTCCCATCTAGACTCTTAAGATTCTCTCATATCCCCAATATTGGCATTGGTGATAATTTTTCCCACTGTAAATGTGTTTTTAAAAAATACCCTTGATACATATTTTCATTAAAACCACATGCATTCATTTCTTCAGGCACTTATAAACACAAAGGAAAGAACTAGAAATGATACACTGAAGCATATAAAATAAAACATCAAAGACACTGAAATATTTTGAATTGTGTAACAATGCAACTGACAATTTAGTAATAAAAATTTGGATTACAGGTACACCTGTTTATAATTATTAATGATATTTCCATCCTGAAATTAAAATTACTTACTATGCAGCAGAATCATTAAGTTGGTACTCTCTGGACCTGTTGAAACAGGCTTGTACTCCACTATCTTTCCATAATCTTTTGATAACCCCTGCAAGTTCTGCAGTCATAAAGCCTTCTTCGGCAGCTCCAGCAAGAACAAAAAGTTGCCGGGCATCATCCTTAACAATTATTAAAAATAAGAAAAAGAAAGGGAGAGGGTAAAGAATTATTACAAAGCAAAAATACATGTTTCATTCTATTCTAAAAACAAAAACAACAAAAAACAATAAACATGTTCCTCTTTTGAATCATTGTCTTTACATTAAGAAACTTAAAAATGTTTGCAGAAACAGACTATGTCATTGCTGAATAATGTCACACTTGAAAAGTAGATTAGAAATGATCTATTTCAACACACTCATTTTACAGATGAGAAAGTGAGATTCAGTGAAAAAAATGATTTGTCCAAAAGGTTTCCCAGGTTATAAAACAGAAGCAGAACTAGAACCCTAGCTTAGACTTCTTTCTGTAACATGATGCTATGTTTTCTTCAGAAAAAAGAGCGCAGCAAGACATGCTCTCTGTCTTCAAGAAATTTATAATCTACTGTTACAATCTATAATATATAGGGTAATAAATGAGACAATATGCTTATAATTTCTAAAAATAAAATTTTGAGGTAGGTAATGTATTATAATCCTCATTAAAACAGATGAGGAGACTAGAGTTGAGAGAAGTATGAGACTAGTCCATAGTAACACAGCTAACTCATGTATTGTGACTTCAAGTAAGACATGCAGTTTCAAAATATTTATCCTATGTGAGATGTACTTTAACAGTTAATTTAGGCACCTAATAATAGATTCAGAGTAACCTAGTACTAAGGAACTGCCAATATTTTGGGGTAAGACTAATGAAGATTTAAGCTGGAACTTGAAGGACATCCTTCAAGCCATGAGAAAAAAAGCCATGAGATACTTTAGAAACTAGGTAAAGAAAACATAAGTACTCTAAGCAGAGGAAAGAGTATGGAATAAATAGTGCATTTGTCTGAAGGGCAATGCAAAGACTGAAATGAAGACAATAGAGTTCATTTTATTCCAACTAGAATTCATTTAACTAAATGAACCAGAAGATTTATTTTGTAGATTAGTAGGATGTAATATTGAGCAAGTAGGTGAGACTGGATCATTAAACATTCTGAATGATAAACAGATTTGGATTTGGAGATTTTTTTTTACCCTATTTGGAATTAAAAAAAGAAAATCTCAGATACTTTACACTGTGAACTAATGAATATAAAATAAAGGGTGAATTGAAAATAAGAATATAATGATTTTAAAATATTAAATGAAAAATTCATTTTAACTAGTTACATTAATTTTATACATTTATGGATTAAAATTTTTGATTGATATTTTAAATTGATTTTCTTAATTTTTATCTTCATTATACATAAAGGATATGGGATGTCTATGTGCATGCATGTCAAAAAGAGAGAAAATATCTACCTTATTTTTAACATTATTAAATGTTTATAGGATCAATTTCCTTCTGGGCTTCAACCTAAAATCTTTTTTTATTAAAATGCTACAATCTTGATCAAAAGCATGCTATCTGATTAAATATATCCAAAGTGCAGAGGAAAGTAACCAGGAATGGTTAAAGACCTTGAGGACATGTCGTGTGAGTACTGGGAGACTAGAGAAGAAAAAACTTATGGTAGATAGAATGGTTGTCTTCAAGTATATGAATAAGTATTATGTGAAAGCAGAACTTGAAGGATTCTGTTTGACTCCAGCAGGCATAAGAGGAATAAAGTGCAAAAAATTTCAAAGAGATAAAACAAATTTAGTTTTAATGTTAGGGACCCCCCCCCCAAAAAAAACAACAACAACAAAGCCCAAGGACAAATTTCCAAAAGTAGAATAGGCTATCTCAAAAGTGATTGGTTTCCCTACTCTGAAGACATGTTCAAGTGGAAGTCAGTGACTACTATGGGGGTCTGTCATCATAGCAATTTCTTGTCAGATAAAGGTAACACTAGATGGTCTCTGAAGTTCTTTCTAATGCAGAAGTTGTGATTCTATATTTAAATGTTTCATTTTTACTTCAAAAACATCATTATGCTTTAGGGCAAGGATATCTCTATACATAGTAATTTTTTATATAAGTATACTCCACATTTTGCAACAGGAAATTAATTTTGGATTGATTTCTACTCCAACATCAAGCTGGACTTAGAAGTTATATTAGAAGACAGGAAAAGAATATAACATGTGTATTTTATTACTTAACTGAGTATCATTTTGATGCCATTAGAAAGAGTAGTCATTTTTCATCTTATCTCCTAAATTTTGACATTTACATGAACATTTCCAGAACACTGAACTTATTTGTATTTTTTATATAACATTTTATTGGATTTCTTAAAAGAGTCTATATTTTATGCATGCAAAGTTTAAAATGTAAACAGTTTTAAAAATATTTTCCTAACAGGTCATTTTTATCTATATAACTCAAGTATAAAGTTAGTATAGTTAGTATACTATTAACTATAATCTCTGTATTTAGTAGTCTTCAAAAGTTTCTCTGGCAAAACAATTCACCTCATGGCCAACTGGGCAATAAACTATTCAGAGCTTAACTAGACTATTTCTGGTATAAGACCATCTGATGTTCTTCCAGATGGCTAGCCTCTGCAAGAGTTTGCTGCCTACTCTGACCACCTTTCAGAAGAGTTGCCAACATGCCACAGAGAACATAAGCAGACTACAATACAGACTAAATTATACTGTAAATTTTTAAAGTCACTATAAGCCATTATTAACTCCAATTAAAAATATTATTTTTGGTCATTATTAACTCCAATTAAACATAATATTACTTAAAAGGTGAAAGATCTGATTACAGCATCCTTTTCCAATTCTGAAGTATTATGAATTCAACTAAAATCATGTAGTCTATATAAGTTTTTAATTAGTATTTATTTTTTAACCCCTTACTATTTTACATATGTTATGATTAATAAATGAATAATTGCTTTGGCCATCTTTGCATAACATCTCTTAGCTGAGCTAAGTAGTTAAAAGTCATGATCCTCCATATAAGTATTCACTTTAGGCTATATTCTGTATTTTTAAACAAACTAGAAAAATATTATTTTTACAAAAAAGTGATAAATTCTAGAGAAGAGATTTTGATGGAATTGGGAGGCAGAACATATTAGCTGAAAGGAAACAGAGCCTTATTCTTGCCAATTCATAAAGCTCATCATTTTTCCAGACGTGAACAAAATATGAAAAAAAAGTCTTCCAGATGGGATCATAATACATAAGCATATGCTTTCTTTTTTTAGGAAATTTCAAGAATGCATGCAATCTCTTACCACATGTGATATATCCTTAATAAACTCAATAAAAACATGTCCTTAAAAGTCTACATTCCTGTGATTAATTTACAAAATTAAAAAAAAAATATTTGCTACTATCCAAAATAATCCCTTAATATAATCTAAACAGCAAACAATTAATGTAAATCATTTCAATTTATTTAAAAAAGCTCAAATTTAAGGAATAAGCAGAGATATTTGTGGAAAAGAACTGTAATTATAGCATTAATTATTTTCTTAATAGCTGGATGGGTGGGGGGGAGAAGAAAACCTTCTGGTTACAAACTCATCTAATCTTACAAGCAAGATCTTAGAAACAGAAAGGGGGACTCTAAAAAAAAGAATTTTCACTACACTTATTGATGATATTTGTTCTCTTTCTTTTGACTTTCTAAAAGGACCAACCTCACTAAACAATGTAAAATCATCCAATTGTCAATAGATTATTAATATACATAAACATCTGAAAGAGACTTAGTAGTAAGTTGAAATGAATATGTACTTATAACATTTAGGTTATTTCATATATATGTATATATATTCATATTTCTTTTTAAATAATCACTGGCATTGAAAACAAACAGTGGGAAACAGGAAGAGAGTTTGCAAACAAGCCAATAGGACCTTATGTTCCG
Source organism: Macrotis lagotis (assembly GCF_037893015.1). Lineage (NCBI taxonomy): Eukaryota > Metazoa > Chordata > Mammalia > Peramelemorphia > Peramelidae > Macrotis > Macrotis lagotis. The sequence continues at coordinate 161,130,913 of NC_133664.1, read as the reverse complement.
TGAATTTAGAACGTAATGGGGATTCACAAAAAGCATACAAAAATGTAAAAATTTTTATAAAAATGGGAATAAAATGCATTTATAAAAAATTTTGCCAGAAAACAGTGTCCTCATTTGTAAAATAATAATAAAAATAAAATCTACCTCCTTGGTGAGAAGCAGGTTGTCATAAGAAGCAAATGAGATAATAATTGTAAAACACAAAGCAAAGTGACTGGCATTAATAATAATGATAATAGCTAACATTTATATAAAGCAATTACTATATAAATCTTAGCTACTGTTAATATTATTAAAATATACTGAATTAAAGATAAATTTTTCTAGATTAGGAAGGAAAAAGAGTTCTAATTTGATATGATGGATAATAGCTTAAGTTTTTGTTCTAGGTAGTAATGTGAAGAAAAGGATGCTTGTGGAAGAATTTTCTAAGATCTTGTAGGAAGAAATGAGAAAAGAAAGGAGGAAAGAATAGAAAAAAGATGAATAACAGGGATTACAGTCTACATGTGAGGTCATAAAAACCTAAATTAGAGTGGTGTCCATGTAATAAAAACCAGGAGCTATTATAGGGCAAAACCCAACAGATCTGATGACAGACCATATATAATTTTTTAAAAATTTACTTTAATTTACTTCTAAAAGAACATTTGGCTTAAAGAACAAAATCCTACCTCTAACGAGGTACTACCCCAAAATATGTTAAGATCATAAAAAAGATTTCTTGATAGATTAAAAAACAGAAATCTGTTTAATGATTCCAACTGTTAATGTCAAATGAGATATAAAACAAGATTAGAAGTATGGTAAAATAGAAAGGGCCCAGATCCAAAATCATGCTCCTTACTCTAATACTGCTTTTTGTGACCTAAGTTGGAATGCAATTTTGGGTTAAGTCACTTAATATGAGTGTGTGTGACTCAGTTTCCTCATCTCTAACATGATATTGACTCTTAAAATTCCTTCTAATTTTAAACCAGTCTTCAAGGATCTAACTTTTAATCTCTCTCTCTTCTCACAGTTTTATTACTGTGTCCATCATATTCTGTATCCTCCCACCAAAACAAATCTTGAGCTTTTCTACTTCTATGTAATGCTTAAGGTGATCTGAAAGGATTGAAGGTAAAAACATAATTATAAATCTAAAACTGGAAGAAATCTTAGAGCAAGATCATTGTCAATGAATAGGTTATCATGTTGGTCATGTGGGAGATAGTTACAGCTGACAGTGACAATCCTCTCATTTTAAAGTTTCTAATGTCATGGTTTTTAAGAAGTATTCCATTATAAATATCCCCTTGTGTACTTTTTTAGGACTACTGGAGGCCCTCCTCTGAGGATTATTAGTACTTAAAGTGAACCTAGTCAAAATGGAGAATGATTTTTCATAGTATATAATCAAAAGGATTAATTGTATTAATTAATATAAGCAAAATTAATTGGGAATTGTTTCATCAAAAATATAAATGTGCATATATATATATATATGCATGTGTGTGTATAAATACATAGGGTTATTTCATCTCAATTGTAGCAAAATTTCAAATGTAATCAAATGTACAGTTTAGACTCCAGTCTTGATTTTGGAGGAGAATGAGATTTTTGGCAAAATATAACACCCATTACTCATGTTTGAAAGGGGATTCATTTTATAAATGTGAGTTCAATAGAGTATTTTGGAATTGTAATGACTTTTTCTTAATGAAGCTCAAGGAAATTACTATGGAATAGTATATAAGGAGGTTAAGGGTTCAAGGTACAGTAGTCAGTCAATAAGTATTTATTAAGCAACTATTATAAACTATAGCTATGTGATACTTGGGGCTGAAGATCTGCAGCCCTTGTGACTCTAAAACAATAAATTCAAGTAAAATGAGTTTCTTCATTGGAAATTCTCTACCCTGTTGGTATCACAGGTCTAGACTAAAACAAAAAAGTAACTCTGTAACCTGTGGGGTGGGGTAATAATGAATATTCTGATAAAAAGTAACTCTTAACCTTCTCCTGCTAAAAAATCAACACCACATAGTTTTACTAAAATTTATTGCATGGGGCAGCTAGGTGGTGCAGTGGATCTAGAGCACTGGCCTTGGAGTCAGGAGTACCTCGGTTCAAATCTGACCTCAGACTCTTAATAATTACCTAGCTGTGTGGCCTTGGGCAAGCCGCTTCACCCCATTGCCTTGAAAAATAAAAAAAAAATCATTGCAGAATATTACTGCTATGCAATTTATTCTTTTTAATTTAAAATGATTAATGCATAACGCCTGCTAGGAGTTGGGGGCATGCATACAATGAATGAAGCAATCCTTAGTCACAAGTATCATATTTAGAAATGGAAGAAATAATGACAAGTATATAAATTCAAAGGTAGTTTAAAAAGAAGGGCACTGACAGTTGGGGAGAATCAGTAAAGTTTCCTGAAGATAAGACTACAAGGTTATGTTCTTGAAGAAAACAAAACAAAACATGAGTCAAATTATTCCAATATTATGTCAATTAAATATGACTGCCCCGATGATACTTACTGCTCTGGCAGAGTCTCCAAAGTCTATCTTTAATCTTCCCATTGCCCTAATAATAGCAATAATTGACTGAATGGTATTGCTGTAAACAACTGCTTTATATTGTTTACATTCTTCTTCGGAATACCCAGCTTCATGGATAATTCTAAAAGAAGGAAAAATTTAAAAAAAATTATTTCCCTTATCAGAAAGATATGTTCAAACTAGAAATCTTACAATGATTCTGAATTCTACTTACTTCATTTGTTTTACAATTGTGCTTTTCCCTGATTCACCAGCTCCTAAAAAAATAAAGAGGCACACAGTTAGAAAAGCCCTTTGAGCAATATCTATTATTATAGAATTTAAGTTTTGTTAGTTTGTTTTCAGAAAGTTCTTTTATCTTTGAAGAAGCTCTCATGAAATAGGTCATTCTAAATTACTTCAAGAGAGGAAATAAGGAAGTCTTAGAATTATATATATATATATATATATATATATATATATATATATATATAATTCTAAGTTATCATTATCAGCATCTTCTCTCAAAAGGCTATTTCTATGTCAATTATTTTTAGCATATTATTTGTAACTGAGAGGCATAGTGGATAGAAGGAAAATCTTAGAACTTAAGAAACATACAGTGGCTCCATAAGGCAAGGCAAGTCACTTGAACTGGACAACTTTCCTAAGTCAGTTACAAAGAGGATGCTGATTTGTATTGATAGAATGAGTTTTCACATTTGGGAATTTTCTTACATCAGTGTAATCATATCACTATCTTATTTGCATTTATATTTCCTAAACTATCTTAATCTTCTATAACCTATAAAATATTTAGGGAAGGGAAGGGAAAAGAATACTGGAAAAAAAGTAGTGGAAAAACTGAGGAAGATTCTATTGCATCTTTAAACTTTCCAACCAATTAGGACTCTCTAAAAATGGGTAGCCAAAAAAAATGGGAGGCAATATTTCTGTTATTCTATGATTTTAAACTTGCTCCTTGCAAAATAGTATTTTGCTATCATGTATCCTAATACAGAAAGTAGTTTAAAAACATTTTTTAAAGTACTTTAAAATTACTCTCATTTTATAATTTCTAAAATCTGAATTTCCCTCTGCTAGCCAGTGTTCTTAGATGCTAATTGGCCCCTCCCCTTCATTATTCCTTAAAATACATTGACATTAATTTTTCATATATGCATAGACATATATGAAATTACATGACTGAGAATATAATAGGATACAGAAGAATATGCACACAAATCCGGAAACAGATTTGAATAGAGGGGGGAGGGGGAAAGGCCATTTATTAAATATTATTGTCATGATAGGCATCTTTTTTGTGCTTTTCTTGGAATTCATAATTTGGAATGGGGGGAGGTTCTTGCAGAGGGAACAAAATTTTGGTGAAAAAACATAAGAGGAAGAGAATGAGCTGAGTTGATTTCTAAAGCAGTATTTGGAATGTTCATAAGGAGAAAAAAAAAGAGAAACAGTATTACCATCCTTCTAAGTGTAAACCTAAACATTGAACTGCTCCTCAGGGTATGTCTAACCAAGTGCTACACAAATCCAGTTCTTTGAGCTTCAAATTAACCTTCTTGATTATTCAAGGCTTAATTATCTAGTGGTTCTTATAGGATTTTGCACACATAAGCTTCCTTTTTTTTTTTTGTCATTCTGACAAAGCTACTCAGAAAAAGGCAATGAAGTCAACAATTCACAAAATAAGCAGAGGAGAAAAGCAGTTATGTGCTAAAATTGGGTTTGGGATTAGCTGGGGATTCAATTATCCATGGTATTTCAGACCTATATTGCTGCAAATAACAAATAAAAAATAAAGCTGAGGTGAATGCTTGGGGAAAAAAGAAAATTATCATTCAATAATTTAAGAAATTATATGCAATGCCCACTCCACACAAAGCAGAAAAGAAACAAGAACTGGAAGCACAACAATGCCATTTACAGTCTGAGCTTTCTAGGGTATGTGCCAATGTACACAGTTCCAAGATAAACACCCCATTACTTATTAATCAACAATAGTGTTCTTGGCACTGTGAAAATCACAATCTCAGTCTTTACAGCTTGGTGAAGATAACTGTTTTTCAGTATTTTAGAAGTAAACAATAGTAACTCATCATCATCAGTTTTTATCAAAAGGAAAGAATATTTTTTTTCTGATTTCCCCAACATTTCTGAGATTTTTTTCTCACTTGTCCTCAATCACTCACTCATTAAAACATGCAGATAGTAACATCAACTATTAGAGAACCACTGTGGTAATAACCTCAGAAATCCGTGATTAATTCAAAGGTTCCCATATCCACTATTATAGGGTAGATGCTCCTTCTAAATTTTGGAATACATGTACACCCCCTGAGCAGGTAAAGAATTATTTTAGATAGTCTATATCCAAAAAGATGTTGTAAGATTTTTCAAAGAATGATCTCAGTGGTAGAAATTTTCTTTAAAACCTAATTTCCTCCTTACCTGTGAAGGTGATATGTGACAATGAATTCTTAATCTGACAAACAGGTCGAATGTCTAGGTATAATATATGGTATAAAAGCACTACAATCTGTTTTCAGTAAGAAATGGGATATTCCTTTGATTTAATTTGCCTTTCTTCTAATTTAGTTAAATATTATGAAATATATTTTTCTATGGAATGGATGACCAGAGGAATTACTACTTAGGCCTCTTTCAAAAGATCTTTCTCTTAATCCTTAGAGTCTCTTTCAAAAAATCTTTCTTTCAGTCAATCTTCCTGACTGATCTTCTTTTGAGCTCATAATAGCAATCTTGAAAATGTTACCAGCAAAAGTTCTAAAATTGTATATTCTGTTACAATAGGTAGTAAAATGAAAATAACAGGTTAAACTTAAATTATTAAAGTTCCAACTTCTGGCAATGTAGGGAAAAGATAGGAAAACTATTCTAGGTTAAAAAGTGAATGATTTTCCAAGAGATTTTTTGCCTAACTTTTCTTCAAGGACACATTCACATGACTGACCTTGCTTCCTGAGACTATGAGCAGGTTAATATTGTTGAATGACCCATTAGTCAAATATCAATCAAATCTACATGTGTAAACACTCTATTTTAGGTGAAAAATTTAAATCCAAGTTCAGAATTATCACACAAAGTAGATTAAAATATTATGAAATTAAGTTAATATTCCATTTAGAAGTTTAAAGCCAGATCATCATTTTATTGATTCATAAGCACAATTACATGTAAAATTGGATATAGACATATATGTGTAAACATATACATAGTTTAAGCTTCAATAATGAATTCATAAGTTGAATATTTGATCCTGAGCCCTTATGCTCAGCTTCCCTTATCTATTACTTCTGTAAAGGAGAGAAAAGAACGACTCACTAAGCATTGGATATCCTAATGATACCATGATAAAATGCAACACTCGTCTGCAGATTGCCCTCTTACTAAATTTCTTATTGAACTAGTTGACACTTTCCTTAGCCAGAAAGAGTAAAGAAAGGAAAGAAATGATATAGGGTATACTCAAGGTAAATCTTTTGGTTTGAAAGGCTTTGTCTTACAGCTTCACCAGTGGAAAGGGAAGACAGCTAATTTCAACTCAAAAATGAAACTAAGGCACAGACATTCAAATTTCATTCTTTTGTAGTTCCTATTCAGTTTTTTTAAAATTTGCAAAATAGTAACAGACAGAAATACTATTTTAAGGTCACTTACTCAAGTTCTACTATCTATGAATAATTAAGAGCACATACATTCATTAACCTCCCAAAAAGATCTATATCATGTTCAATTTTTATTTTCATTATGCCATATTGGAGAGAGTTAACCTAAGAAACAGGAAAGGATGGATTTAAAGTCTATCTCTCACACATACTACCTTTCAGTCCCTGGCAAATCACCTAACTTCTCAGTTTTAGACATCTAAGAATCTAAGTTGCTGAGAATAACTAGGATAACTTTTTTTAATCAGTTCCTTTAAGGTAATACAATGGGAAGATGTTAAGAAAGTTTTCTGTATTTTTCCAAATGCAGAGAGGAATATAACATTGGCATGCCACAAAGACATTAATTAGTATGTACAATTAATGTGAAGTTTCAATTAACTTGTTTTTACACTTGTGTTGTTAAAGTTTTAATACTTTTTTTTAAAAAGTTCACTTACAATATGATTGCTCTTTAATTATTTCAAATCTAGACAAGCCAAAAAACAAATGTGTACAATGGTGGCAAGAATGAATCTAAGTAAAAGCTCATACACTCATGGAATAGGTTTTTGGGGGAAAGTGGGGGGAGATCATATCTCTCACTCTCAACCTTCTTGGGCAGTTCTGCTAAAAGTCTAAGCAATACTTAAGAGAGCTACCAGGGGGTTGCTCATGTTCACAAAGCCCTGATATGACAGTTATGACTTGAATCCAAATCATTTAGGGTTTCAAGGCTAGTTCCTTCCATTAATTCTGACAGAGTCAAATGAATTATCATTGAAACACTAATATACTATCGATAGAATACTGAATTAGTGTCACCATTCTGGAAAGTGACTTTGAATTATGACTCCAAAGTCACTATATTGTGCATGTTTTTTGACCTAGCAATACTATGCTTATATGCCTCAAAACTACAAAAAAAAAAAAAAAACAGGAATCCAGGGTGGCTAGGTGGTACAGTGGATAGAGCACCAGCCCTGAAGTCAGGAGTACCCGAGTTCAAATCCAGCCTCAGACAATTAGTAATTACCTAGCTGTGTGGCCTTGGGCAAGCCACTTAATGCCATTTGCCTTGGAAAAAAAACAAACTCTAAAAAAATAAACAACAGGAATCCAAAGTGATGTCAGTCAAATTGAGAATGACATTTTAATGTAATGCAACATAATAAATGACGAAATGGACAGTTTTAGAGAGACGCAGAAAAATTTCATATGTACTAATGTATAGTGATATAAGTAGAACCAGAATAATTTACACAGTAAGGTTGTAAAACAACTATAAAAGACTTTACACCTGGGTATGGAAGCACACGTCTGTAATCACTACTATTGGGGAGGTAGAAGCTGGTGGACAGTTTGAGTTCAGAATTCTAAGATAACAAGATGCTCAGCCAATTGAGTCTCCACACCAAGTTTAGTGAATCTCTTGCTCTTTAGAGTCACTAGGCTCCCTATGGAGGGGAGAAAAAGATTGAAAATGAACGTTTGTACTAATCTTGTACTAAAATCCTTCTGTACTAATCAGTACTGGCACTAGTCTGTTGAATGACTTTTGCACTAATCTAGGGGGCAAAGAGTGATTCCAAAAACAGAAACTTAAGATCTATATCAATATAATAACCAATAACAATTTCAGAGGACTAAAGATAAAGCTTCTCCTAATGGAGAAGTGATGAACTCAAGAGGCCAAATGAGAACTGACCAACACGTCAAGTTATTTTACTTAACTGCATATCTTGGTTTGTTGTGCTTTTCAACTGGTGGAGAGATGAATTATGGTGATAGGGCAAACTGGTCCCCCCACCGTTTAAAAAAAAAAAGAGGATCACATAAACATTTTTGCTTTATAATACTGAAGAGAACAGAATGGAAAAATCAGAAGGAAATTCATACAAGCAGAACCTTTAAAATTATATGATAAAATTATGTATTTTAAAGGAAAAACATTTGCAGTTTTTTCTTTGAGCTTTTCTGTACTTTTATTCATAGAAATGCTCATTTTATTAGTTTTGAAATTGAGAATTAAATTTTTTTTAATCCACAAATTAATCTGGTCAAGAAATACTTCCAAATTTGAAACATATTGATTGAATCCATAAATGGAAAGCCTCACCTTCAAGGTCACAAGTCACTATTGAGCAGATGGTACCACAATGGAGCATCAGTATAGGACAAAGTTATGTTGAAAACAGAAATAGTGGTTTGAAAAATTAAACCACACAATTTACCCAGGTTTACAATAAAATCTGTCTTATGGTACTTTTTAGTTTTTTAGGAAAGCTTGGGAAAAGGTTAAAAGGACAATGTTTAAGAATTGTTCAGTGTAACTTCCAGCTAGGGTAGACTTTTAGACTTGATCTGTATTGGGGTCTTTTTGCTAAGGCTGCTATTTTCCTTCTCAGAAAGTAATGTTAGTTTGTAAACTGTTGAGCAAGACACAAAGACAGGTTCTCTAAAACTGGAATAAGACATTATTTGGATTTATATATCAATGTTATTGAAGAAAGTTATTAAAATGCATGTTTTTATTTTAAGGAAAATATAAATCACATTTTCTCTAAGAAAATTAAAAAAAAAACCTGGGAGAAGAGGCAAGCTTTAATAAAAGAACTACTACCATGAGACATTCTCAAGGAATATTTGTTCATATTACCAGGATCACCAGACTTCTATAGGGAAAAAAGTTTGGAAAACAAAGATGAGGTAAATCATTAAAATGAATTAAAATGACTTTTCCACATTTCAATCATAACTAGTCATTTTCACAAGTCAAAAGGAAAAAAATGGTTGTTATAAAAACCAGTTGTTACTATTCAGTGGTTTTTCAATTTTGTCTGATTCTTCGTGACCTCAGTTCAGGTTTTCTTGGTAAAGATATTGGAGTGTTTTGCCACTTCCTTCTTCAGCTGATTTTACAGATGAGGAAACTGAGGCAAACAGGGCTAAATGAATTGGCCAGGATCACATAGCTAGGAAGTTTCTGAGGTCAGATTTAACTCAGGAAAATGAGTCTTCCTAGCCCTAGGTCTGGTGCTCTATACACCTCTGCCCAGAGTCACCTAGTGACTCTGAAGAGAGCTTGAAGAAGTAAAAAGGGTTTAAGATTATGGTCCATCCCAGACACTTCCCACCTCAACCACAAGAATATATACACATTCCCTAAGTCATTCAAATAGCTAATTTGTACTCTGTACTTGTGCTCCAGCTGATCAGAAACCTGAAGTTGTTTGAGAGAACTACTGTCAGGTCAGGTAGTTCCCCACACCAGAAGTTACTTCTTTTCTTCTACCATCTCTTTCTTTCCCCTGAGGGACATCCACTACATTTAGCTTCTGCCATCTACTAATCTTAATAACTCATCTTCAAGTCAAAATTTCACTGTGAATAATCAATTCCATCTCATTTATATATAAATGCTCCCAGAGCTTTTCTCTTACACAGACAATACACACACACTCAAACACACACACACACACACACACACACACACACACACACACACAGGCAAAGTCTTCCTCTTTTCTAAAATTATCTCACCAATATCTCTTCTTTATTTGTCTCTCTCTAAATTCCCTTCTTTTTTTTAATTTGTGAGAAAAATAAATTGTGATCATGAATGATTAATTTCAAAATAAAAAGTCAGGGACAGCTAGGTGATGCAATAGATAGATACCAGCCCTGAAGTTCAGGAGGACCTGAGTTCAAATGTGACCTCAGACACTTAGTAATTATCAAGCTGTATAGCCTTGAGCAAGCTACTTAACAAGGCAAATAAATAAATAAATAAATAAACAAACAAACAAACAAACAAATAAAGGAAGGAAAGAACAAACAAACAAAAAATTAAGTAAGTGACTAAATAAATAAATAGATAGATAGCCAAATAAACAAACAAGCAAACAAACAAACAAATAAATAAATAGATAAGTAAGTAAGTAAATAAATAAATAGATAGATACTTCTATCTAAGATGAGGAAAATTATGAGGACAATATCGAGTTTTTTCAAATTCCTCAAAAGCCATCTACCATTTTTATCTTTCTTAAAGAAATCTGCTCTCCCCCTAAAACTGTAAACATTCAGTTTTTTTGTTTATTTTTCCCACTTATGATTTTAATTACTTGGACAGCAATCATATATAGCTTTCTATTAAATTTGTTTGAATTTTTATAGCATCTCACATACATAACTGATAGGAACAATTAGAGGAATAAAGGGAGAGCTGCTGACTGGAAGACAAATTACTTTTGTAGCTACATTTCCCTGTAGCAACAATTTTAGTATAACATATAATTGAGGAATGCCTGAATACATATCACAGACACTACAGAAACCAAGATGTCAATGGATCATCAGAGACATGAAGCACATAAACTTTAACAGGCATGGAAATTAAGACAGTAACTTCATTCATTTGATAAATTTCCATGTGACAAACAAGTCTTCAAAATTAATTTGTTGACTTTTAGTACTTCTATAATAAGGTCTCCTTTTTCACTCAGGAAGTGGAGCAGACATTCTGATTAGCTTCAATACTTATCAGCCACAAAGCTTTCATCTACTCTGTTTTTGGAAAGAAGGATGATGATTTGCCATTCTTTTTTGTTGTTGTCCTTGTGTTAGGTGACTTGTCCAAGGTCACACAGCTATAAAATGTCTGAATCTACATTTGAACTCAGCTCCTTCTGACTGCAGGACCAGTACTCCAAGCTATGTGACACCTCTATGATTTGCAAATCCTTAAGACAACCTGGCATTCCTCAGCTTCCAGACACTCACTTCATTGGAGCGTGCCTTAATACACTTAATTCTTCAGCTCAGAATTCTAGCAATTAAGCAGCCATAGGTTCTCAGCAGCAAGGACAGCAGATCTAAACCAATAATTATTTCACCGTTGAAAGAAAAATAAATGTTGAAGGAAACTATATCATGAAAGCTAAATGCTATCAATTTTTTTAAATTTTAAGAGAATCAAAAAGCAGAATATGAAGTTAAACAAAACTTGGGAAACCAATCATAAGCAAACCAATTAGAAGGCAAACAATAATCTAATTTTGATGATAGATAATATATACCAAAGTATGTGTATTTAATTTTGATGATATTGTATAACAAAGTACACATATAATATGTATCATCAAAATTAGATTAGTACTTTGTATACAATATCTATAAAATTATATATGTAATACAATATCTATCATCAAATTTAAATTATTGGCAATTTTTAATTTTCATTTTTAAACTATTAGTAACTTTAAAAGATTAAAATAGATGAATTATTTTAAATGATATGGTACTTGAAGTGTCATTACAGATCTAAATCTATGATCTAAAGAAGTTTGTGAGAAGAGTAATCCAATTTCTTTTAAGAGTTAAAAGGAATGAGAGCAATGTGTTCATTTCCACCAGTGTACAAACAAGTTTGACAAATGAAAAGGTAAAAAGTACATATAGTTAGTATATGCAATCTCTATTAACTATCTTGGAAACTGTATAACAGAGGATTTCAAATTCTCATTTTAAAAATCTGGGCAAAGACGCTTTAATGATACTATGGCTGCCCAATACATTGAAGGATCAAATATCAGATAATTAAGACATGGTGAAAGAAATTCTACTTATAAATTAGAATAAACAAAAAAGGACAGAAATTATGGAGGTGAATGTTGAACAATCTAAAGGTTTATCAACAGAAGAAACACAACCATCAACAATAATTGTTTTCTGATCACTTATTATAGAAGTACTAAAATATTAATTTTGCAGTCCCATTTGTTACATAGAAATTTATCAAATGGAAAATCAAAGAATCAATATAAACTTCCTTAGTCAGAATTTTTTCCACTAAATATACAAATATTCAAATCACTCTGTCATCCTAATCCTGAATTGAGCAAATATACTGCTAAACAAATCATAGCTGATGTTTTAGTATAGCCATACCATTAGATTTGAGCTGTAGAATACTAGGGACCCTAATAATGCAAACAGCATATCTGTGATTATTTATATGATTATTTATATGATAAAAAGTATAATCCAGTTTAATGTATCATAGAGCAGTTTACTATCATAATTTTTCTAGTGAACAATATGGTCATGCATTATGATTTGACACAAATCCTGTATTAGGAGTACAATTCCTAATGAAAATATATTTCCTTATAATAAGATATATTCCTATACCCCCAAGAAATTAGTCAAATTTATGACACATCAGAGCAATGAAATTAGAAGCTTCCTGTAACATCACATCTATATCAAAGATAATTCAAAAATCTTGTTAGTAATAGAATTTTTTATAAAAAGATAGGATACTCAGATTTGAGAACTAGTACAAAAATTATGTCAAGGTGCTCTCCCCAGAAAGGATAAATGGAAAACAGGAAAATAAATTGATGGACAGGGACAGAACATATAAATACCTTAAAAGCATATGGAGCTGTTAACAAAAAAAAATTCTCATTCCTCTAAATATACACCCTTTAAAACTGACAAAAACATCATAAAAAAGACAGAAAAATGAAGAAACATTGAATTAAGTATTTAGACTGTTTATGAACACCATGGTCTTACTTATTAGGTTAATATATGAACCTTATAAAAAGGTTCCCCTTTCTGCTCTTTATACCTAATAGAATCTATTTTTAACATTTTATTTAATTAGATATTACCCAAATTGTTAATATTCATTTCCAAAATATTTTGCTCCAAGTTGTCTCCATTTCTTTTTTCCCTAGTCCCTGAAGAAGACTAGTGATTTGATATTGTTTATTTATGTGAAGTCATACAAAACAGATATCTGTATTAGTCATGTTACACAAGAAAACATAGACAAAGAAAGAAAAATTAAGCTAAAAAACCATGCTTCAGTACTCTCTAGGTAACATTTTTCATCATGGGTCCTTTGGAAATGTTCTGGGGTAAGACATTGATCTTATCTTGAGTAACTAAGTCTTTCATAGTAGATCATCCTTATAATCCTGGGTTTTTTTTAACCTTGTAGAATATTCTCCTGCTCACTTTACATGAATTCATATAAATCTTCCCAATTTTTTCCTGAAATCATCCTGTTTATTATTTCTCAAAACACAACAACCCTCCAACACATTCCTTGACCAGTTTGTTCAGCCATTTCTTGAACGATGGGTATCCCTTTGGTTTCCAATTCTCTGATACTACAAAATATAAATCTATTCATATAAATAAATATAAATGTAAATTTATATAAATAAATATAAATATAAATTTATATAAATATATATATAAATATAAATAAATATAAATATAAATATTGTTGGGTTTCATTGGGTAAACTATTTCAGAGTAATTTCAAATTTTTCTACAGAATGGTAGGACTACTTCACAAATCTATCAGTAGTGCAGGAGTATACCTGTTTTTTTCACACCCCATTCAGCATTTATATATATTTCTTCTGTTAAGTTAGCCAAGTTGATGGATATGAGGTAGCATGTCAGAGTTGTTTTAATTTGCATTTCTCCAATCATCAGTGATTGAGAGTATTTTTGTATTTTGACTATTGATTTCTTCTGCTAAAAATTGTTGGTCCAAATCCTTTGGACATTTATCAACTGAGGAATGTTTCTTATTTTTTATATATTTTGCTCTGTTATCTATATATTTTAACAGAAGAACTCGCTATAAAATTTCCCCTCAGTTTCCTGTTTTCTTCCTAATTCATAAGTATTAGTTTTCCTTTTGAAATTGCTTTTTAATTTCACATATTCAAAATTATCTCATTTCTTTTGACCCTTTCAGTGTTTTGTATGGTCATAAATTTTTTCCTCATTCACAGATCTGAGAGGTACATTTTCCCATGCTTCTCTAATTTACTTATGACATCACCCTTTATGTTTAAATTATTCAGTCACTTTCACCTGATCTTGCTATACAGGATACTCATTTCTTCCAATTACATTGCAAGCTCAGTAATTTTTGTCAAATATTGTGCTCTTTCTCCCACACCTTGTATTTTTGGATTAATTAATCCAAATTTTTAATATAATTTAATTAAAAAATAAATTAATATGGTCTTTTACTACTGTGTATTGTGGACCTAATATATTTTGCTGATCCATTACTCTATTTCTTAGCCAGTACCAGATTGTTGTGATAATTATTGCTTTGAAATATAGTTTAAAATCTGGAGTGCCAGGCTACCTTCCTTCACATTTCTTTTTCCATTGATTCCTGTAATCTTTGTTCTTCCAAATTTTTTCCTATTTTTCATAGCTTTAAAAAATAATTCTTTCATACCTTAATGTAGGTGGAGTTGTCCTTGTAATTTTATTGATTCAATCTACCTATGAGCAGTTAATATTTCTCTAGTTCTTTAAGTCTTTATTTGTGTGAATCATGTTTTATAATTGTGTTCAGAGTTCCTAGTTTATCTCAGCAGGTAGATTCTCAAGTATTTTATATTATCTACAGATACTTTAAATAGAATTTCTTTTTCCATCTCTTATTGTGGGGTTTCATTGGTAGTTATAAGAAAATGCTGATGTTTTATGTGGCTTTATTGTGTGTCTCATAACTTTGCTAAAGTTTTTAAAATTAAGTTCAGTTTCTTAGTTGATTCTCTTTAATTCTCTAAATATGCTATGATATTGTCTTCAAAAAAGAGATTGTTTTATTTCCTCATTGCCTATTTTTATTGCTTTAATTTACTTTTCTTGTTTATGACTAGCTAGCAGAATTAGTACACTATTAAATAATAATGAGGATAATAGACATCCTTAGTTCATTCCTGATTTTACTGAGAAGGCTTTAGATATATTCCCATTACACATAATGCCTGCTCTTGGTTTTAGATGGATATTACTTTTCATTTTCAGAAAGGCTTCATTTATTTCTTTGTTTCCTAGTGTTTATAATAAGAATGAATGCATCTTGTATTTTCTCAAAGGCTTTTTCTGCATCATGAAAGAATCTCATGATTTTTGGTTGATATGGTTAGTTGTGCTGACATATTTCCTAATATTATTTTCTAATAATAAACTTGCCAGTGGTTTCCTAATATTTCATAATATTCCTAAAATATTTAGGAATGGTATTTATTACAAAAATAAAATAATAATTTTCCTAGTTATTAGATTTCCAAATAAATTCCACTAGGTCAGAGTGCTTGATCCTTATGACATGATGCTGTAATGTGCTTGCTTGTATTTTATTTAAAAGTTTTGCAATAATATTCATTAGGGAAATTGCCCCATACATTTTCTTTCTCTGCATTTTTTCTCCCTGGTTTAGTTATCAAAATCATGTTTTGTGTCCCAAAAGGAATTTGTTAGAACTCTTTTATATCTTTTTTTACAAATCCAGGGCCATTGCCAGTCTTGCTTCTGGATTTTGAAGTACTGGACAAGATAACGAGGCTGATGACTTTGCACAGTCTTGTCACACTTAAAACCAATTCACTAGCAAATCAAAAAAAAAAAAATCACCCTTCTGATGTCCTTGGTTCTCTTTAAGAACAAAAAAATGGGCAATAACAATTTTTTTCAAATAATTCATATAGTATTGCAATTAACTGTTGCATAATTATTGGTAGAATTCACTTATAAATCCATCCAGCTGGATATTTTTTCTTAGGGAGCTCATTTATGAATTATTTATATTTTTGTAAATATTCATCTATTTCATTTAGATTATCAGTTTTAATGACATACAATAGGGCAAACTAGCTCCAAATAATTGCTTTAATTTCATCTTCACTAATAATGCTTTCACATTTTTTGTTATGACACTTGCAACAGATTTTCTTTTTTTCTGATCAAATTAATCAGTTGTTTTCTGTTTTAATGTTTTTAAAAGCAAAATGAACTCCTAGCTATTTTTCTTAGGGCAATGTATTTTTTAAAAGTTTTATAATCTCCTTTTATTTAAAAGATTTTCATTTTGGTATTTAATTGGGTATTTTTAATGTGTTCTTTTTATTTTTTAAATAATAATCTCAATTCACTGATCTACTATTTTTTCTAACTTATGAATTTAGAGATTTCAATTTCCCCCAAGTATTGCTTTGATAGCTTCTATGATATGTACTTTGACTCACTTACACTTTAAGATTAGATTGTTTAATTTCCAAAGACTTTTGGAAAAGCTTCCATGGACCTTTATTAAATTTAGTTTTTATTTCATTATTGTCTGAAGAGAGTGAATTTACTATTTCTATTATTCTACATTTGGCTATGAGGTTTTTATACTCTACTATATAGTCAATTTTAGTGAAGGTTCCAATGTACAGCTACAGTTAAATTTTAAAAAAGCATACTCCTTTCTCTTCACATTTAATTTTCTACAGAGATCTACCATGTATAATTTTTCAAAGATTCTATTTATCTACCTGACTTTTTTATTTTTTTATTTTATGGCTAGATCTAATTCTGACAGGGAAAAGTTGAGGTTCCCCCCAAAGTTGAAGTTATCTATTTCCTCCAATAATTCTCTGAACTTTTCAGACTTTAAATGCAATACCATTTGATATATATATATGTATATATACACACACACACACACACACACACACACACACACACACACACATATATGTTTAGTACTGAAATTATCTCATTGTCTATGATTTGTTTTAGCAAGATGGACTTTCTATGCTTATTTTTTAATTATGTCTATTTTTGCTTTGTGTTAAATCATTATCTCTACCCCTGTTCTTTTTTTTTAACTTTAGCTTAAGCATATACATTCTGCTCTAGTCCCTTATTTCCCTTATTTTGACTATGTATGTTTCTGTCTTTCAAGAGAATTTATTATAAACAAGACTGTGGAATTCTGGTTTCTTAATCCATTCTGCAATACATTTCTGTTTTATAAGTGAGTTCATCATATTCACAGTTATGAATTCTAACTTTGCATCTTAGTCCATCCCATTTTCTTCTGTTTTTCCTTCTCTTTTTATCCTTCTGCTGTCTCTAAAATCTTGCTTCTAAACCACTGACTTTTTAAAAATTCCACCTTTCCTTTTCTTTCTCTGATTCCCTTCCTCTCTTTGTATCTTTTGGATAAAAGACTTCTATTACAAAGTGAGAGAGAGAGAGAGAGAGAGAGAGAGAGAGAGAGAGAGAGAGAGAGAGAGACAGACAGACACAAAGTGTTTGTGTCTTTGTGTCTGTGTCTGTGTCTGTGTCTGTGTCTGTGTCTGTGTCTGTGTCTGTGTCTGTGTGTGTGTGTGTGTGTGTGTGTGTGTAACCCTCGCCCTCCGGGTATTTTCCTTCCTTGAACTAATTTAGATATATCTGATTTAAATGCTGCCCCCCATACACCTCCCACTCCTTTTCCCCACCATTATAAAAGCTTTTTTTTTTTAGTATGTACACCTCTTTTTAAATGAAATAATTACCTCCAAACCTCCTTTTCCTTACCTCTTCTCCTGGGGCATCCCTTTCTCACTCATCCAGTGTTTGTGCATTATCCCATATCCTTAATGTAGGGTCCTTCTAACAGCTCTGATAATGAAGAAGTCCTCAGATTTTACATGTATTACCTTACATATAGAAAGGTGAAGAGTCTAATCTCATTGAGTCCCTTATGATTTCTCTTTCTTTCTTTTTTTTCTCTTGAGTCTTGTATATGAAAGTCAAATTTCCTGTTCAGTTTATATTCAGTTTATATTGGGAATGCATCAAAGTACTTCAATTCATTACATGTCTATTTTTCTCTTGAAGGTTTATACTTCTTTTTTATTCTCTTAGGTAATCTTGGTTCTAATCCCAGCATTTTTGCCTTCCAGAATATTTTATCTGAAAGCACTCCTTTCATTTACATAGCCTTATGTGATCCTGTGACTCCTTGCTATTTGAAGGGTTTCTGTCTGGATGCTTGAAGTAAGTTTCTTTTTGACCTGAGAGTTCCAGAATATGCCTATAATATTTCTGGGAGTTTTCATTTTGGAATCTCTTCCAGGTGGTGATTAGTGGATTTTTTTTGAATTTCTATTTTACCCACTGATTTTATATCATGGCAGTTCATGTGAGATGATATCCAGCTCTTTTTTGGATCTTGGTTTTTAAGTATCTAAAAATTCTTAAATTATTTCTTCCTGATCTACTGTCCTCACCAGTTGCTTTTCCAATGAAATATTTCACAATTTCTCCTATTTTCCCATTCATTTTACTTTGTTTTATTGGGGTTTTTTGATGTCTCATAGAGTCATTTGCTTCCTAGCCACCCAAACCAGATTGCTTAAGGAATTATTTTCTTCAGTGAGCTTTTGCATGTCTTTTTTTCAATTGACCCAAACCTTTTTTTAAAGTCCTATAAAGTGCTATTTTCTTTACTATTTATTATTTTTGTGTGCCTCTTCATAATTTTCTTTCTTTGCTTTAATTTTTAATTCATTTTACCTTTATTACTCTTATTTGATTCAGAATTCTTTTTGCTTTTTGTCTCTGAGAAATTCTTATTGTTCTTGTGTCCAACTTGACATTTTTCTTTAAGGCTTTGCTTGCATCAGTTTTGACTACATTGTTTTCTTCTGGGTTTGTTTCTTGATCTTCCCTATTACCACAGTAGCTTTTTATGAACAGATTCTTTTTTGTTCTTTGCTAATTTTCCCACCTTATTTCTTGTTGTGGAAATTTATTTTAACATTGGGATTTGTTCCTGTTATGTCTGTATGTGTGTGTTGGGGGAAGGGGGAGGGTCAGTGATTCAAGTTTCAGATTTCTTCCCATTGATGTATTAAGAACTAGTTCTAGTGGTATTTGAAAGCTTTTGGTGATTTCAATATGGTGTGATCTAGAAGTGTGGTCACTGCTCTCTTTGTCTACACTGTGTTCCTTATTCAGGAAGATTCCCTGTTTCCTTACAATTGCAATTGCTACTACTCCTCATGGTTCCTGCTCCTTTGTGACTGGAAATTATACTGTTCCTCAGGGTCCTGAATACATCATCACAAAAATCAATACTGAACCCTCAAGGTTTTTGCTTCCTCTCAACCAAAGGTGTTTATCTATAGCCTTAAACTATAATCCAGAAGTGGATATAGGCATCCACTGCCCCAATCTATTTCATACCATTTTTTCTGACCAATTACCATTTCTGGCTTGACATCACCATCCCCATGTCACAGATTTCTCTTTTCAGGCTCTTAAGTAGTCTTGTACTGAAATAATGTCTCACTCTGTTCTTTTCTTGCTTCTGCCACTCCAGAATCAAATTTGAGGCATCATTTATAGGTTTTTGAAGGAAATGATGGAAGAGAACAGCTGAATTCTTCCTCTATTCTGTCTTCATATCTCTACCCTAAAAGTCTCCTCTAAATGAAATCTTAATAGCAATTTGAAGAAAGAAAAGAATTCACAGAAAATAAAGTCAAAGGGTCTTTGATGTAAGATGAGGCTTGGACAAAAACTGAATCAAGAAAATCAGAAAACAATAATCATGAAGTAGAAAAGGTCTTTAATGATCATTTTTTTTATAAACAGTTGTTACTTCAAAGTGTTCTAATTAATCTAAATCATTCCTGACCTGTTATAATCTTCTATTTTTAAAAACTTTCTTGGGGGGTTAGGAATATCTCACAATTTCCTTTAGAAAGCCATTCCAAAATTTAATAACCTTTACAGTCAGGAAATTCCTATTTATAATCAGTCTAAATTCTTCAGGGTACTGCTTAAGTTCATTTCCTCCTGTTTGGTCTTTGTGGGCTGTGAAGAACAGCTGGTCATCAAAACAAGTATGTAAAGATTCATAGGACAGTCAATCCTCAGCTCTGTTTGCTAGGAATCATCTCAGATTGTTTGCGCTTCTAAAAATAAAAAAACAACAACTTGTTTAATACATTTGCTGTAGAAAACAAGGAGGAATAAGATCGAATGAGATCTTGCTATCCCTCTTAAGAAAAAGTACTAGAATTTTTTAAATTCATCTAGTGCTAAATAAATTTCAAAGCTTATCTCACTTTCCTCTTTCTATGTTTGATTCAGAAACCAGAGTATTATATTTGCTTCTTTGCACTGAAATGCCTTTGAGATACTATGGTGAGAGAAGTAGTGAAATTAGTTTCCTTTAAAAAAAAGATTAAATGCTCTAGCAATACAGATGGCACATTCATTATTTAAGACAACAATTTCACAGTTTCTTATAATACTCTTGTGAAAAAGATGGGAAAATGTGAGATTAATGAGAGTACAGTCAAGAGATTTGGTTGTCCAATATTCATAAAGAATGCTACCTAATGGAAAAATAGGTGCAAATAGGACTGTGTTCTAGTCAAACAATTAATGAAGACAAGATTATCAAATATTCAGGTGGCATAAATCAGAGAGAAGTATGCCAATGTTGGATAACAAAGCAGAAAAGTTAAAAAGTTAAAGTTGGAACAAAAACCTGAAAAAAAGATAAGATAGCTTTAACTGCTACACAAAGTCTATATTTAGATTACAAATTCAAATTTTAATGTAAGATATAAGTGATATGGTTTAAAACCTCATTTTATGTTCATGTGAAAATGTGGGGTAAAATTGATCTTATAAAAGTTTTGTTTATGTCTAGAATACTGCTAAAGATGTTAATGAAATATTTGGTATCTTGATCACTTAAAAATTATATCAGAAATCAATTATTATGAACTTCCAATTATTCGTAACATGGACTGTGAACGGAACTGAATAGAAACTTTCAGATTTCAGAATGTGAAAATTTCAGAAATATTTGTGCTCAAAACCTCAGAAGAAATAAGTTGAGCAAAGGGACAATAGAGAGTCATACAGTGAGTGAAAATGTTATTTCAATCTGAAGTATTACAATTATGCTATATTGGATTTCAAAAACTCAGATTTTTCTCAACACAACTGCTATATTAGGGAACATTCCAAGTAAAATTTTTTTTCCCTCAAAAAAGAAGAATTCAGAAAATTGAAGTACTTCTCAATAATTCACAAGTTACAAGTCTTCCCATATCCACTACCATAAGCAAACTTCAGGTCTTGAACAAGAAACAGTTTTAAGTCAAAAAGGGCTGGTCCTCAACCACCTCTACTCCTCTTCTACTCACATCTACATCTCACTTCATTCAGCAGGAGCTTTGTTGGCCTGTGTAACTTGCCTGAGCAGTTTCTGGGCTTCAGGTTGAACATCAGTCTGAGGCTACATATCTGGCCATTATTTATTATAGTATTTATGTTTTCCTTAATCATTTATCATGTATAAAACTGTGATATCACTTCTCATTAGGTTCCTAGCTTCTTTATATTTTTGATAAAATTTTTGAGCATTGTACCCCTAATTCTATTTTTCCCATAAGCACTGTGGTTTTTATTTCAAGATTTGGCATTGTGAAGAACTTTTTTTGGGGGGTGAGACAAAAATTCTGTTACAGAATACTTGGCCTTATTTTCAATTCTAGATGTCATTTTAACATAAAAACAATGTACTGACCAGATGGAATGAAGCCACAGAAGGGAAATGCTTTCTAAATCACTCACTATCCCATTAATCTATAATATTACAATGACATTAAAAAAATGCACCAAACTGAAGAATGCACATTTTTCACCTATTCCCCCCAAACCAGGGTTGAATGTTAGCTCTCTTTAAAGTAAATATGGATTTTACTGAAAAGGTATTATAATGTTCCACAATACAATTGCTATAATGTGAACTTTTTCTAGGAAAAAATGTTAAACTTGGGAAACAAGCTATCAATAATTATCAACTTCTTTTCATTGAACAAATACTTATTTTATTATATGGAAACATGGGCAAGGAACAATGGATGAAAGCTACAAATATGAAAGAATTATGCCTTATCTTAATGACTCTTACTAAGGAAGTTATTGGCAACTATTATAGGAGGTAAAAAAAACATGAAAATGAAAGAGAAAGAACACTGACAAAGGAGGTGGATTAAAGATCTAACTATACCATATATGGAATGATTCAAGGAAACAGGTAGGCTTAGCCTAGAAACAGAGAATATCTGGGTTAAGAAGAGGAAGAAAATGGAATAGTCATCAAATTTCTGAAGAGCAGTCATGTGGAAAAAAGCTTTGTACCTGTTTTTCTGGACTTAGAAGGAAGAAATGGTTGACTTTAATGAAAATGATAACTGATTTTGGGGGTGATTTTTTTCCTCTTCCATTTATATTTTCCTTCAAATTTTTGAAACAGTCATATCTGTAGAGAGTCATAGTTATACCTCACAGCATGTCTAAGTCTGTATAAACACATAATGAAGAAATGATAATTTTATGTATGAGTTGAGAAGAAGAGAAGACTTTGGTGGTGGGAGAAAGATCCATCTTCAAAACTGATTTCATCAACTAGTATCAATGGATGGAATCTGTAAAAAGACTTAACAACTAACAATATTAGGAAAGACTTCCTTAAAATTAGGAACTGTTCAAAAGTGGAAAGAGCTACTCAAAAATTAATGAATTCACATTATCTCATCATCACTAGAGGTCTAGAAAAAGATACCTAGATATCTAGAAAAGCTAGCTTACTAATTTCAGAGATGTTAGAAAGATGTTTTTCAAATACAAGTAAGAAGAAACTTTTTAAAGTCACATTCCCAGTCTAAGAATAAAAGTTTCTAGATATAGTGTACAATGGGAGTTCACAACAAATACAGATGATCTCCAGTGAGTAAAGATAAGGGAAAACTTCGTGGATAAGGGAAAACTTCAGAGGCCAAAGCTGAAGAAAAGGAGATTTCAAGTGGAGAAACAGTCCTCTAAGGACAATCATGACAGAAAAATTACTAAGTAATAGAGAAAAAAAGCAAGCATGATATCACCATTAATTTTCCCTTAAACATATTTTAGTGAGGCTTCACAAGACATAAAAAACACAAAGGACCAAGAAAAGTTTAACATTTAGTGAGGTATTTTCTTTTGCTCACAATATCTTATGATGTGCTAGACACTTAGTAGTCAATAGCAAGTCAATACATGTTTATTATTCACCAGATACTGTCTTAAGTAATGGGAAAACAAAGCAAAGCAAAAACAAAAAGAACCCTAATACATTTTGGCAGATTCTAAAGAAATAAAAATTAATTTTTAGAGCTGAAAAAAATCTATAGTACTTGAATATCCAGGCATCTTGATTGGTTTACTAGAAGATGACAATTTACATTAATAATAAAACCGTTGGTAATCTATAACATTTAGCCTACCATATCTCTTAGCTAAATTCAACCCCTTTGCCTTAACATTCCATCTAGCCATCTACTCAGGTCATTCAGTTACCTGCCTCCTGACAGTTCTATCTGTTCCTCTGGGAACTATAACATTGGTTTTAGAAAGTACATGCCAACCGATTCCCTTACAGATCTGATTCCCTTACAGATCTAACTGCCATTTTTTGTGACTCTATATACAACACTTTACTTGGCCACCTAATTGCTTTAAAGTACTCAAAGGCACATTTTTCAAAAATTTTTTTGTATTTCTTACATTTATGGGACCTGGAATATAGCAAAATTTTCAGATGAAGTAATTGAACCTATCTATGGTCATATGGGGGGGGGGAAGCCTCTAAATCACCACTGATAAAAAATGCAAATTAAAACAATTCCGAGGTTCACACCTATCAGATTGGTTAATGTGACAAGATGTGGGAAAATTGGGACACCAAATGACTGTTGGTAGAGTTGTAAACTACTACAGCCATTCTGGAAAGCAATTTGGAACTATGCCCAAAGGGCAATAAAACTGTGCATACCCTTTGATCCAACAATACCACTACTGGATCTGTATCCCAAAGAGATCATAAAAATGGAAAAGTACTTACATTACCAAAATATTTATAGCAGCTCTTTTTGCGATGGCAAAAGAATTGGAAATTGAGGGGATATTTTATCAATTGGGGAATGGCTGAACAAGTTGTAGCATATGAATATATAACAGAATACTATTATGCTATGTAAGAAATGATAAGCAGGCAAATTTCAGAAGAACCTGCAAAGACTAACATGATCTATTGTTGAGTGAAGTATGCATAAGCAGGAGAACATAGTAACAGCAATATTATGTGATGATCAATTATGACAAACTATTTCTTCTCAGCAATACAGTGATATATGACGATTCTGAAAGACTCATAATGGAAAATACTAACCAATGATAAATGCAGATCAAAATATACTATTTTCACTTTTTAATTTTTTTCTCTTTCCATTTTGCTGTGATTCTTCTTTCACAACCTAATGTAGATATATGTTTAAAATGACTGTAAATGTATATAATATAGAGCAGATTGCTTATCATCTTGGGTAAGGTTAAAAAGATAGAGTGTGAAAGGAAAGGAGAAGGAAGAAAAAATTTTTGAACTCAAAATCTTATAGAAGTGAATGTTAAAATTATCTTTACAAATTATTGAAAAAATACTATTGAGGAAAAAATAATTGAATTCTAGGTCTCTGTGCAAACTACAGAAAACCAGATCATACTGTCTTTGTATGTTCAGACTTCAGAAACACCCCCATTGGCCAAAGCTAGATCTCTACTAGTCCTAAAATTCTAGGTTCTCATTTTCACAATGTAAACATATTTCTAAGTATTTACAAATGCATGCATTTTTTAACATGGTAACAAATTCTGATTCTGATTCTGAAAAAGAAACAAACAAAACACAACAAGAATCAAAAATGCCCACAACTCGAAAATGTCTTTCACACATGCAAAACCTGGGGGGGGGGGGGGGGGATTGCTTTTCTTCCTAACTTCCCTATTTTCTATTCATAATATCCTTATTTTTCCAGTTACCTAGAAGAAATCATATTGAACTCCATGCTCCCACTAATGCCCTGTCTCTTCAATATTTAGTTAATTACCACATCTTATCAATTCCAACTTCTCAATATCTCTTGTATTCATTTTCTTCTCTCCATTCATACCACAGTCACCTAGAAGCCACCATCTCTCACCTCGACAAATGCAAACATCTTACTAGTTTCTCTGTCTTTAGTCTCTCCTCTCTTTCCAACTAACCTCCATATAATTGCCAAACTGATATTCCTGAATCATAGGTCTAACCCATATCACTATCCTGGCTCAAGAAGCTTTTATGGCTCACTGAATAAATGGCAAATCCTTTCATTTAGCAATTAAAGTACTTCACAATCTGGCTCCAGTCTATCTTTCCAAGATGATTACTCATTACTGCTCCATCAAGCACTCTACCCTTCAAGCAAAAACTGGAAGCCTATTAGCTGTTCCCTATATACAATATATCATTTCTCACATCTGTGCCTTTGGAGAGATTGTCCTCTGTGTCTCAAATGTTATCCCCTGTCTGCACATCTAAGAATTCCTACTTCCCTTCAAGTTTCCCTTTGAAGTACCTTTCAGAGACATTTTTGTTTCCCTGAGGTATTAGTACTATCCACCATAAGGTAACTCTATATTAACTTATCTATAGTCTAGTTGGATCTCTCCATTAAATTATAAGGTCCTTCACAGAAGGAACTATCTCTCTTTTATCTGTATACACACAAAACTTTATTTCAGTGGTCTGGAATTGAACTCCGAATATCTTCAAGGTATGAATTATGTCTGCATTCTTTGATTTATATTCAGACCTCCATAGTTCTTTTTCTGAAAGTATATAGAATTTTTCATTATAAGCCTATTGGAATTTTCTTTATAATTGTATTGCTGATATCTAAATCATTCACAGCTGATTATCATATGATATTGCTGTTACTATAAACAACAACCTCCTGGTTCTGCTCACTTCACTTTTCATAAGTTCACATATGTCTTTCAAAGTTTTTCTGAAGCCATTATGCTCATCATTTCTTTTAGCAGAGTAGTACTCCATCATAGTCATATAGCACAACTTGTTCATCATCGATTCTCCAATTAATGGGCAACCCCTCAATTTCCAATTCTTTTCCACGACCAGATGTATACTATAAATGAATGTATGCAGGCCCTTTTCTTATCTTTTCTTCTTTTCTTTTCTTTTCTTTTCTTTTCTTTCTTGATCTCTTTGGGATATAGATGTAGTAGTATTCTTACTGGGTCAAAACGTATGCATAATTTTACAGCTCTTTGGACATAGTTTGAAATTGCTCTCCAAAATGGTTGGATCACTTCACAACTTCATCGACAAGGAACTAGTATTCCAATTTTTCTATGTCCCTCTAACATTTGTCCTTTTCCTTTTCTATTATATTAGACAATGTAATAAATATACGATTGTACCTCAGAGTTGTCTGAATTTTTCTAATCAGTAGTTATTTAGAGCATTTTTTTCATCTAACCATAGAGAGCTTTGATTCCTTTGTCTAAAAACTGCTTGTTCATATCCTTTGACCATTTATCAAGTGGGGAATGACTTGCATTTTTATAAATTTGACTCAAATCTCTGTATCTTTAAGAAATGAGGCAGAGACATTTGCCATAAACACTTTTCCCAGTTTCCTGTTCTAATCTTGAATCACAGGTCTGACCCATAACACCATCCTGGCTCAAGAAGCTTTTATGGCTCACTGAATAAATAGCAAATCCTTCTAATCTTAGTGGCACTGAGTTTATTTGTGCAAAAACTTTTGGTATAATATAATCAAAAATTTCCATTTTATATCTGATAAAACTCTCTATTTCTTGACTATAAATTCTTCCCATATACCGCGTAAACTATACAATGCTCCCCTAATTCAGTTATAGTATTACTCTTTATTTCTAAATCATGTACCCATTTTGACCTTATCTTGCTGTACAGTGTGAAATAATGGTTTATTACTAGTTAATACTCAACTACTTTCCAGTTTTCCCAGCAGAGAATGATTTATCTCCCCAGAACATTCAAATATTTGGGTTTATTTCACAGTAGATTACTATGGTTATTTACTATTGTGTCTTGTGTACCTGCTCTATTCCACTGATCCACATATCTATCTCTTAGCTAGTACCAAATTGTTTTGATGACGGACACATTATATAATAGGGCTTGAGAACTGGTACTTCTGTGATTTTGTTTTTAAAGAGATTTTATTCCCTAAGAATTAACATGTGCCTTTAGAAAAGGGAATAAAAAAAGGAATTAGATTTTTTTAAGGTTTCTGCAAGGCAAACAGGGTTAAGTGGCTTGCCCAAAGCCACACAGCTAGGTAATTATTAAGTGTCTGAGGTCGGATTTGAACTCAGGTACTCCTGACTCCAGGGCCAGTGCTCTAATCCACTGAGCCAACTGGCTGCCTCCAGGCTATTCTTTTATGAAGAAAAATGTGCTGTGGTGGCAAAGGTTGATCACTGACTAGAGAATGCTTTTCTTATTTCTCTTGGTACTGCGCAGGTGTCGGGGCACAGAATTCCTGAGGACCTTCTAAGTTGTCTTAGACTGGGAAATTGCATTCCTCAGATGCCCCTCTAAATTTTGTCTAGAGTCACAATTTGATGACTTTTAGAGTTTTTTGAGGAACGAGTTTCCAGGAATTCCTGCCTTCATGTGGTCATCTATGCTCTGCCTCAGGGGCACAGAATTCAATGGACTACCGACTCTCATCATGGTTGGTGATCAGGAAATTAAAAGTCAGTCTTTGCTTCATTTAAAAAAAAAAAGATCTCCGAAGCAACTTTCTCTTCCAGAACTATCTGAGTCCAGTGGCATGATAAAGAGCCATATGACTAGAGATGGCCCTGGATACAATAGGAGCCCAGTGCTGTTTTAAAGTTCAGATGAAATAAATGGGATGAAAATAGTTTCTATGTCAGTTCTATACAAAAATCAAGGCAGCAATATCATTATTTTCATTTTACTATCAAAAGGAACCATATCACAGAAAATGACAGAACTAAATTAATTTAAATTATACTTTTGCTGATTGGTTTTGTAGTATGATATCCTTGCATTTCATTAATTTGGCATTATATAAGTTATTCCATATAAAATAACAAAACCACACTTCAAGATCTGGCTCAGTAGGAGTCACTGAGTAGCTAGACAGCCAATTTTCAAATTCTGACCTCATCTCATTTCATCTGGGAAACTTACACTTTAGTTTTTAAGAACTAGTATTTTCTTAGATTTATAATTTAAAAAAAAATAAATTCCCTTCCCTGAATCAGAAGGAATGCTATGTTTGGATTTTAAAAGAATTCTATACATAGACATTAGTTGTGAATAAAAAAGCAAGATTATTCAAGTATAACATGTAAAAAGATAGGTAAACAAAGCAAATCATTGAGTGAAGTGTCTAAATTCAGTCAATGAGCAGATAAAACTGTATAATGTTGTAACCAGAAGAGAATTCTTTCCAAGTCATCTCTCATTATCATCTCATTCTACAAAAGAGAAAACTAACAGTAGAAAGGGTAAGTGATGGTGATATACAGAACTAGGCCCATAAACCAGACATCCTGACTAAGATGCTTTCAATCATACTGCATTACTTCTTCAATTTGAAAACAAGATTTTCCAGATAACATGATCAAAAGAAAGATAACCTATTTGTAGATAGCGCAAATGGTAAAGTATTATAGTAACCTACTATAATTCAAGATCTCTGTTTTGAAAATGGTATGTGATCACTAGTTTGAATATAAGACAAATAAAACATTTAAAATATAATGATGATGCCGAAACACAGAAACTATAATGATTATGTACACAAAGTCCCTAGTGACATTTATGCAGCTAACAAGTTAGGACTATAATAGTATGCCTTCCTTCATGCAAATAGATATATTTTTAAAAAATAATGCCAATTACAAATTATTCTGAAGTTTACTGAAGTATCCCTAAAACTCTATTTAAAAGAAAAGATTCTTTTAAAGTATGGTGGAATTAAATAAAAACAAAAGGAAATAATATAGAAACATAAACATTTCAGGTTTATTCCAAGAACTTTTGTTTTGTGTGTTTTTGTCACAGAACTATGCCTAACTTGCCTCCTGATAAGCATATTAACCTTTTAACAGTCTGATCAGTGACTTACTAGAAATTTTAACATCTAAAAGCATAAACTCTTCTCTCATTGTTCATGTTATGCCATTTACCATTTTAAATCCTAAAACCTCAATTATTATCACTGATGTTTAATAATAATAGACATCAGCCCACTCATTGACTTTGACACTGATGACTAAGAGTGCAAAAGTTCTGAAAACCATACTTAAATTAAAATATCTTTCAAGAAGAAAAAGCATATATGGCTTTTGTTTTACTTCCACACAAGAAATACACCAGAATAAATGAGAACAAAAGCCTATTTGAGAATTTAGAAATTCCTAAAAGCTTTATTATATCTAAAATCTACTTATAACTTTTAGCAAAGAAATAGATGTTAAATTCCAATTTTTAACCAGTGACCTAATAAATTAGTTAGTCTACAAATTTTAAAGGGTAGTTTTTCACATTAAAAAGAGGATTAAATTCTTTTATGACATATACTCCTGTACTAGTTCATTTGCCACACTCCAATATAATCAAGAGAAAATATAAAACACATATTAATTTTCTTAAATACTGCAAGAAAAACAATCCTTTCTGTACAGTCATTCAAAACAAGGGATGGTTTATATTGTTCAGTTATGAAAATTCCTTCCCTACTTCTCAAATCCTTCTCTTCATCAGATTTTCAAATCTAATATTTTACCTTAAGTAATAACAGGTATTGGTTTTTTTATTCCCTACAGGAATTGGTTTTTTATTCCCTAAGCTAACTCAATGGAGATAACACAAAAAGTATTTTGATGTAGTTAATAATGGTTTTATATCAGATTAAATCAGATTTATATCAGATATTGTAGCAAGAAAAAAAATTCATATCCAATACACATTTTTAGAGAAATTGAGGGTAAAGTTTTCCAGAAAGTCCTACAATGTTGTGAAGTTGAATAACATTATTGTCATCAACACCATCAATACCACCACCACCATCATTACTAATTCCAAAATCATTTCTACAGGGCACATGCCTTTGTTTTCTGCCTCAACTGACATAGTGTTAACGATCAGAGAGCTGAACAAGTTTATTTCTGTTATATCATTCAAGGAATTTAAAATAAATTTAACATAAGTGTGTGAGACACATACTTCATTGTAAGAAGTGGCACTTTTTAAATACAGAATCAAATACTTTTTTATAATGAATGATCGATAAGTGTAGTGTGAACTTAAACATCATACTTCTTTAAGTCCATTATATATTGGTAAAGATATGAAATACAAGAGAAAACTGTTTTTGAGTGTTCCCTACTAATTCCTACATATAGGACGTACATGAAACATGTACAGATTACTCTTATAAAATGAGAATAGTTATTAGCATCTCTCAAAATAGCAGGGTCTAAGCTTTCTTCCAAGTTATCTTCCTGTCTTTCCAATAGTTTATCTATGCTTCAAGCCTTCATGATTTTGTTGCTTCCAGAATGAATCTTCTCTTTAAACACTTGATACTAACTTGTTCTCTGTGATGCTATTTCTACCTTCTCTAGAAGTTCATTTAAGATTGTGACATTAATTCAAACATGGTATCTCTACTCTTCTTAACCAGGAAAATGATTTATTCCAAAATTCACTGCAGATCTTTTATATCTTTTGTTCTTTTTTGCCTTTCTAATTTCATCCATAAACATCCCTGGTAGGCCTCTGCTTAGATGGGTCTTCCTTCAAACTTTCTAGTAACTGATTTTATTCTCAATTTCTCTTCTCTGTTTTATGAGGTGATATTGCTATAATCTTGAACCAACTTATGAGGATTTTTATAAGCCAGTTTATTCTGTAAATTGGCATGGCCCTTGGTCGTTTTCTCTCACTAGATAGTGAATAAATCATAATGGTTACCTAATCTGAGATTCCCTTTTGAGTTGTTTCCCATTAACTTTAACAAGAAACCTTAAATTTCTACCAGTCTAAAAATGAATTAATCAAAACAATGGAAAACTAAACTAAATCACTTTTTCTATTCTAGATCAAGACAAAAATTAGCCAGCAACTGACAGGCAATAGCAAAGATGGCCAAAAAGCCAGCACTAAAATAGGCAAACAAGCCTTTGTCTACTGGTGCAACCAGAAATTAGTATAACAAATAAATATTTCTGTCTGGAGAAATAAACAACCAAATATATCCCTAAAAAAGACACAGGATGGTTGTAAACAAACACATAAAGATGGTCATATGTTGATCCTATCACTACCAACAAATGTATTCTGAAGAAGTGATTGAAAAGAGAATAAATTGTTTAGAAAAAAAAGTAGTAAACCTTACCTATGTAATGTACTCCTTGCAAACTGGAATAGAACAAATAGAAATCAATGATCACTAAGCCTCAAGAAATAATAGAATAAAATTAAAAGATGGAGAAATAGAAGAAAATGCAAGATAGTTGATATAAAAATGCCCAATAAAAAGGTCAAGGAGAAAAAAAAAAGAACCACATTTATCTGGTATATTTTTTGTTTGTACGCTGGATTACATGCCCCTTGAGAGCAGGGGCTGTCTTTTAACCTTTCTCTGAATCTTCAGGTGAAAATGGGGAGCTTCTTGTTGACTGTTGCAAATTTCAATCAGACCTTCAAGTCCAAAAAGGAAAATATCATTTGTTATATGTCTATATTCCCCATAGCACAGTATTAGGCAAGTATAAACTCTCAATAAATATTAACTAGAACATTTTATATTATATTTTTCTATTGCTTCTTATGAACATCAAACTATTTCTAAATTTTTACATTTTTATAAATCAGTAAAATTCATGCAGAAGATAACTATTTTGTAGTTTTAAAACTTCACTACTAACTTCATATTAATATCCTCCAATTTGGTGCTGGTCACAATGATATCAGAGTCAGGTGAAATGTGTGGATGGTTCAGCACAAACTATAACTAACCATAAAATCTGAAAAAAAGCATATCATGCCTTCCCCTCTATAGTTTTGTATAGTTATTTTTGGTATATCCAACAAAAATGAATCTATGATCCCACTATTATGTGAGAAATTAGGAGTGGGTGGTGGGTGGGGGAGAGCTAAGATGGTAGAGAAAATTTAGCTCTTCCAAATTCCCCTCCAAGCAACTTTTAAATAATACCTCAAAAATGAATTCTAGAATGATAGAACTAACAAAAGGACAATGCATTAAAAAGCTTTTAAAGTGGATGGAGGTGGGGGGAGAAGGGGCTTACATCAGAAAATATTTATACCTTACTCTATTAAAAATTGGCTCAAAGGGAGTAATGCACATATTCAGCTGGGAATAGAAGTAATATCTTACCCCACAGAGAAGAAGGAAGGGAAGGGTATAAGAGGGGGGGGTGTGTTTGAAAGAAGGAGGTAGGGCAGGTTGGGGGATGCACTGGTCTGAAGCAAAACATTTTTGAGGATGGAAGGGTAAAAAGAGACTGAGAAAGAATAATAAATAAGGAAAATAGAAAATAGAAAAATAGAAAAACAAAGAATTACTAATCTTATTATAAAAACATTTGACAAGTTTCTCTGATTAAGACCTCGTTTCTCAACTAGATAAAAGAACTAAGTCAATTTTATAATATGTAATTTCCCAATTGATAAATGGTTAAAGGAATTAAACAAGAATTTTTCAGATGAGGAAATCAAAGTTATCTATAGTCAAGTGAAAAAATGCTCTAAATCACTACTGATTAGATAAATGCTAATTAAAACAATTCCACAATACTGGGAAAATGACAAATGTTGGAAGGGACATAAAAACCTGGGACATTAAAGCACTCTTGGGGTTGTGAATTGATCCAAACATTCTGGAGAGCAATGTGAATTATATCCAAAGGGTTAAAAAAACCTTGTATATCCATTAACCTAGAATACCACTACTAGGTCAGTATCTCAAAGAGACTTTTAAAAAGGAATGGGACTTATATTTACAAAACTATTTATAGCAGTTTTTTTTTAAGTGGTAAACAATTAGCTATCAAGGGGATGTCCATGAATTGGGGAATGGCTGAACAAGTTGTATTAGCAAGTTGTAATGTAATACTGCTGTGTTTTAGGATATCCAGAACAGGCATTTTTCAGAAAAACCATAAAGTCTTACATGAACTGATGCAATGTAGTGATCAGAACCAAGAGAACAGTATACACAGTAGCAGCAATATTTTTCAATGATCAAAACTGAATAGCTCGACAATTCTGAAGGACTTATCATTTTTTTTAAAAATGCTATCTAGCTCCAGAGAAAGAACTGATGGAGTCTGAAGGTGAATCAAAGCAATTTTTTTTACTTTCTTTTTCTTATTTTGTGCTGTTTTCTTTCACAACATGACTAATATGGAAATGTGTTTTTACATAGCTACATGTAATCTACATCAAATTGCTTGCCTTTTGGAATGATGGTAGGGAGAATTTAGAACTTAATATTAAAAAACCCCTAATATTAAAAACTGCCTCCATAGAGGCATAAGTAACTAACAGTGACTCATGTGAGGCCCTAAAAAGAGAAGAGTCTTGCCCAGTCAAAATACATTGTCAGAGACAGAACTTGAACCCAAATTTTCCTAACTCTAAAAATCAGATATCCTCTCTGCCCTCAATACCAAGCTATCCTGTGTTTCCACTTCTGTGAATTTCAGAAGACTTGAAACTTCACCAATCTGTAAATGTGGATTTATGAGAATAATTAACTGTATCTAAATATTATGCTAGTGATTTATAACACTATGGAAAAACACTGTAATTCAAAATAGAAATTTTGAAAATAATGGAGAATACCAGACATTTATTTAGCTATATTTTGAAGAACTAGGCATCTTTAAGTGTGAAAAAATGGAGAGATTAGAAGACCCAACTTCAAATCTTAATTGATACTTAGGCACTAAACCAGTAATTATTCCTAGTAAGTCCCTAAGACTTAAATTGGTCTGCTCAATATTTACTACCATGGTGGTCTTGGATAAATCATTTTACTTCTTTGACTTTAATTTTCATTTCTTTAAAATGCGGAACAAGGAGTGGATAAAATATAGGGCCCCTTCCAGTTTTAAATCTATTTTATCATTAATACCACAAGTGTCCTACTAACAACAAATACATTTTTTCAGGAATACAACCAATATTCTCAAGTTATAAGTCAATATACAAATTATATTCACCAACAGGAATCCATCCAATAATTCATAACAACGCTCTCTATTACCGTTCCCCCTGTAACATTAGTCTGGAAATGATGCAAGTCTGAGCCTCTGTTAAGTTAAGAGTGAGGATTCAATGGCTACTTCCCAAACACCACATTTAAAAAAAATAATTCTCCACATAATTTTTCAATTCTTCAAAAGCACCTGTGTGCATAGCACTATGCTCTGCCCAGAAAGACTGAAACAAACTGTTTAGGATCACATTAGACTGTGCTCTTGAAATGCAATGCACTTAGCGTTGTGAAAACAGAGATTTCATCCTGGGTTCTCAGTTGCCTAGTTACTATTAGGTTCTTGTAAATATTTAATATGCTGTCTTTTCCGGTTTTATTTACCAGAGAGCAGAAACTATAGAAAAGTGTACAACTTTCAAATACACTACATTCCAAAAAACACATCTGTAAGTCTTTGTATTTGAATTTTGAACACATTTTCTTGTGTATGTGTGTGTGTGGGGGGGTTAAAGATGCTTTCTCAGACCAGCCCTATAAATTCTATTGCAACCATATTGTATTTGAAGTAAGTACTTGAAGTTGTGCTAATAATGTCATGCTGAACTATCATATTCTAATGTAGTACTCTAATACAAAAGCAACAATGTGAGCAAAAAATCTACTTGAAAATACATTCACAACTCGAAAAATACACATTAACATATCCCTTTCTCCTTCCTCACAATTCTATAGTGTCAGGATTTCTTCCCGGGGTCAATGAGAGAGAATTGTCCTTTTCTACCTGGCCTAGGTCAAACTGGGGTTAGCAGCATGAAAGCCAAGTGTCTAAGATGGCTTCAGGGTTTGGGCTAGGAAAAGTTAGGTTGTATGTAAAAAGTTGAAAAATAGCTTGTTGAAGTTATAATAAATATATCAGCAGCAGATTAGTCAAAACAAAATCTGAGGGTCAAAACAATATGATTCAAGAGAAGGATGAAATTAGAATTGTGGGCCAATTAATGAGGCACTAGGCTCTTTAAAGGTTTAAAAAAGGAGCTTCACTCCTTCTGGATTTATCAAACACTAAATGACTATGTCTAGTTATTACAATGTATTGTCTTTCACATAATCTTAATATCCAGCCATATTGGCCTTTTAGAACACAGAACCCCAAGTCTCACACGTTCTGGTTATTAAGTTGCAGCAAACAGAACTGGCCTCTATGTATCCAGATGAGCCACTGGAAAGGACTATTTTAGAAATAGCAATGATCAAAAGTAGGGGGGGGGAAGGAGACAGAGAATGGACTAAGAAGAGGTTGAAGGTATCAGGTTTCTGAAACAGCCTTGCTCTGTGCAAAATAGCAAAACCTACACTATTTATTCCCAGGTTACACCCCAGGTTGAAGATTTTCACCCTGGTTCCTCAGCTCCAAACTATGGCCAGATAGAAAAATGGACATTAAAATGTACTTGAGAACAAGAGACAGAGTCTTTATCACAATCCTTCCCAGTATTTATATCTCTTCACAGACACACTGACATTCAGAAGCTTACCTGTCTTCTCTTCCCTTTAATAATGAAATCAACAAACATTGAATTCTGAATTATTGTGCTAAACATATACTAGGCTCTGGGGAAACAAAAAAAATTGAGACAACCCTGTCCTCAAAATTTTTATGAACAAATGGGGGGAAGGAGAAGAAGGAAACAGGAACATTAAACACATATTATATACAAAAGAATATAAGGCAAGATGAACAGGGGATTCCTAGCAGCTAGGGGCAATCAAGAAAGGCATTTAAAATGAAAGTAGTATTTAAAACGAGTCTTCATGGTTATCAGGAATTCTAAGGGGCAGAGGGAAGGAAGGAATGTATCCAAGTTATTAGGGACAGTCAGTGTAAATGCACAAGAGGAGACTTGGGGTGTCATGTGCTTAAAGACCAATATGGCTGGGTATTATGAATGTCTAAAAGACAATACATAGTGGTAAATAACTACAGGCATTGAGTGTTGGATAAACCCAGAAATCCAATATTTGGGGACAAAAACTCATTATCTGACAAAAACTGCTAGTAAAAAAACTAGCAGTATGACAGAAATTATCTCATAGTGTATACCTAGATAAGGCCAGCCATGATTCAGATATAAAGTGTGATATTATAAGGAAATTAACTAAACCAGATAGAAAACGAATACTTTTTAATCATGTACTATTTAAAGGTTTTGCACAAACAAAACCAATGTAGTCAAAATTAAAAGGAAAGCAGAAAATTGGGAAAAATTTAAAGTAGCTCTGATAAAGCCCTTATTACTTAAATTTGGAACCTAAGTCAAATTTATAGAGATACAAGTTATTCCTCAGTGATAGTCAAAAGATGTGAACAGGCAGTTTTCAGATAAAGAAATCAAAGCTACCTATAGTCAAATTTTAAAAATGCTCTAAAAAACTATTGATTAAAGAAATGTAAAATTAAAACAACTCTGGTACCTAAGGACATCTATCAGATGGATTAATATAATAGAAATGGAAAATGACAAATGGAGAGATTGTGGAGAAATTGGGATGAAAGGACTAAAGGTGGAACTTTATACTGAACCAACCATTCTAGAGAACTATTTGGAACTATGGCCAAGGGCTCCTATTTATACAAAACTATTTCTGGAAATTTGGTAATGGATTAACAATTTGTAGTACACGATTGTAATGAAATATTATTGTAATATAAGAAATGATGAGTAGGATGATTTCAGAAAAAAACTTGTAAAAATATACATAAATTGATAAAGAGTGAAGTAAGTAAAATTACAAGAACACTATATACAGGGGCAGCAGTATTGCTATTCTCAGTAATATACGATCCAAAGAACTCTTGATGGAAAATGTTAGTCATCTCCAGAGAAAAAATTGATGGTGTGTGAATAATGGCTAAAGTATAAAATTTTTATTTCCTTTCCTTTTTCCAAGTTTTCTTCCACAAAATGACTATCATGGAAATATTTTATATAGTTTCAACTTATATCAGATTGCTTGCTGTCTCACAGAAAGGATTGGGGAAAGACAAATAGATAGAATTTGGAACTCAAAACAAACCAAAAAAAGAAGGTTAAAATTGTTTATATACGTTATTGGATAAAACATATTATTTTTAAAAAGTATAAAGGGTTAAACATTGGAAAAGTTTTAGTCAAGAAGAGTTTTAACTGTCAAAAGAACTTTACAATTGATCCTAGTAGCAGTAAGAACCACTGAAGATGAGTTGGGTAACATGATCAGGTGTTTTATAAATATATATATATATATGTATATATATACATATATGTATATTATCACTTAGCAAATTATATAACCATATATATATAGAGAGAGAGAGAGATAGATAGATAATCAATAACATCTTTTTAGAAAGTTATGTGGAATAACTGGTAGAGTAGGGAGAGTCATGAGACAGAGAGACCAAAAAGAGGCTATTGAAATAATCTAAGGGGAGAGAGTTCATGAGAAACTGAATTAAAAGAGGTGGCTGCTTGAATTTGAAGGAGAAAAATATTCCCTCCAGTGAAAAAAGGGAGATATTTTGGATACTGCAAGATGTGGCAATTGATTGGATATATAGGGAGAGTGAAGTGTCTAAGGTAACATCCTGAATGTGAAATCTGTTATATTCCACCAGTGGTTGATAAGGGCATGTAGAATGTAAGTTCCTTGAGGGAAGAAACAATTTCTGACTTTATCTTATGAATATCTGGCAAGAAAAATAAAATTAAATTAATGAAAGTGAGTGTCTTAGGTGATATTTGGAGATAAATTAATCTTTTTCTGGATTTTGAAAATATATTTTTATGTTATTATTTTAATAATCCTTCTCTCCTTTGGCTTGAAGAAGGGTTACAGGTAATATACATTAGATTGGTTCCAAAGATTGTAGATGCTTGTAGATCAGAAAGTTCTAAAGCTCATGGCCAGATTTCTTTTAGAAGGTATTGAGAGATCAGGACTTCCAGGTGGTTGTAACTCTTAAGAATACTTCCTAGTCTAAGAATTATTTCCAAATTGATCTCTCTCTTTGTTTGGGTCCCTTGGACTGTCTCATCACCTATGTATTTTTCCCCAGGGAGTCTCTTTTATGTGATTCCGAGCAAAACAGGTTATATGTGACACACAGACATTGAATGATTATTAAGAAAGATTTTTCTATGAAAGCTTTTACTTTAGAAAGTTCATACTTTCTATTTTATGGCTATTTTGAAAACAAAGAGAAGACAATCAAAGTAAAAAAAAAAAAAGGACTTTAAATCCTTTACCACATTCTCATTTTTCACAGTCCTTTTTGGAAAATAAAGTCATTAATCAATCAAGAGGAAGGTAACTACATGGTAGGGTTTTTGAACTCAAAAGACTTAAGTAAGATTCATCTATATCACTGAGAAAAACCACTCCTAGTCTATCCTAATCAATTTGTTTGTGGCAGTAAAATGAACTCTGGGTTGAAGAGGTTAAGACCACAGAGTAGAGAGGCTGGAGAAGTGTTTGGAGATTAAAGAGACAGAAGTTAAGAAAGTCAAATAATACCACTTACAAAACATTTACTGTGTATCCTGCATTTATTAAGCCCCTACTCTTTGCCAGGTATTGCATGAAGTTCTATACAAATATTATCTGTGAGCTGATACTCACACTGTGGGGTGGGTACCATTAAATTCCAAATCAACTGGGGGTGGGAGCGATGTGTATGTGTAAGGAATGAGGAGTTCCTGTGGCTACAGTCTAGTTGTCTCTCAATCTCTCTCCTCCCTTCCTTTCCATCTGCCTCCTTTCCTCTTTCTTTCTTTTTCACTACTGATCTCTCTCTCTCTCTCTCTCTCTCTCTCTCTCTCTCTCTGTGTGTGTGTGTGTGTGTGTGTGTATGTGTAAAACATATATTGGTGTCTGCTTCTATTAAGAATAAAAAATAGCATTTGAAATTATACATCAATATAAGTTGTGAAGGGTCAGCAAAAAAATAAAGCAATTCCCTTTTCTGTAAATAAAAACACTTATTTTGCAATTATGATAAATATCATTAAAACAAGATGCTTCTTGTTCTAATCAACACTTACTAATGAAGTGTTTTTACCCCTATTCTGGTTAAAAGGTCAATCTCCAAACTAGCAA
This sequence comes from Macrotis lagotis, assembly GCF_037893015.1. Taxonomy (NCBI): domain Eukaryota; kingdom Metazoa; phylum Chordata; class Mammalia; order Peramelemorphia; family Peramelidae; genus Macrotis; species Macrotis lagotis. Next base: position 161,091,499 of record NC_133664.1, on the reverse strand, counting down.
GAAAAGATTTACAGAACCACAAACTTTTTAATTTTGAACACCAGGGAATTTTTGTAGTTTCCTCCCTCCCACCCCACTTTCTACAAGGTTTTGCTCAGTGGTTCAAAATTGAAACTATTTTTACTCATCTGTTTAATCTGAAAAAACAAAATTCTCCATATTCAAATGAGCAGCTTACATGTTTGTAATAAGCTAAAAGACGTAATAGTTCAATGATATGCACTGACTCAATGCACAATAAATTTAGATAATGCATGCTAAATACCTTTACTTCAATAATATTATTTATTAGAATCGAAATTTCAACTTAAAGAAATTTGACCAACTTTTCTATCTTCACCCAAAACATTGCAAACCAAGGTAATTTACTTTGTACTTCATGTTTTGAACCTTTTTGGTTAACTGCCCAGAATGCAACTGTGGTTCCAAAGTGTCCAGCTAAACACCATTAAAACTCTGAAAATATTTCACATCTGAAAAAAAAGACAAATACTATTTTTTCAAGGAATATGTTCAGCTTTTATTAAGTAAATTTTGGATTTCTGTAAGAATTATAAATCAATTATTAGATTAGGAATTTATTTCATATTTTTAAAAACCAATTTTGATGGGAAATATATTATTAAATTTTTTGTAAAGACATTTGAAATTGAAGTTATATAAATCTTGCTTTTCTTTATGCTATTTATTTTTTCCTATATTTAGTGGATTTTTCTCATAATTACTTCCTCGTTTTTGTTAGTAATATAAAATGATGGTTTTATGGATTTCTTTTATATCCTTATATTTTTTCAGGAATTATTAATCATTCCATATAATTTGTTCACTGATGCTCTGGGGTTTTATAAGGGCCCTCAGTTCATGTGCAAGTAGAGATATATTTAATCTCTTTTGGCAACACATGCCTTATTTTTTGTTTTGTTATTACTCCTGTTGTCATTCTAGTACTATATTAGGTAATACTGGGAAGAGGGTGAAACTTTCCTTTAACTGGGAAAATCTGCTAATTATAAATTGCATTAACTCTTGGTATTAGATATATACTTTTTATTTTATACATACATACATATATATGTATATATATGTATATATATATATATATATATATATATATATATAAAGAATCCCTTAAAACTATGATGGGAGAGAAAAGTTACTTCATCAATAATCTCTACTGAGATTCTTAATTTCTTACAAGCCAGTGCTATAATACAAGTATATGACAAAAAGTCACTCCCTCAAATGTGGCTAAGGAATATGAACAAGCAATACACAAAATATTAATAAAACTATTAAAACTGTATGATATTTCCAATTAAGAGATATAATAATAGGTTTTCAAATATATAATCTCACTGCATCTCCACAAGCTTCTGATAGATTCTCAATTTACAAAAAGACAACTGAGGCTGAGAGAGATAAAGCAAATAGTTTTTTAAAAAAAATCTATGACACAAATGTAAGAGTATTTCCAGTAATGAATGAGGAACTCAGAGACAAAGATCTGTATGAACAAATGCAGATTGAAATAAACATAAGTGAAAGTATACAGCTACCAGCAAACACTGCAAATTAAAAGTTCACTAGAAGTAAGTCAAACTGAATAAAATAGAAATAAAATAGAAAAGCTAGGGAAGGTCCTGGAGAAATCAGGAGAGGAGAGAAGGGTATTAGGAAGGGAAAAGAGAGAGCTAAACCATCTAAGACAGAATCTGAGGGGGGGAAAAAAGAACCAATTCTCTATAAACTATGGTACTTTATCTGGTAGGAAAAAGGACTCAGAAAATCTTTATAATGCTTTTATTGGTGATACTCTAATAAACTCCAAATGGTATAGCTGGTTCACATTAATCAAGTATCTCTGAGAAATGGCTCCATGTATCAAAAATAATAAATGCAACAAAAGTGCCAAATTGTTGACAAGCTGTCTCATAAATTAGATGAATACTTGATATGTTCTCATGAAACATGTCTCCTTGAAATTAAAGTCATTTATTAGATGGGCAAAAATGACACACATTTAGTAATAATACTATTATTACCAAATGAGAATAAATAGATATAATTTGTGGGTTTAAAAGGATACCAAGGATTAGATCAGGGAACTCCTGCACAACTGAGTCCTCTTAGATTAGGTTGATGAAATTATAGGCTATAAAAGGGACCCCTTTTCAGATTCTGTGCCCCTTGTACAGTAGTAGTATATTAGCAATTGGTGATTTGCTGAGAGCTCAGTTAGACTCTTTATGGTCTATTTTAAATAAAAAGCAAACTGGGTTCAAGAAGAGACAGTGGACAAGAGCCTCAGCTTGAAACAACTGTCTCCTAATCTTGTCTTTGCTCCTCTTAAAAAAAATACATAAAGAATGATGGTGAGTGATGAAGGGGAATCTAATGGCATCTAACAAAGTCCATCTGTCTACTTAAGCAGAGTCCATGAACAGAGTTTGGGGGTGCAGAGTCTGGAACTGATTGCTCCAGTAACTGATCAGAACCCAGGATTTCAAAACCATGAACTCCTACTGCTCTTAAGAAGTCCATAGACTACATAGCTTTCTGGAAATGGATGGTTTTACACTAGACTAGAATGTCAACTAAGCTAAATGTGGAGATAGAGTAAAGCAAAACCCATAAATGACTTAGAGACCAACAATGAAGACCCTGCAGCATCCGAGGTCCTGTGTTCCCCTTGAGTAAGTTTGTCTACTTAAGAAGTAGAATTCTCCATATTGATCTTCTATTAGTAAAAGAGTACTCTCTAGAAGTTCACTGCATGCCTTTGTTTTGAGCTAATTATGTCCTCTAGAGTCAAGGCTAAAAAAAATCCATGACAGGTGATGAATTTTTATTTTTTTGGAGTCCTAATTCAAAAAAGCTTGAATCTGAGTCAAACCCAGATGGAGTCAATGTTCAGTCTAAGTTGAGGAGAAGGAAATACATTAATCCAACAAGACATTAAAAATTACAACTTTCACTGACATGTAAAATTTTCCTAGCTTTTATATGCCTCATCTCAAAATTCTCAATGACACACACTGGACTTGGTAGACTTGTTTGACAGTGAGGTGGTTATTTATATGCAATAAGCAACAGAAACCAACCATGAACTTAATATCATCCTTGGAATATTTCTTTCATAGAAAATCAAATATTCAACCCTATTATCTCCAGTTAGTCTTGGGTACCCTATTTGAAGGTGTTTTTTTTAATTTATTTTTTGACAGCGGGGTGACTTGCCAAAGTGACTTGCTCAAGGTGAAACAGCTAGGCAATTATTAAGTGTCTGAGGCCAGATTTAAATTTAGGTCCTCCTGACTCCAGGGCCAGTGCTCTATGCACTGTACCACCTAGTTGCCCCCATATGCTTTTTAAACCATAGCCATAAAAGTTCTGTGAATTGAAGATATAATTCCATTACAGCCAAATGAGAATAAAAAGATATAACTTGTGGATTTAAAATTATAACAGAGGTGATCAATGGATCAGTTCTTTAGTATCTCAGAATCAAATTGATGAAATTAAAGGAATGGAAGGGTGGATCCATTTCAGATTATAAGGGATCTATTTGCATACTTTAGTAGGATATTGACCAATGGATGAAGGCAACTGACATTTACCTATCAACTTCTTTCTATTAGATTCCATCCATTTTACTGAATTGTCTGAAATCTGTCAAAAGTTACATAAAGTTAGACTATTTAAAAACCTGATACTGTGCTAATCCACAAATCAGAAGAAATAAATACTTTGCACCCATACAAATTTAATTTTTAAAAAACTAGCTTCTTTGAAAGATTTATGAAACATTGAAAAAAGAATACAAAGTAGTCAACCTGAAGTAGATCTATAACTTTAAGGGAAAACAAAAAAGTTATTAAAAATTCAATCAATAAAATTTACTCTTCAACAGAGAGCAACTAAGATATGCTAATCTTTATATTTATCAAGTAATTAGAAAAACAAAGCCTTTTAAATCTTTGAAACCATCAGTATTTCACCTCGGGGGTTATTGAAAAGCATATATGTTGTATCTAAAATATCTCCCAAACCAAACTCAAAAGGGGATTGATATGTCAAAAGAATAAGAATCAGGGGTGGCTAGGTGGCACAATGGATAGTGTACAGGCCCTGGAGTCAGGAGTACCTGAGTTCAAATCCAGCCTCAGACACTTACTAATTACCTAGTTGTGTGGCCTTGGGCAAGTCACTTAACTCCACTGCCTTGCAAAAAAACTATCCAAAAAAAAATAAGAATCATGAAGATCTAGGTTGGAGTCCTGCCTCTAACATAATGGCAGTGTAACCATAAGCAAGCAACTTAGCCTCTATCTCAACACTCTCATATAAATAATTAAATTAAAGGTCTGAATAAAATGGTGGAAAGCAAGATGGGTAGTTGCCTAGGATATAAAATACAGCAAGGCTCAAAGATTTTGAATATTCTTCTACTGAAATGATATCAAAGGAAAAGCTAATTTTGCTTTAAAACTCAATTACAGCTATTGATTTTCATTTGTGTAATTCCTTTCAGGTTTTATATCTTTTGAGGTAGTATGCCAGCATACAAAAAGCAACAAAAAACAAAAGCCTTAAGGAAAGGCCTTTAATGAGAGTACAGAATTAAAACAAGCAAAGAGAAATGTGGAAGTGAAATGTAAACACTCTGAGAAGACAATTCAAGAGCCTTAAGGGCAGATAAGGTAAATAGAGGACAGATTTCAGAGATAGAGCTCTAGATTGGAGACTTTAACTGAAATTGAGAGCTGAAAATTTCTGTCAGTCACCTTTTTTAAATAACAAGCTAATTTTATCAATTAAATACACATCAGAACAAAGGCAGTGTTACTCAATACAAGCAGATGTAGATTTATGTTGTGAAAACATCTACTTAAAGCTACATTCACTTAATTGAAATTTGCCCATTAAAGTAGAGAAGGAAAGGAGAAAGAAAGGGAACAACACAGGGAGGGAGCCAGGGCAAAGTTCAAAGGTATGTGAGGACTTGGTCAGAAAGAATTGTCTGAAATCTGTCAAAAGTTACATAAAGTTAGATAAGGGGTGTGCTTTAGGAAGTCTGACCAGACCAAGAGGAAAAACACTGGGGGGGAGTAATAAATGGAAGGGTTCTGACAGAAAGGAAAGAAGGATAAGGGACATAGGAGATGTGGGGGACAGAAGCAGTATCCTACCACAGAGGGGCAAAGGCAATATCCCAGCACAGAGTGACAGAAGAATATGTGAAAGGGTTTGACCTATGGTCTCCCTTCTGCTTTCAAACTGAAGGTTTTGCTTTTTGTTTTAAGGCTTTTATTTATTTTGGGGTGGGGGCTGGGGCCTGACTGAGAGAGCTAAAATAGATGCTTGGGGGGGGGGGAATGAAGATTCCTTAGAGAATACTTAGAGAATACAAATGTGCATAATGTAAATTTACATAAATCCAGAACTGTGGGTATTGTTTTACAGAGAGTTAAGCACAATCAAGAGCAGCTAAGTGGTGCAGTGAATAGAGTACAGGGCCCAGAGTCAGGAAGAAGATTCTAATGAGTATATATTTGGCCTCACACACCTATGTAACCCTGGACATGTTACTTAACCCTTTTTGCCTCAGTTTTCTCATCTATAAAATGAGTGAAGAAAACGTCAAATCATTCTAGTATCTGTCAAGAAAACTTCTACTAGGGTTACTATTTGAAGAAAACTTCAAATAAGAGTCAGACAGGACTGGAAAATGATTGAACAAAGACAACATGGAAAACACAATGTTGGTGGAGGGGAGTCACATAGCTGTTTCTAAATTCAAGTTACTCACATTTAGCAAAAGATTACCTTAATTTTTACCAAAGATCTAGAATTGGAAGGAACCTCTAATACCATCTAAATCCAACCCTTAAATTTTCCAGATGACAAAATCAAAGCTTTGGAAAGTTCAGTGATTTGCCCAAAATTATGCATTTATAATTTTATAGTGGGTCGAGGGTGGAACTTGAACCCATGTTCCGCAACTCAAGAGCCAGTGCTCTTTCCACCATACCACACTTGCGTGCCCTCCTTTATAAATGTAAGATGTTTATTATGGCTTTAAAAACAGGAATCTGAATCATCAGAATAGTTCTTAAGTCAGGGCTTAGAATTATTTGAAAGTTATCATAAATACTTCCAAAGAAAACATTTTTATGTGGAATTCATTGTTTCATAATTTATACTAATAGCTTACCTCCCTGGGGAATTGGGGGGGGGGGGATCTTAAAGAAACATCTGCAGCAATGTTACTCTCAGAAGGCAAAAGCTTCCAAGATTACTTAGTTGAACCTCTTCTCCTTAAAAATAAGGAAACTGACATTCGAAAAGGTTGCAACTTGCCTAAAGTCACAGTTTGTGCCACAGCCAAAATGAAAATCCAGATTCTGACAGCCAGTCCTATCTTGCATCTTAGTATGCAAGCTAAGTATAAAGGAAATCCATCCACTTATGTGTGAATCATTACCATATCTGTGTTGAATGAACAAGTTCCATTTATTATTCCAAATGTATCACACAGTCTTATAACCCAGAAGACATTGTTACAACCTGCATATCTACTATAACTATCAATTTTATACAGTAACAATAGAATTTATCACTGATAGCCATCCTAGATATTTCTCTAAAAAAATAAACAAAAAAAAATGAAGAGTTGATCTTGGAAGCAAGGCATTATTAGTTCATTTGGTTTTAGAATTCCAGGACTTCAAAAAAGAAGGTAATCACTAGGTGAAATAGTTTGCTATCTCAATCAAGCAAACTGCCTTTCCAATCTGCAATTTGCATTTAGGAAAGGCTTAAGGAAGAACAGACCCAACTACATTGAAATTGCTTAAGTGGCCAAAGAGTTAAAGAGGTGATTCAGGAAGTATATAAAAGGTGGCAGCAGTGATTCCCAGAGTAGGCCATGAGGCATTTGCTATGAACTGTGCCAGATTTCATACTTACAATCACATGCACATGTACAAGCCTCCTGTAATCTTGCCAGCTTAAACATTTAGCATGCCACGTATTCTACACTGCAAAGAATAAAAGTGTGCCATGGGCCAATACAATGTGAACTACTGATCTATAGAAAATCAGCAGGTTTCTCAGTGTAGCAATCTTGAAACTATCAAAAATGTTAATTTGTGCCTGTCAACTCCTACTTATTCTACTTACTCTCTGCATTATAACCGAAGATTTGAAAAGGGAAGTTCTCTCAATAATAGTTTCCTACCTGTGCTACTGGTAGGTAAGTTTTCAGTTCAAATATTCATACCTCTCTAAAAAGTATGGCCCATAAGCACTTGTTAACAGGACAAAAGACAAATTCTGATTAATTTTTCGGCATCTCAGCTGCTGTAAGATATGGCATGGTATAGAGTCAGGGGACCTAGTTCAAACCCTCCTCTGCTTTTTAATAGTAGTATGACCCTAGGCAAGTCACTTCTCTCTGAGACTAAATGTCTCACCTGTAAAATAAAGAGGATAGACTAGATGTCCTCTAAGGTCTATTCTGTCTCCAAATCTATGATTTCGATGTTTGACAGCATTCTAGGGGAAGGGTTTCAGTAACTAGGGCTGCACCTAAGATGACTTGCTTGACTCAGAAACTTATGATGATGAACTCTGATGAAAGGGAGCAAAATTCCATGGTGTCTAAACATAAATGTAAAGATTCACTTGACATTCTGTGGAACTTTTTGCTCTGTCTTTGAGATCACAAGAGAGCTACAAAGGAATTAAGAGTAAACCTGAGGGCTTTCAATGGAAATTGTTAGATGTGCCATTAATATATATGCTTGACCACATATCCTGAAGGCACATTGAGAGGGTGAACATTCTCAATCCTAGAGATGACAGATTTGACAGAAGTAAAGTTCCCATAGAAGCATCTGGGTGCCTTAAATTGTGAATTGATTTAGGCTGAATGTGAGTTCATAGCCAAGATTTCCTGATTCTCTGCTTCTTAGTTAGAAGGGAGAATTCCCAAAGAGGGTGATGTCAAAACTAAGCACTCTTGAACAGAGTTGTCAAATTTGTAGTTTGCACTGAGGTCCAAGCAAATTAAAAATATAATTGGGAAATGTTTAACAAAGTAAATATATATAGCAAAACACAGAAAATGTTAACTTTTGGTTTCCTAAGTCAGTTTATACTTACAAGGATCCAAAGACTGACACTACTGTTTTAAACTATAAAGAACTTTCAGGATGTATTAGCCTAGAATTGGCTTCCTTAAGCCTTTCCTAAGTTTCAGAGTAAGAAGTTTTGGGTTTCTATGATAAATTAGGGAATTTTTGAGAAGCATGTCTCCTGGAAAAAGAGAGTGGGCTGTAAGTTCCATGAAGCTGGCATTTCCATAAGGAATTGAATTTACAATTTGAGGGAGATGATTCTATTTTCCTTGGAAAGTACCTTGGGTTATCTATAATGACAAAGAAGGTATATGAAAGGAAAGGATGTCTTTTCTAGCATCACAAAAATTTGTTTCATTTCTGGAAAGTGATCAAACTACAGAATGATACGTAGAGTTTGGGAGGGACTCTGTAGAGAAATAGGAAAGCTAGTGCTTCAGTATAATGCCAGAGTATTGCCACACTGCCAATTTTCTCTAAAAGAATTCAAGATAACAAGGTCAGACACTAAGTTGTAAAGCACTTGTAGTCCACTAGAAGTAGAAAATTGTGTTGATAGGTTAAGTGTTATCATGAGCCTTACATGTTTCCTATATCAGCATATAGATTGCACCACTGAATCATCTAGGATCTCAAAAGTTCCATACTTTTTACACTATGTCATTCTGCCTCATTGAGTAGGTGCCCAATAAATATTCATGGCTTCCACTGAATATACTATAAGAAGAGATAAGGAAAATACAAAATTGTAGAGATATGCATCAGAACAAAAATGACTTTAATTTAGGAATTAACATTACTGAAAAGATTGTGGTATTCTCAACAGAAACAGCAAAGTATATAGAAAAATTTTATAAAGTAAATAGAAGTAATTTCAAAATGAGGAACTAGGAACTTGGGAATCAGAAAAGACTACATAGACTACATATAGGAAGCTAAGTTCTTAGGGAAGGTAGGAATTCTTTTTTTTGGAAGGCAGGAATTCTAAGAGGAAAAGATGAAGAGGGAGTTCAATCAAGGTGAGGAAGTAGTTCAAATCTGGGGAGAAGTGGATATCAAGTAGATAAGCCTGTGTAGACTGTACAGTGTATGATAGTATAATATACTTGAAAAGATAGATTGGAACTGGAGGCCATAAAGATCTGTATGATGCTATAAAGAAGACTGTATTTAACCCTAGACACAAAAGGGAGGGACTAAGTTTTATTGAGTAGGACAGTGACAAAGATTTATTTTTGGAAAATCACGTTGGCAACTGTATAGGGGATGCACTAGAGACGAAAGAGATTGGAGGCAGAGATACTAATTATGACAAATGGAATGTCTCAGAAAAGAGGGATTAAGGGGATAAGGGTCTCAACTAGGAAGGTGAAGGGAATGGATCTTTGAGATGCTATAGAAGTAGAATCAACTTGACAGGCAATTAATTGGGCACATAAAATCAGGGAGAGTGATGAAAAAGAATGACCAAAAAGAATGGTAGTGGTTTCCATAGAAATTGTGAAGTTCAGAAGAACATGAGTGTTAGGAGACTATAGTGAGTCCTGTTTTGGGCATGTTACAGGACAGATAATTTGGAATGTTCAAGAAACAAGATGGTAATGTAGGGCTGGCACATGGAAATGTCAAGAGAAACAATGGAGAGAAGGAAAAGTAAGACACAGGAAAGAAGGACCCCAAGGGCTGTTCCACTGGGGCACAGTACGGTAGACAATTTATAGATGATGATGATCCATCAAAGAAAACTAAGGGCAGTGAAAGACAGATTGGAAGAGAACCAAGAATAAGTAGTAGAGATTGAGAAAAAAAATTCATCAGATTTGGGAATAAAATGTTCATTAGGAATTTTGGAAGGTTATTTCAATTGAATGTGTTCTTACTGAATGGATATAAATGGATTATTGTTTATTTCCATTTCTTGGGTTTAGTAAAGTATTCCATAGGATTCTTTAAGGAGAAATAAATAGCAAGGCAAATAAACATCAAGATCCCACACAGAGACAACATCCTCTCCTTACATTTAATCCTACTAAAACTCAAAACTCTCATTTTCTTTTTTTTAGGTTTTTGGTTTTTTGCAAGGAAAATGGGGTTAAGTGGCTTGCCCAAGGCCACACAGCTAGGTAATTATTAAGTGTCTGAGTCCGCATTTGAACCCAGGTCCTCCTGACTCCAGGGCCAGTGCTTTATCCACTACACCACCTAGCCGCCCCCAAAACTCTCATTTTCAAAGATCTTCATGCATCAAGGTTAGGAAATGAAGCATACTAAACAAAATCCTACAATTATAGTATGAAAAAATTACTGATGAAGAAATCCATCCTCAAATTTACCTCTTCGGAGAAGCATAATCACTGAGAAAAGTTCTTCAAAGTATCACTGAATCATATATATTGATCTAATTAGCAAATGTGACAACAAATCTAAGGCCAGGGATAGGAGAATGGCAAATATAACACTATGTAAACATTTATATGTATATATATATATATATATATATACATATATAAATATATATATATACACACATTTATATGTATATATACACATATATATGTTATACATATATACATACACACATATGTATATAACATATTCATTAGTTATTCATATTAAGATATTGGATTGGTTTGATTATTTCCTTCTCCAGGTCATTTTACAGATAAGGAATTAAGGCAAATAGGGTTAAGGGACCTATTCAGAATCATATAGCTCTAATAGGTAGCTGAGGCCAGATTTGATTCATGAAGTTGAGTCTTCACTGTCACACACACAGACACACACACACACACACACACACACACAGAAACTCAGACACTCAGATACACAAAGATATGTATGTGTGACAGAGAGTTGTTGAAATGGAATCAAACTATTTCTGCATTCTTAGCTTGCATATAAGTCAGGATTTTACAAGGTAAATGTAGAATATAAACATTTATATTACTAGAGAGACTAAATACTAATTCTAATCAAACTTATTTTTACATATAAATAAAGCAAAGCCCAGTGAAGTGAAGTGACTTGGCCAAGTCTACCCAATTACTGACCTGAAATATCAATTTCAATAAAAAAACAAAAAAACTTGAGCATTCTAATCAAATTGAAATAGAAACTCAACATGTCAATTTAACCAATTATCACAACATGACCAGGATCATACTATATTATATGAAGTATAAATATTGTCTTAGAGATAAACTTTGAACTCCATTTTATTTTCAACATTTTCAAGTCCTTTTTATGCTTATAATTCTCAAGTTTTTTGCCACATTTGATGTAAAAATGAACATTAATGTTTATATTCAATATTTTAAAGTGAGAAATGAAATGTTGTAAATGGAAGTTGGAGGAATTACTCACTTTCAAAAACAGTCATATAATTTGTGATTTCAATTTGATTAGTTGTTAATATAGGGCCTACACAACAAAGAGAAGTTACATAACTCATGTTCAAATACTAGTTTATTTTTTAAAAAAGGAAATTAATTTTAAAGTTTTTATTATATTCTTTTTAGAATATGAAGTTATAAAACTTGGGTATATCACTTTGAATTCTAGGCATCTGGTTTTTCATCAAGTCTCTAAGAACAATTCTGGTAATATATTTGTATGAGCAAATTCAAAAGAGAAAAAGACAGTAATACAGTACAAGACCTATTTTTGCCAGAATTTCCCAATTTTGGTCTGGATCTCTAGGGAAGTCAAAGGTTAAAAGAAAGGAAAGCCAAGAAGACAGATTGCCAAAATCCAAACAGTAATTTGGTACTGTTAATGACAAGTGATATACTTAGAAATAAATGAACTGTAATTTTGATCTTCTTTTTCCCTACTTGTAAAACCCCCCCAAAACTGAAACTTTCCTTTTCCTATTTTTAGTGAAGATGAATGTGACAAAGGCAAGGGTACGAAAAATTGTTTTGAGAAGTTAACAAAATTGAGAGCCTTTACAGTATATAAATGATCCTTTAAAAAAATCAGTTTTAGACAGTTATTATGATCTAACATTATTTTCTCCTCTCTCTCTCTCTCTCTCTCTCTCTCTCTCTCTCTCTCTCTCACACACACACACACACACACACACACACACACACACACACACACACACAAAGTTACAGCTAGTTTTCTTCTGGTAAAATGTGGTCTTGTTAAATTATGGTCTTTCCAAGAAAGACACTACAGATATGGATTATTTTTTTCCTTTAAGTATATTAACCAAATGTAACACAAAGAAAATAATCTCTTTTAAAATGGTTTCTCCACCCTGTTTTAACTTTAAAAAAAAGGAAATTTATAATATGATCTTCTCTGACCTAAATACTGAGAAATTTTTTCAATATTAAAGCATTACAATTTAAAATTTAAACAAAAAAAGACCTAAATATCAATCAATAAACTAATAAATGATCTAATTTCTTGAACTATGTTATCATGGTATAGTCAATTAATGATACACAAAATAAATTAAATTTTAGAATAATAATTTTATATATTTTATAAGACTAAAATTTCAACAAGTACAGAAATATCCCCTATTCTCCTCTTAAAAAAATGAAAGAAAGGACAAAAAAGGCTTTCACATTTTAGTACAATCATAGAATTATGAAACAGGGAAAAAGACTTAAGGATTCAATCCAATCTCATTTTTACAGAGATGGGGTAAATCCGGATGTTTCCTTAAATTTAGTTTAAAGCCTTTAGCATAAAAAAAAACAAGGATCACAAAAGTACAGAAAAAAAATGGAAATCAGGGCAGTGTTCTACCAGTTAAATTCAAAATAAGATTGAAACATCTTTCTCCTGACCACCAAGAATTAATCAATTGCTAATTCTCATCCATTTTTTTTTACCTTGGTAAACTTTCTCTGATTACTAATTTTCTGTAACCTAACCCTCACACATCTACCAAAGTAATATTTTTTAATGCTAAAGGTCTGTCAGGAAGAAGAAACTAGAAATCATAGAAAAGGTGATAAAAGAAAATATAAAAAAGTATCAAAAAGAAAAAAGTCAACAGAGAGTATTCCATTTAGTGAAGATGACTTCAAGTGAAGAATTTAGCTGGATGAATATATTTTCCAGCAACAGAGCAGAAATTATGTTCCCAATGTATCTTGCAAACAAGTTGTAAGTACTCAAAATCCATTAGTAGCCACATTTTATGGTAGGATAAAACTTCTTAGTTTGTCTCCCTTGTCTTATTTCATTATTAACACTATGGTCTACCATTTAGTCCTCTTTTCTTACCTATCTCTCCCCTAAGCATCCTTCCTAAGGCTGTTCTATAAACAGAAACACCCATCTTAGGTTGAAGATTCTCTTTCTTTATGTTCTATACCAAGTACTATTTTTCTCCTTGAAGGCTCTTCCCTCAATTCCCTCAGCTGAAAAGAATTTCTTCTCATATTTCTTGTTACAGTGTGCTGAGACTCCTGCAATCACATTGGAGAGGGAGCAATGGAAAAATTAGTAGACATATAGTCATCAGAATTAGGCTTGAATCTCCTTCTGCCACTCATTCTTATGACCAAGTTCAAATGAGAGAACTATTGAAGCAAAGCAAATCTTACAGCCCTATTAAAAAAAAAGACAATTATTAAAATGATCACATTAACTGGAATAGAGAACTGGACTTAAAAAGTCTGAGTCCCAATCCAGCCTCAGACACCAGCTCTATGACCCTGGATAACTGTTCAACTTCTGTCTACCTCAGTTTCCTTATCTGTAAAATGTGAATAATAATAGAACACTTCACAAGTTGGTATAAAGTGTTTTTGCAAGGTTTAAAGTGTTATATGAATGCTAGCCATTATTTTTATTGTTTTAATTATAATTATCTCTTCTAGCATAGTGATATGTATACATGTCTTATCCTAGCCCAATAAATTGTAACTCCCATAAAGGAAGTATGTTGCTTTTAATCTTTGTTCACCCATTGTCTAACACAATGCCTTGTAAATATCAGGCATTTAAAAAAAATTGCTTGACTAATTAGGCAGAAAATGATGTGTTACCTGTAAATTATTTCATGTTATCAACTAATAATTTGACCCTAAATTGTAATGATAAACTATCCAACAAAATTTTAGCAGTCAAAAAAAAAGATGATCAGATTTTTGACAGTCTAAAGTTAAATTAGAGTCTGGATTCAAACATTCCAGAAAAAAGAAATTTCTGAAATTACTGAACTGTTAATTGGGGAAAATGTTAGGGAACTCTGGGCAAAAGGGTACTCCAACATTGCTACTAGTAGGAAGAGTAAAAAGGAAAGAGACAGAATGACTATAATTCTACTGAGAGAAATGGGAAGCCAAAGCAGGAATAATTTTTTAAAAAGTTATGGAAACTCATTCCCACTCCACAAAATTAAAAATTAATTTGAAATATTTCTAATGTAATTAGCATAAACAATTTGCTCTCTTGGGATTTTCTAAATATCATTAGTTTACTAATTATTATTTTCCCTATAACCTGCTGTAAATATTTACATGCTTGGCATATGCTACAAATTAAAGAAAAAAACATTGATTTGATAAACACAATCCAAGATATTCCACAAAAAACATTAATCCCCAAGGAGTGGAAAAAACAAAGGGGGGAAATCTGGTCTCAGTTAACCTCCCATTTTCTAATTTCATTGCATGGGAGTACAACTAGGTAGAAAGAATGCTGGAAATGAAGGAACTATTGAGTTGAAATCCTAAATTTCATATTTACTGCAAGCATGCCCTTGAGAAAATGAGACCCTTCTTTCTCTGTAAAAAGATGAGGGTTTGGATTTGTTTATCTCTAAAATCTCTTCTGTCTCTTCAAACTATTAACCTATTATTAATAGAATTACTTAAAGTATTATCTTACATTTCTACAATATTATACAGTTTGAAATTCTCACATGTTCTTTATTGACTATGCTCAATCAAATATTAGTCATATCATTTTAGATGAGAAAACTGAGTTACAGAGAAGTTAAAGGCTCAAAAAGTGACACAACTAAGAAATAGCAAAACCAAGACTAATAATAGTTATTTCTACTTACATAGTACTTTAAGTGAAGAGCTTGAGATTCTAATATTAACCTAATGAAGACAGTGTGAGCATTTTAAAGTTTCAGAATTTGAAGCTTAAAAAAATTAATTCATACCAAGATACTCTTATTACAGGACCAGTGTTCTTTCCACTACTTGTTTAGT
Organism: Macrotis lagotis; assembly: GCF_037893015.1. Classification (NCBI taxonomy): domain Eukaryota; kingdom Metazoa; phylum Chordata; class Mammalia; order Peramelemorphia; family Peramelidae; genus Macrotis; species Macrotis lagotis. The sequence continues at coordinate 161,076,168 of NC_133664.1, read as the reverse complement.
CATTTTCACTTGTGTCGAACTCTTTGACCCCTATTTGGAGTTTTCTTGGCAAAGATACTTGAAGTGGTTTACCATTTTCTACTCCAATTCATTTTATAGATGAGGAAGCTGAGGCAAACAGGGTTAAGTGACTTGCCCAGGGTTACACAGCTAATAAGGTTCTGAAGCCATATTTAAAACCCGGAGGATGAGTCTTTCTGACTCCTAGTCTGGCACTTTATCTACTATGTTGTCTCTCCTATTTTACAGTGTTCAAAAGAATAGTAATTGCAGGGCTTCATAAAAAATTAAGATCAATATTTGATTTTGTTGGATTTTTAAAAGTGTCCTCCCAGTTAATTTTAATTTTGTGTTAGTGAAAATTTGTGGTATGGGTTTCTCAAACTGACAGACGAGCTAGATCTATAAGAGAATTTCAGGGCAACAATCCTCAGACTTGAAAAGAGCATCCAACTTAGAAGATCATTCCTAAAAGTCAAATCTGTCAAGCAACATGAACTTCATATTCATTCTGATAAAGTAATCATTAGCAAGAGAAAGGGTGGCCTTCCCAACTTCACAGCTTGCCTACAAAATGATTTGATTCATCACTACTCTCCCTTCCAAGTTTGCTGCCCTCCTACATACTATAGGAAACCTAAACAAACTCCATTTATTTTGGAGCTAAAAGTTGCCCATACAAATTATCTTTTTTTCATTGAACCATTTTTAGACAAATAACAAAACAAAACTTCTTTAGAACCTAAAAATCTCTGGGTTGAAAATATTAAAATTTCATCTGTAGTATTTTGAGTGTTTAAAGAGGGAAGAGGACCTTTTTATTTAAAAAGAAAAAAACCAAACCTCTAAGTACTTAAATATTTCCTACTCATAAGCTTTGTTCATCTGCCCCCCCCCATATAAAAGAAAACAACTTTCATCTAAGCATTTTGACTCAAGATGATGAATGGAAAATGAAAAGTCAAATATTTTCCAACTTTTACAAAAGCTGACCACTTACATGGGAGAGAAAGGAAGAAAGGAGGGGGTAGATAAGAATGAATTTTTCATTTGTAAAATTATTTTATACTATTTTTCCAAGTGACACTTTCAACTTCAAAATATCCTTTTTTTAATGAAACAATAATTAAATACCTCTAGTAATGGCTATTGAAGAATGAAAATCTGCAATAAGAAATATTAGCGTTTTTAATGCAGTATTGGCCTGCTTTAGAAAGCTTAAAAACAGTAATATATTATCTTAATATTTAGGAAATAGCCTTATGAAATTCAAAACAAAAGCACATTTGTAAATGCTAGGTGCATAGTTTTGCAGACTTTCACTTTTGCAAGGAGGCTGATAACACCTTTGTTGAGATTTTTTTTCAAAGATCCTTCACTAAGAAAAAGACTAAATAAATTTTAAAAGGAATGTTGTTAAAAAAAAATGTACCCAAGGATGCCTTATCTCTGCAATGAAGCCGATCCTGTCCTTATAATAAGGACTGCATCAAAGGGTTTTGGAGTAAAGCAAGAAAAAAAATGATCTACTCTACAACCAAGCTCTCTTGCAAGTTCTCGTGAGCATATTAGGAGGGAGGAGGGAAGTAGAATGGGAAAAAAACCAAGAGCTTGCTTACTCCTGCCTTGCACTACATCACAAAACGTATCTTATCCCTAGGCTCTGTGTACATTTTGAAGTCCTTTAAAAGGAAAGGAAAGAAAGAAAAATGTCCACCGTGTTCTCCTCTCCCCTCACCCCCCTTAAAAAGGAGTCTGCATCTTTAAGACCATCTTTCAATACCTCCCACCAAGCTGTCTTCTGAAACCCACCCAATCTGTGAGCGTGATGGGCAAGGGAAAAGACAGTGTAGACTAACTCTCTCCTCTACCTTCATCCCAGCCCACCCCACCCATTAGCAGCTCCCTCCACGGAAAGGACTCAACTCAGCAGAACGGGATCATTTGGTGATTCACACCAAAGCCACATCCACGGGGCCGCTTCTCCTTCCGCCAGACTGAGATAATCATGCCACTGTGGTGGTCGTAAGCGACACCCTCAGCCCCTGGCATCCTCCCGACGGGTTTTTTCCTTGCTTACCCAGCAGGAGCAGCTTGACCTCCCGGGCGGCTTTCTCGCCATCCTCTCGCAGGTTACGGTCAATCATCTTACTCCGTTCCACCGCCGCCTTGTCCTCCGCACTCAGTGTACAGCCCATCTTGCGGAGCCTCGGGAAGGACCCTTCCTCCCTCCGCCTCCCCTGACTACCTCTTCGACCACAATCCCAAGTGCGAGGTCTCCCGTGGGCTGGAAGGCGGGAGAGCTTCCAAGCCGTCCCTCCCCAGGCGCTCTCCCCACTCTCCAACCCGCTGGTGAAACTAGGAGTCTAGGAAGGGAACGGCAGCAGGCTCCAGGGGAGGATGGCCAGGCCGGAGCTCCGCTCCCGGGAGGGCCCCCGGGGCCCAGACAAGGAGGATGGGAGGCAGGAGATACTGTTGCGGCTGCCCAAACTGACACCTAGAGTATTCACCGCCCCCGGCGCGCCGCCGCCGCTGCTACTGTTTCTCCTGCTGAAGCTGCGCCTCCCCGGGAGTGCAATGCGCCCGCGTACGCTGGCCCCAGTCCGGTCCTGTGCAATGCGCCCGCGTACGCTGGCCCCAGTCCGGTCCTGGCCCCGGCCCCGCCTCTTCGCTTTCCTTCCACTCCCCACGGCGCGCACCCGCACACGTGCACTCGGACACCACCTCCCTCTGCAGGACGCGCGCGCGCCCCCGCATTTCCTTTCCCACCCACTTCACTCCCCCACCCCCCTTTTCAGAGGCCAGTGCGCAAATGCTTGAGCCCCCTCTTCGTGCCGCCGCCGCCCCCCCCTTCCCCAGTGTGCGCAAAAGCTTCCCGGACCCTTGGATGAAGAAGGTCAAGTTCTGGGGGGGCACGGGGAGAAGCCGATCCACCGCCCCCTCTTGCCCGCCTCCCTTCCACCACTGTGAGAAATGGGTTTATTTCCTCCCGGGTTATTTTGCACTTCCCAAATGCAGACCTGCCAGTTCAGATGCAGTGGAGTGGGGGAAGCTGCCAAACTTAGAAGCCAAAGAAACCCAGTCCTTGGTGTCTGAGCATGCCCAGCTCCGATGCTAAAGCCGCAGGGGAGTTCTCAAAGTGTAGATCCCATGTCTGTTGGCGTTTGGGGCCTGTAGGAAGGAAAGGGAGAGGAGGGAAGAAGGGAGCAAAAGCATTTGCTGGGGAGATAGTTCCCATCTCATTCCCTCCCTTAGTAGGGAAAGCCAGAGGAGAAAAGCAAGAAAGGAGCTAGGAGAACTGTCACCAGCAGCATTGTTCTCTTTAGTTTTGTCCAAAACAACACGGCAACAGCAAGATTAAAAAAAAAAAAAACCCTAAGAAAATGTGGAACAAAGTGCCAGCATAAACGCAGGTCCTAAAATTCAACTCCATTACAAACGGTGGTGTATGATGTATCTTGAAGTTCGGAACTTGCTTTATGATCTTGTTCCCCCCTCACCCCCATCACCGAATGGATTCTTCTCTCATTTCACTCTCGCTTCCTCTGCCAGATATCCTTCCTCTTTTTCAAGACAAAGCTCACTCACCTTTGTGCCTTCCTAGATCTCATTTCTAAAGTTTTCTTTCTCTTTGATTTTCTATCAGTCCTTTCTTTGCCCTATCTTAGTCTCCTTTAACTTGTATTAGACGTGATTGTGTATTTGTTTAGATTTTACTAGATTACTCTAGATTATAAACTCCTTGAGAGTTAGTTCTCTATGTTTTTGGCTTTTTAATCCTCTAGATTCTAGCGCAATGCTCTGCATATAGGAGGTGCTTATTAAATGAATTTATGCAATGGTTAGCATAAGCTAATCAGCTGGAAGCACCAGAGTTCTGTACAAGGGTATGTATGCCTCTTCATTTTGAAAAGTGCACTGAAATTTAAGGAACTGGATTCAAACCCCCCCCCCATATACAATATGACCCTGAGACAGACACTTAACCCATCTAGCCCTCTGTTTATCAATGAAATGTTAAGGTTGGACTAGATGACCTTTAAGATAGCTACTAAACGATAAAATTTATAGTCCTGTAATCCTGGAACTCCCATGTCATGTACATAGTAAGACCTTAATAAGTATTGAATTGAAATATATTTTATCATTCTGTTCAGTTAGGTTATAAATTCCTTGAGAATCTACTCATTTCACCACAGAAGACCTCATACAGTTTCTTTCACATAGTAGAAGCTCATTAATTGATCAGTTGCTCCAAGAAAACAAATTTAACAAGCACTCAATGTTGAAAATTGAATGGGAAAGTTGTAGAGACAAAATATGCTGTTTGGTCAGAAAAAAAAAAAGGTTTTGCTATAAATTTCTTTACAAGATTTTTTCCTTACTATCAAAAGAAATAGTTGGCAATAGTAGTATTATAACCTAGTTTTTTTTTCCCCCCAAAGAAAAGGATGGGCCTTAATTAATGATATAATCAAAATAGTTTTAGATCAGATCACAAAAGAAAACTTACTGGCAGAAGTCACATGGAGCAGCATGTAAATACACGTTCAACTTTAAGTCAGCTCAACTAAGCTTATAAAATGACATCTCTCATCATGCTTCAAGTCTTCCTATAATTGCTTGCATCACCAAAAGTAAGAGGCTCCAGATTATTCTTTATTCATCTGCCTACAATTTCCTTAACTGCTATCTTCACTATGGTCTGTTAAGTTAAATAAGGCAATTTACAGGTAAATTTTCTACTATGACTCTACTTCGTTTCCCAGAAACTTTAAGCTACAAGTTAGAAGCTGAGTTACACCATGAAAAAAAGGAGTTTATCCAGAATTAATGTAATTCAATGATAATGATGATAATCATATTTATAGATTAAAAATATATTAGAAAACTCATTGTAAACTTACTGTAATTGGGTCATCACATACTGAATTGATGATTTTAATCACTCAGATATTAAAGAAAAAACATAAGAATTATCCTAAATAAACATTGTCAAACTAAATGTTCATCATATCCAAGTCAAAATGCTGGGAAAACATTAAAATAAACTTAGAAGAGGAGATTACAGTCATGATGGAAGAAAATGGGTTAAGTGCCATTCATCACTATTGTCGTCTTTGCTACTAGAGTTATACTAAAGATGCCTTTAGTGTAGCTACAAAAAGCAGTTCTTTTATTACCCATGTAATAGTTCATAGAACATTAAATTTGAAAGAATAAAAGCAGGATAGTAATGTGTCCTATCACTCTTTCTATCTATATTCTAATGAATAAAAAAAAGGAGAGAGGAAATGATTGCAAACCTAACAACAACAGCAAAGTAAAACAACATGCTAAGGTGACATATAGGGGAATTTTGTGTTCCCTGAGACTAGGACAGTCATGAAACTTCATCAACTTCTTCATCATCTTCTTAACTTCATCATCATCCTCCACTCTTCATTCTTTTTCATCCTTCATGTTCAATTAATTCAGAAGTCCAGTTGATTGTAAGTTTTATAACATCTCTCCTATATACTACATTTTCTCTTTGGAAACTACTAGCATTCTGAAACAGGCCCTTATGTGTTAGTTATTGGGTTAATCTTTTAGTTAGACTCAGGCTTAAGCTTTTCCCCCATGCCAATTCATTTTCTACTCAGTGGTCAAATTGATATTTGTTAAGTACATGTCTTTCCTCTCTTCAAAAAAATCCATTGGTTCCCTTGTCTTCCTAGGATCAGATATGAGATGCTCTGTTGCATTAAAGCTCTTCATAACCTGATCATTTTCTATCTTTCAAATAGTCTTACAACTCACTCTTCCCCACAACTACTTGATAATTTAACTACTTTCCTGTTCCTTGCATTAGACATTCTATATCCTTATTCCAACATTTTCATTAGCTGACCCCTATGACTAGAACTCTTTCTCACCTCATCAGTATCTTATACCTTTCCTGATTTTCTTCTGGTTTCAGCTAAAATCCCTCCTTAAGGAGACTTTCCTGATCCCCTTAAATATTAATGCCTTCTCTCTAAGTTTATCTTATTCATAGCTTATTGCTACATAGTTCTTTGCTGGTTTGCTTATCCATTAGACTTTGAGTTTCTTGAGAGCAGGGACTCTTTTTCCCCTTTAACTTAATTAAATGTAGCTAATAAATACTAGTTATCAATTTTATATCTTGAAAGAAACTTTTGCCTGCCAATCCCTGAAAATGCCACTGATTAGGTTAACAACAGGACTAGAGTGATGAAGCAACTCCCATGAATCAAAGAAAAAGACATAGGAATTGTAAGCTGTTCATTTCCTGAAACATTATGATGGTTGACATAGAGGACAATGGAGCAAAAAGTTGGAGCATCAGAGGAAGGCAGGATATGTCATAAATCACAAATACCAACATCACATGTATATTTTAGAGATAAGACCTGTTTTTATAAACATTATGTAGATTTTGGTGACAACTTCTAGATCCTTGATTACTAATTTTTACAATGCCAAAATTACACATGAACACTGATAATATGTAGGTATTAATTGCTCACAATGTGTTTTGACCTTTAAGTTTTCAATTTATGTGCCAATCAGTTTATTACTTTACATAGCCTTTCTTGATTGGATAAGATTTTTTGGAGATACGTGTGTGTGTGTGTGTGTATACATATGCATATATATGTATACTACAAGCATATAAAAACAAATTTTAAAATTATAGTATCACTTTTAGAAACTTTCAAAAAACAATAATGAAGATTGATGACAATGGTTATGTTACACTGAATTTATAAATTAAAGATAAAGAAAGATTGTCTTTTGACATCCACAAAGAGATAAGATAAAAGCATGGCAGACTTCTGGGGAAGGAGCCAAGATGGTGGCATGAAGCTAACACTTCTGGAGCCTTTCCCTACCAAAGATAAAGGAAGCCTCTACTGTGACATTCACACTACAGATCCCACCAAGAAAAAAGAAGATTCAGAGAAATTTTCAACTGTAGACAACATAGAGAATCTTCGGTGAAGGTTTGTCTCTTTGGGGGAAAGGGGGAAGTAAAGTCCAGGAGGCAGGAGAACAGGGAAAACCAGCAGGAGACTTTTAGCCACAGTGCAATCCAGGTCCCAATAGCTTAACAATAGCCGAGGTTGAGGCAGCTGTATAGTAAGTCAGCAGGGAGGATCCCAACCCTAAATAAAGTCTGAACCCTGAAAAACTCCAGGGGAAAAGACAGGACTAGGTTGGAAACAATCCTTACTAAAGTCAGAACATGGTCATAAAGGAAGAAACAAACCTCTGCAAATGCAAGGCCTAGACTGCATAGGCAGCATCTTGACCAACAATAAGCCAAGGATCAGACCCCAGCCCCAGCAAAATAAAAGCTTGGATCTATATGCCATATACACTAGGAGCAGAACTACAACAAGAGAAATGAACAAAAAACTAAAAGAGTGCTCACTATAGAAAATTACTTCACAAAGATGACAGCAATAAATGTCTGAAGAAGTAAGCACTAAAAAAATCACTCACAGGAGAAGTATCAAAATAGTCTCTAAATTGGACTCAAATAAAATAGCTCATTGAAGAGCTTAAAAAATAATTAAAAAACCAAAGAAGAGTGAAAGAAGAAAAAAATGGAAAAAAAAGAAATGAAAGTCATGCAGGAAAATTGTGATAAGTGACCAAAGAAATCAATTCCATTAAAAATAAAAATAACAAAGGAAAAAGAAACACAGAAGATAATTGAAGAAAATAAAATCCTAAATTTTAGAATTGAATAGTTAGAAATTAATGAATCTACAAGACTACAAGATTCCATCAAACAAAATATAAAAGGCTGAAAAAATTGAAGAAAATGTAAAGTACCTTTTAGGAAAAACAAATGACTTATAAAACAGATCCAGAAGAGACAATGTATGAATCATTGGACTACTAGAAAGCCTGGACCAACAAAAGAACCTGGAAAAAAACATCATGTAGGAAATTATAAGGGAAAACTGCCCAAATCTACTAGAAAAAGATAACAATATAACAATTGAAATAATCCACAGACCTCCTCCAGAAAGAGACCCCCAGGATAAAAACTCCAAGGGCTGTATTAGACAAATTCCAGAACCCTGAAATACAAAAGAGAATATTGCTAGCAGCAAAAAGAAAACAATGCAAATAGAAGGGGAAGCACAAGTATCAGCCTTAATAATGAAGGATCAGAATAACGTATTTCAGAGAACTAAGGGCCTGGAATTACAACCCAGAATGTACTACCCTGCAAAATTCAGCATATATTATCAGGGAAAAAGATGGATGTTCAATGAAATACAGGACTTCCAAAAATTCCTGACACAAAGACCAGAACTGAATAGAGAATTCAATCGCCAAATAAATGACTGAAGTATTACATAAAAATGGTAAATGAAAAAGGGGACTGAAAAAACAAAATTGTTTTAAATGAATGTTGGTCCCTAAAAGGGAAGATATAACAATTCTAATTCTTTAAAACTTTACTTCTGCTGAGGAAATTTAGAAGGTAGAATATAATTGAAGACAATGAACCTAAATTTAAGATATGGATATAATTGGGTCTTTTCTCTCAATTGAAGAGATCCAAGATCACATAACCTTGTTTGAGACAAAAAGCCCTGAAAAAGAAAAAGCAAAGGTGTTAACTTTAACTTAAGTATCTCATTATGCTTTGAGTCACTTTAATTACAAAGTGTTAAGCACCTTGTCTAATGAGGGCATCATACTATGAGGACCTGAGGCAGTGTATCTGTTACAATCATTTATAAAGTTCTCAGTGATACCTCCAGAGCTTCACAGTACTTGGGAGTTCTTCAAGATTCTTACAGTTAATTAGATCATCATCCTGTGCTTCACTTCACAAGGGGTTAAGTACCCTAGGTGTGGGAAGGGAAGGTAAAGGGGAAGAGACAATAGACCTTGGTAAATTTAGTAAGGTATTAAGTGTGTGTGTGTGTGGGGGGGGTAAAGTGTGAAAGAAATAGGCCTGAGGGGACATGCACAAATAGTTCAAGAAATGATATGGATCATTTGGATGATACTTTGGTTTGTGAGGAGGATTGTGTGTACTTGAAAGATATTTGAAAATATAAAATATTGGAAATACTTAGCATTAGCAATAAGAAATGAAAAAGAAATTGAAGGAATCAGAACTGGCAATGAGAAAGCAAAGCTTTCACTCTTTGCAGATGATATGATGGTAGAACCTGAGAAAATCATCTAAAAAACTCCTTGAAACAATTAACAAATTCAGCAAAGTTAGCAGGATATAAAACGAACCCACATAAATTGTCAGCATTTCTTTACATATGAACAACAAGGCCCAAGAATAAGAGATAGAAATAGAAATTGCATTTAAGATGACATTAAATACTTGGGAATCTACCTTCCAAGACAAACCCAGAAACTGTATGAACAGATTAGAAAGCTATCCTCACCCAAATAAGGTCAGATCTAAATAATTCGGGAAATGTCAAATGCTCATGATTAAGTCTAGCTAATATAATAAAAATGACAATTCTACCCAAATTATATCACTTATTCAGTGCCATACCAATCAAACTACCAAATAATATCTTTACTGAGCTAGAAAAAATAGCACCAAAATTCATTTGAAGCAACAAAAGGACAAGAATAGCAAGGGGATTGATGAAAAAAATGTAAAGGAAGGTGGCCCAACTCTATCAGATCTAAAACTTTACTATAAAGTCATAGTCATCAAAACTGCCTGGTACTGGTTAAGAAATAGAGTAATGGATCAGTGGATTAGGAGAGGTTCAAAAAAAACTGCAGTAAATGACTATAGCAATCTACTATTTGACAAACCCAAAGACATTTGCTTCTGGGATAAGAACTCACTATTTGACAAAAATTGTTGGGAAAACTGGAAAGTAGTATGGCAAAAACTAGTCATAGAGCCACATCTCTTAACCTATACCAAAATAAGGTTAAAATGGGTACAGGATTTTGATATAAAGAGCATTAAAATAGATAAATTAATAGACCAAAAACACTCCATCTCTCTGATCTATGGAAAAAGGATAAATTTATGAGCAAACAAGAATTAGAGCACATTATAAACTGCAAAATGAATGATTTTGACTATATAAAATTAAAGATTTTTGCACTAATATCAATGCTGTCAAAATTAGAAGAAAAACAGAAAGCTGGGGAACAATCTTCACAATCATAAGTTCTGATAAAGGTTTCATTTCTAAAATATATGGAGAATTGCATCAAAATTATTAGGTCACAAATCATTCCCCAATTGATAAATGGTCAGAGGATATGAGCAGATAGTTTTCAAATGAAGAAATTAGAGATATGTTTAATCAGAAGAAAAAATGCTCCAAATCACTGTTGATTAGAGAAATGCAAATTAAAGCAGCAATGAAGTATCATCTCATACCTGTTAGATTAGTTCAAATGCGAAAAATGGAAGATGAGTAATGTTGGAGAGGTTGTGGGAGGATTGGGACATTGATGCATTGTTGGTGGAGTTGTGAACAGATCCAACCTTTCTGGAGCGCATTATGGAGCTATGCTCAAAGAACAATAAAACTGTTCACACCCTTTGTCCCAGAAATTCCAGTTCTAGCACTATACCCAGAAGAAATTGTGAAAAATTGGAAAAGTCCTACATGTTCCAAAATATTCATAGCAGCTCTTTTTGTAGTGGCAATGAATTGGAAATTGAGAGGATGCCCATCAAATGGGGAATGGCTAAATAAGCTATGGTATATGAATACTATGGAATATTAATGTTCTATAAGAAACCATAAATGGTCATACTCTAGAGAAGCATGGAATGACTTATGGGATTTGCTGCTGAGCAAAGAGTATCGAGCCAAGAAAACAACGTATACATAAACATTATGAGATGAACAACCTTGATGGTAGCAACTCCTGTCAACAGTCTGGACAGCTAGGACAACTGTATTTGACTGGTAATTGTCTATTTTATTCCCAACTAGAAGAAGAAAAACATAACAAAAGAAAACCCACATAAAAAAACACCCCTACCAAATCTGATTAACACTACAAAAATTATCTCTTATGTATCTTTCCCTTAATCCTAATTCCTCATGCCAAAAATTACTATTTGCAAATATGTTTAACAAAATATGTATGTAAAATGCTAGCCTGACTATTCCCTACTGAGAGGAGGGGGATAGGAAGGAAGGGTGGAGGGAAATTTTGAACTTGGAAATAGGCATATACAAATGTATGAAAATAAAAATAAATAAATTAATTATTTTTTAAAAAATAGCATGGTATCAAAAGATCTTGCATGGGTGACAGATTCATGAGCTCAACCAACAATATATGAACAAAGAATGGTCAAAAAATCCCTTGAGTCATCTAAATTCATTTATCTAAATAGAGAATATTTATGCAAGTTATTCAGGATCCAGTCATCATCTCCATAAATTATAAAGAGAGGTGAACTTTAAGGAGTTGAAATTTGTTATTCAATAGAGATTATGCAATCCATATAAAGCATCTACTTTATAATTGGATAGACATCAGACTGCTAGAAAGATATTTTTATAATCTGATCTGACAAATGCCCATACAACATAAATGAACCCCAATATATCCCTGAACATTCATCAAATAAACTGAACAGTAAGCAGATCATCACTATGGAGAATTCTATTGTTCACAAGCACTGATCAATGAAAATTTAATACATTTTAAAATAGAACATTTGAAGTGGATATCACCAAATCACTCATAATTTCCAAACTTAATGGAATATTATATATTCAAATTATAAATATGTAATGACAACTTTTTAGAAAAACAATGAAATACATATTTCTCCTTAGTTCTATCTACTATTGGATTTGTTCTAAAGAAGCTTTCAGTGAGTGTACAGAACATGAGCTAATATCTCAATATTTATTGTTATCCCCCCCAAAAAAACCCCCAATGGACACTGTACATTTCTTTCATCTACCTGCACAATATTTTACAGAAAACTAAATAAAAAATAATTTGCATTTTTGCTTCCCTGTTAGTCTTTTAAAGTTAAAATAAAAATATTATCCTCAATTTACAGGTACTGGACTTAAGTATTCTGAGAGTTAATGAGAAATTGTCAGAGATAATATTAGACAGAAGTTGCTTGATTCATAGAACAGGGCTCTTTTTTCCTATCCTAGTCTAAATCTCCATGCCTTTACTACACCTACATTCAAATCTACTTCTACACCACTCCTACATCTATACCTGTATCTATATCTAATCCTAGAAATATTAATATGTCTCCAATTGTATTCCAAAGTTATTCAGTCTGTGTCTGTACAACATTTCACCTTATGTTTAACCCTGCAAAGAAGGAACATTTTAATAACTAATGACTATAATTCTTCTCTTTGTGAAACTTACCTTCTAAATAAGGCATTAAAGACATAAAATGACCAAACATTTTTAAGATCAATATAGCAAGTTCAAGTTAACATAGCACCAGCTGAAACAAAGTGTAAAGGAATGATCAAAATCAATTCTATGAAGTTGAGTTGAGAAGATTTATGAAGAAAGATAGTTTTGAATAGGCTTTGAAGGTGAAGAGATGGATTAGTGGAGGAAATCATAGGATAACATTCCAGATTAGAGGGACTAGCATCACTCTCATTCTGGACTCAATAATTCCATTAAAGAAGCCTAACATTGGCTACATTGATAGATTTTTCTTTTTTGGTTATCAGGCCATGTTGTTGATGTATACTGAGCTTACAGGTCATTAAATGTCCCATGTCTTCTATTACATACCCAGACCAAAGAAATTTCTTGAAGCTTTTGAAACTTTCATCTCGGGAACTTTAACTCTAAGTATCTGCTGTCTGAATTAACAGGCCCAAACTTTGCTCTTGTTTCATGGGCTTCCTTTTGTCAGTTCTAGAATCATTAACACAGACTCTATCATTGTACCTGGAAGGGGTATATCAGCTTACTTCCCAAAGACTCTGCTTACAGTCCTTTGTTACTTTCCACACCATGGCGACCCTCCCTGGCTATAATTTCTTATGTGTATTTTTCTTTCTTTATTAGAAAGCAAGACCTTTTTTATATTTTTATCCAAAAATGTTACCACAATGTTTTTATATAGTAAGCTGTTGGGGTTTTTTATTCCTTTATTCATCCATTCATTTATTCATGTCTCGCTTGTTCAGTACTTGTATAATAGATTTTTTTTTTACCAGGGTTAGGCTAAATTAGATTTGCCTAATTATTTTGCAATCTTTTTAAATACCTATTCAGTCTGCAAGCAAGTTCGATATTCTTCAATTTGCAAGCTAGCAAGGCAGTCAAACTTCAGGGAGGTTGCATTCTAATAGTGGAGGGGAGAGAACATAATACATAATGAGGAATTAGAAAATAGAAAAGGGTGAGGTGCATATATAGAAACATGATTTGGAAATGACTGGGAAGTGTTATGGAATCCTAGTTCCAGTCAAGGTATAGAGAAACGTCCTATCGAAGCCCAGGGACTCAGAGGCAGAATGCTAGTCTGATGGAAAAGGCTTGAGGCTATGACTGTAGAGAAGACAGTTTGGTGAAGAGATGACTAGGATTGTCTGAACTTTTCAAGGAGCAAAACAGATAAGAATACAATGTTTATCAAGAATATAGCCAGCCTTCCTTTGCCCCTGAAGCAATTTTCCTATAATAAACTTTAACAGCAGGGTCCTCTGTCAAGAACAGTCCCAGAAACTGATGAATGTCTTAGGCAGCAAGAAGTTTGAAAGTGTGACAATGGAAGAAGCTAGGGACTGATGAATTCAGGATAATCTACAGGAAAAGAGAGTTTTTGATGCACATTGCCAGTGGAGCAAGGAGCAGAACTGTTTTGAAGGAGATCTGACTGAGCAGTTGCATTCCTTAAATTTATCTGGGGACTTACTTGTAGACCATGTGGATGTTCAAATTTCAGCTCCTGAGTTTGAGTTTGCCAGCAGACAAAGAATTTGGGTGACCTGGTTTTAGAAGGAAAGAGCAGTGTCCAGTTGAAGTTGTATTTAATAATTTGACTTTTATTTCTTTTTCATTTTGATACCATTAAAAAGCTAATTATTCCCTTACCCTCTTCCTCTAAAATCATCTGTACTTTACTCCTGAGAGCCTGGGGTCTAATAAATGAGTTTTTCCCCTATCTTGTCCTAGGGCTCCACATAACTTTGGAGACATTTCCAATGAAGGATTAATGCTATTCTTAGGTAATTAAACTCTGCAGAGACCATTTGGGATAGCAAAGGGGTGAGTTTTCCAGTAACTAAATTCATTTGCACCCTTGCTGCAATAGTAATAAGGCTACTGTTAGCACCCATAAAAGGGATGAAATAAAAGAAAAACAGCCATCCTTTCTGAGAGCAATAGAAAGCTTGAACTTACCTTCAGAGCAACCTCTTTTATAGGATGACAAGTATCTCACTGGAGACTAGCAGGTCTCCAGATGGCAATTGGTTCCTTATTTTTTTTTATTTATTTACACATTACTAAAATATTCTTGCTGTAAGAGTAAACATAATCCCCTCCACAAAAATATAAAACCTCATGAGAAATAAAGTGAAAGAAAGAGAAAAAAATTGTGTTTCAGCCTCTGTTCTGATACCATCAGCTCTGTCTCTGGGGTGGATCACATTCTTTATCATAAGTCCATTAGAGAAGTTACTTCAATATTTTCCCATAGTTGCTGTTGTTGACTGTAATTCCTTCCATCCATTCCTCCCCACTACTATTTATTATATTTTCTCTCTTCTTTCACTCTGTCCCTCTTCAAAAGTGTGTTGTGGGGTAGCCAAGTAGCATAGTGGACAGAGCACTGACCCTGGGGTCAGTTAGCCCCAAGTCTACAACCCACCTCAGAGACCCAGCAACCACCCAGCCCCTTGGTCCCAGACAGGCCACCCAATCCTGCCACCTTACAAAAAGTAAAAAAGAAAATGTCTGACTATACTTTCCCATGTTCTACCCTCTCCTCTATCATCCTCATTCTCCCCTCCCCTCCCCCTGCCCCTTTCTCTCCTTTTTCTTCTTGATTTCTACACCCTATTGTATACTGTTTCCTCTCTGAGCCATTTCCAATGAGAATGAAGATTCGTTCATTCCCTCTCACCTTCTCCTCTTCCATACCATTGCAAAAAACTATTTCCTGATTCTTTTCCATGAAATATCTTAGCCTATTCTACCTCTTCATTCTCTTATTTCCAGTACATTCCCTTTTCACCCATTGTCTCCATTTTTACAAGATATTATACCTTAAAATTCAGCTCCCTCCTGTGCCTTGTCTATATATGCTTCTTCTAACTGCTCTATTAAATGAGATTCATATGAATACTATCAATATCTTCTTTCCATGCAGGAATGCATGCAGTTCAACATAATTAAATCCTTCATAATTTGCCCTCCTCATCCATCCTCTCTATGTTTCACCTGCACTTAAAGATCAAACTTTCTGTTCAGCTCATTTGAACGAGAACATTTGAAATTCAAATGTTTCATTGAAAGTCCATCTTTTCTCCTGGAAGAGGATGTTCAGTTTTTCTGGGTAGTTGATTCTTGGTTGCATTCTAGGCTCTTTTGTCTTGCAGAATATTATATTCCAAGCCCTATGAACTCTTAATGTGTATGCTGCCAAGTCTTGTGTGATCCTGACTGTAGTTCCACGATATTTGATTTGTTTCCCTCTGGTTGCTTGTAATATTTTTTTCTTTGACTTGGGAGTTTTGAAACTTGGTTATAATATTCCTGGGGGGGGGGTTGGATCTCTTTCAGGAGGAGATCAATGGATTCTCTCAATTTCTATTTTGCCCTCTGCTTCTAGGATATCAGGACAATTTTCCAGGAGAAATTCTTTAAAAATGTAGTTAAAGCTCTTTTCCTGATCATGACTTTCAGGTAGCCAAATAATGTTGAAATTATCTTTTATGGATCTGTTTTTCAAATCAGTTTTTTTCTAATGAGATATTTCACATTTTCTTCTAGTTTTTCATTCTTTTGGTGTTGAATTATTGTGTCTTGATTCCTCACAAAATCATGCTTTAGCTCCATTCTACATTTAATGGATTTTTTTCCACAGAGTAAGCTTTCTTATCTTCTTTTCCATCTGGCCAGTTCTGATTTTTAAGGCATTCTTCTCATTAATTTTTTTGGATTGTTTTATTGATTTGACCTAAACTGGTTTTTAACATGTTGTTTTCCTCAGCATTTTTTTGTATCTCCTTGACCAAGCTGCTGACTTGTTTTCATGCTTTTCCTGCATCTCTCTCATTTCTCTTCCCAGTTTTTCCTTTACCTCCCTTGATTTTCAAAATCTTTCTAGAGACTGTCATAGCCTGAGCCCAACTTCTATATTTCTTGGAGTCTTTAGTTGCAGAAGCTTGGACTTCTTTATTTTCAAAGTAATTGTCTATGGTCAGGTTCCTTTTTTAGCTGTTTACGCATTTCCCCAGCCTGTGCCCTGGTTTTGGGGTGCTTGCTGAGCTTTTGAATATTATTGGGACACTCCCACAAGGACCTCCATTTCTTCAAGGTCTTATGGGAGGCTCAGACTGCTTTCCTGGCCTGTGCTTTGTTCTTTTGATCACCAAAAACATGCCCCTTTGCCCTGGGGCTGTGAGGAAGGTCCCTGCTCTATGACAATATGGGGTCCCAGACTGTGACCAGGGTATGAATATGGACAAAGCCCCAGAGTCCTAACCTAGGGACAGAGGAGAGATCTTGACAGTCTCCCCCCACTCTCTTACTTTCCATGGACTGAGTGTTCTGTAAGCAGGTGCCTGGTGGCTCCCTCTTGGGTGGCACTGTGAGTCTGCTTCCATTTCCCAGAATCTGGGCTGCACTGAGGGCCCCAGCCAAGCTGAGTAGGATCACACTAGCCTGGGCTTCATGTTCACTCAGGCAGAGGTTTTCCTCACTGATCTTCCAAGTTGTGCTTGGTGCTCCCTGGGTTGGCAAGTCAGGAAACTGCTTTTGTTGCCAGGATCTGGGGTTCCCATGGACTCTGGTGCCCTGGGGCTGATCCTGGAAGGTTGGAGCTCCTTTGCTCTGGCATGCTCCAACCACATGGAACAGAGCCTTCCCATTATTTTCCAGGTTACCTTGGGCTGGAAAATTGCCTCACTGGATCTTTCTGTGGGTTCTCTCTCAAAAATTTAGTCATAATTTTAAGGTTTTTTTGAAATATTTTGGAGGGAGCTTCTAGGAAAGGCTGTTCTCCTGCCACTCATCTTGGCTCCACCACCCCAACTGGTTCCTTATTACTAAAGAGCTTTTAATACTTAAAACCAGCACTGCAGGTTGGTGGTTAAACATTGTAATAGAGTCTTGAGTGATATGATTTTAAAACGTTTTGAGATTGATGAGTCTAGCAACTATGTAGAAAATGGATGAATTAAAGAGAAAATTCAAAGACAAAATAAAAATGTCAGTATTCTGCTATGATGGAAAACATAATCAGATTTTAAAGCTGGAAGTGAACAAAGAGAAAATATAATACAAACATCTTTAATTTTATAGATGAAAAAATTGAAACTAAATTTAAGCCTCACATTTATCCTTCTTTTCTCCTCCAAAGTTGAGTCAACAAACATTTATTAAATACTTCTATGTGTTAAGCACTTTTCAAAGTGCTAAGAATAGACATATAAGCTGAAAGAAAAATAGTCCCTTCCTTTAAGGAGTTTATTTTCCAATGGGGAAAAATGACATATAGAAGGCAGCTAAAAAGCAGAAATAGGGGGTGATAGTTGAGAAAGTTAGGAATAAAGCCTTGAGAGGAAAGAAGACATAAATGGCCTAGTAATTTCCCTTAAAATGGAGATTCTAGTTGGAATTGTCCAATCAGAGGGAAATCTTCAAGGGTGGACTATATCGCCAAAGTGAGGAGAAGTAGGAGTGGAAGCCAGAGGGAAATGTAAAAGCATTTGTTTCAGTATAAATGCACTTTATTTCATTTAAATATTGTACTGTATTCCTAGTTCTGTGAAAGTTATCATGGGTTCTAAAAATCTTTGACAGCAGAAGAATAAGCTCTGGAAGGTTTTATCCAGTTAGAGAGGTTTCATGTATGGTCATAATGATTGCTTTATTTTTTTTTTCTTTGGACCAGACTAGCTAATCATGAGAAAAGCACACTTGATGACAGTGCCCCTTAAAGACTATCTTTTTTGGTGTAGATAGGCTGAACCCTAATTAGGAGAAGGGAATGATATTATTACCATATTACCATTACCAAAATAATACAACTGCATTATTCAAGGTAGACAAAGCAAGTGTTATCATTTTTCCTATTATATAAATGAAGAAAGTTGGAGACATAATAAGGTTAAATGATTTACACAAGATTTGAGCATTAAAAGTCAGATATTAAATTTGCTAAGTTCTAGTCTGGGATTCTTTCCATTATATTACATGGCCATATAGACAATGTATATCTGTATATCTGAACATCAGGAAAAGAAAGAAAAGTGTTGTCAGGGTTAGATGATGGACTTGATATGAGATAGGAAGGAAAAAAGGAAACAAAAAGACTTCCAGGTTATGTTATTATTGAAAATTATTAACTTGAGGTCACATACATGGAATAATCTCAGTTTTCAGTATGTTAAAGTCAGGTAATTGTGAAACATCCAAATGGAAGTACCCTGCAGGCAACTAGATGTAGAAGAATGGACAGAAAATGAAAGATAAGTGCCAGAGAGATATAGGGCTGAAAATTATGTGCATTGTAACGAGAACTGAAATTATGTTAGGATATAAGATCACAAAGAGAATACCGTAAGATCTAGGAGTCTTTTAGGAATGTCAAAAGATAAAGTGAATCATCTTACAGATGAAGTACAGTCAGAAATATGTGAAGATGTTTCTTAGATGGGTATAATGTCTCAGGAAATGCAGGGCAAAAAGAGTAATAACAAAGAGAATATGTAAGATATAGGAAGAAATACAAAATAATTGTAAACCAAAGAGAAGATTGGATTCATATGACAAATTCTATCACCAATAGTAAGTGAAGTGCAATAGGGTTTTTAGGGTTTTGTAAGGGATTGTGGTTAAGTGATTTGTCCAAGGCCACACATCTAGGTAATAATTAAGTATCTGAGGTCAGATTTGAACTCAGGTCCTCCTGACTCCAGGGTCAGTGCTCTATTCACTGCTCCACCTAGCTGCCTCAATAAGGTTTTAATGAATGAAAACACTGAGAAAATGTAGGTAAAATGAACATCTCCCCATTTAATGATAGCAACCATGAAGACTAGGAAGAAACGGAATAACAGTTGGAAGACTATTTTGTAATGTCCTCTGCTTGTTTTTAATTGCTTTCTTCTATCTCTCTCCCTCTGTTAATTTAGAAAATACAAATTTGACAACATCTTTGATGACAATGAAGTTCAAAAGACTAATTTTAAGCATAGTAAATCAACAGTCATATAAAACTTTAGTACATCAAATTATAAACAGTTGTCTACATTTTTATGGTTTCATTAAAGTAAGTATGATCAAAAGAATTTAATATATAAGCAAATTATGCACAGAGGAAAGAAAAACTGATAGAAAAGAATAAAACAAGAATAGTGAAGAATAAACTGAATGAAATTGTGAGGGGAACACTGAGTGAGAAAGCCTTTCCAACATCTAAGGTAAAAAGTTCAATCTCCAGACCTTTATTAATCTGACTCTTTTCAAAGTAGATATCATTTTGAATACATTGGTGAAAATTATTTGAAAGATTTGTGATATATTTTTATCAGTTTGCCTTCTGCTTTCACATGTCTCAAAAATCTCTTATCCTTCCCAATTGAGGATGAATGTTAAGAAAATACTAAAAATATTTCTTGATGTCTTAAATAACAAAGCAAACAAAAAATAATTTTTCTGCCTAATATTGAATTTCAAACTTCTGAACTTCAGTCCAAATAATTAGATCCAATACAGTACAATTCCTCTTGTTACTTGCCTGGCCTAAAATTTGTAGCCAAGTACTTATTAGTGAAGGAAACTGTTTTTAAAAGTCATATTTATTTGTTTGTTCATTATACAGACTCTAACATGTATAACATATTTATATGTACATGTAGCATGCATGTTCACTTCTTCATTCATACATGTATATATGTATAATAACAATTTGTGGGTATTTTTGCTTCCTGCTGGCTCAAGTTTTTCTTTTCTCATTGTAACTCTATTAAAAGTGACGCATTTCTGTTTATCAGCTCAGCAGGAGCTGTAACAGAAGGTCTGAAGGAGGGAAGAGGGTAGAAGCCAGGCCAAAAACAACAGCAACATTACTATCATTAATATTATTATTAGCTCTAATAATGGTATTAAAATATTTAAAACAAACATTTATAAAACATCAATAATTGTGCTAGCTGCTCTAAGGATGAGAGAATAACAAGAGATAATTCATCTATACATATATGTGTATATGTGTATCTATATATGTATATCTATCTCTCTATCTCTCTCTATATATATTTAAAGCAATGACGTTCATAGAGATGAGTCAAAGAGTCCTACTATATGGATAAAATCAAATATCAAACTACAGAAAATTAGCATGTGAAATTAAATAAGCATATGACTTTGTTGATATGCAAAGTGGAATGATGATTAAACAGACATCCAATGGATGTCCATGCCATAACCTTTTTTGTACTATTTTTTTGACCAAAGTTACCAAGGCTTAATGCCAAAGAGATAAGGATATCTATATTGAGCTGGTAACTACCTCTCATCCTTAAAAATGTCTAGTTCTGTCCCAGGGCTGGCAGTGTAAGATCATAGGTTCAAAGGAAACCCACCTGAAAACTTAAACATTGTTGAGGTAAATTTGTTTACTATAATGATGCCTGTAAAAGGATACATGAGGTCGGGTAGAAAAATGCTGTTGAAGAGGTAAATATAGCAACAGAATTCAACAGTCAGATGGGGAAGCAGTATGCCTCTTCCTGAAAGATTCTCTTTCTTCTCTAACCCACCCAGAAAATTGACCTCATTCAAAAAGCTCTTAAGTTTGGCAAGAGAAAATCTCTGTTTAATTATTTCTATGATACTAAAGATCTGGGAGCTTTTTTAAAAAATATATTTTTCTTTAAGATTTGCCACAAAAACAAATGCTGCCATTATTTCTGCTGAAGTAGGAAACTTGGTTGAAAAACATTCCTGGGTCCCTCAGAGGAATCATGTGGTCTAGTGGAAAGAGCACAGGGCTAAGAGTCAGAACTCTGTTTTAGAGCAAGTTCTGCTCCTAATTGGCTGTATGAATTCAAGGAAATAAGTTTCTTCATTGGACAAAAAAATGGGGACTGGGGGAGTTTAATTCCTACTCTATAGACTTCACAGGACTGTTATAAAGATCAAATGATATGAGATCTATAAAAATGCCTTAAGATTATTTTTTTCATTTGGGGGGGTATTTTTTTAAAGTGGTAAACCGATTGGTATTCCCAGAAACTAATAGTAAAAGTAAAAGTAAATTTGAGTTCTTTCTCATAGAATTGTCAACTAAATTACTGGAAAAGGTGCAAGACCATAGTAGTATTGCTATGTATTTTCTCAAGCTGTCCTACACAAAAGTCAGAACAATTACCACACTTTTGAAATTGGAGATGAAAATGCCAAACTGTTCCAATCCCAAGTGTTGGGAATATTTCATTTTGTTTTTGGAAGACAAAGCAAACAGAGTTGTATGAATGAATGAATCATTATTTTTGATTTAGAATAGAAACAGAATGACCAGTGGAAATGTTTCCTGATTACATGAGGCTTCTGTATAATAACCATAGAGTATAAAAACCTTCATTTTATCTATTTAATTTGTACTTAATATATTTTATAATCCTTTCTGTCTTTCAATTGTTCTTTACTTGAAACAAGAAGAATTTTGTGACTTTTTTGGGATGGGGGGAATAATCATTTTCATTTCAGTATACCCTACAATTTGCAAGGCACTGGGTATCCAAATATGGATGTGACACAGTCTCTTTTAAAGCAACTTGTGTTCAGATTAGGAGGAAGGGATAGGGAAGGAAAGACATGTATAAAATGACTTATTAAAAGGAAAATGAAATAAACTCAATAGGAAAAACAATTATGAGAAGTTTTAGAAAAAAGACAACTAGCACTAGGAAGGCATTGACAAATGAGTAAGGATTTATTAAGCTTGTAGGCTTTGTTTCCTAAGGCCTACTATTTGACAGGCTCAATGGAAATTGGAAAGACAAAAGTGAAAATAGTTATTGCTCTCAAGGAAATATTTTCTTACTGAGGAAAGAACATCTACATATAGTAGTATATAAATGCAATCCAAATTCTAGATTTTCTTTTTAGGTTAAGGTTCTAAGATGGATTTTGGGGGAAGATTGGGGGGGGTAGGAGGCATCAGGAAAAGCCTCATCTGATGGTCCATAAACTAATCCTTTGAGATAGCATGATTCTGGGAGATGGAAATAAGGAGAGAATTAATTAGATGAATGGAGAACAGCCTATGCTAAAGTGTAGAGGCAAGAGATTGAAGTCCTTGAGTAAGCTAGAAACCGGTAAATGACCTGTTAGAGTGGAAGACCAGTTGTAGTTAATAGGAAATAATCTTCCAAGACAGAGAGGAGCTTTAACAACTGCAAATGGAAGTGCATAACAGACTCTATTCAAAATATAAAAATGAGAAGAAAGACAAAATTTGAATAGAGTGGTCCATTTCTTTTATTAGACCTAGTAAAAAGATAAGTATTCAACTCTCAATAACTGAGCTAATTAGTTCATTGCTATCGAGTTGTGAATAGGTGTACAAACTGGTATATCCAAACTCTTGATAAGTGATAGTCAAAGTCCTGGACAAAAATCTTACCTCCTTGATGCCTTATCAATTTAATCAGGATACTTCCCTCACTAACTCCTTATATCTAGAACATAGAATATCTTCTACATAATTATGAAAAAGGAAATTCTGTTATTTTGGAAGGTTAGGTTGAAACCCAAATATAGAGGGCCTTGGGTGCCATAACCAACCAAAAGTATAAAACAACCCAGGAGACAATGTGGAATTACTAGAAATTTCTGAGAAAGGAGCAATGTAATTAGAGAGAACATAGTAATGTAGATCTAGATCATACTTCATAGGTCTTCAAGAGCTTAGAAGTCATCTAATTCAGCTTCCTTATTCTATAGATGAGAAATCTGAGGTCCAGAGAACTTAAAGTATTTGTCCAAAATTATGGAAGCAGTAAGTTAAAGAGCCAGACTTTGAACCCAGATTCTCTGAATGTCAGTCAGATGGGGTATGGTGATGCCCTGACAGGTAAGGAAGGATAGGTCTAATTACTGCCCTATGACCCTAGAAAAGTCAGTTTATCATAGAAGGAGGAGGTTGGGACATGATGACCTGTACAGTCCTCCTTATAAAATCCTATGATATTATTATTAGAAAAGGGGTAGAGTAGGTCAATTGGAAGACCAATGTATGGATTCTTACAAGACTTTTAGTGAGAAGTGCAATTCAAATGGAAAGGAAGGAACAAGTATACTTATTACCAGTATAGAAGAGATAGAATTTGTAAAATCCAATATTTAGGATATGAGATGAAAGAAATGGAAGATTCAAAGATTATTACAAAGATGATAGCAAACATGTTTAACTAAGAAGATAATGGTAACATAGGAATGGGGGAAAGTTGGGGGGGAGGTGTTGAATTCTGTTTTGGACATGTTGAATTTCATGTCCTTGTGGACATCTTTGCCAAGTAATTAGAAATGCAGTACTGAAACTCTAGGGAGAGAACAAGAAAAGAGATCAGAGTTATTTTCTTAGAGTCAGTAATTAAAGAAAGAAGAGAAAATGAACCAAGTCCATGTTAAGGGAGGCTCATATTTAAGGACCAAAGAAAGGTTAAAGATCCAACAAAAACAGAAAAGGAGAGAAATGAGGATTGCCATGAGAATTAAGTAAGAAAACCAAATGATGTCAGTTTCAAGAAGAAAGATAAATACTATGAGTTGTTACAGTGGTCAAAAAGACAAAACAAGTATTTTAGGGAAGACATTCTTTTTTTGTTTGATATTTTATTTTATATTTTTACTTTCATGTTATGAAAGTTTTTGAACTTTCATCCAATTTCATGTTTATAAGTTACACATTTTTCTACTATCCTTCCTTCCCAACCCCCTTCTCCTCAGCTACTAACAATCTGGTGAAAGTTGTACATGTACAAGTTGTACAAGCTAATTTGTGATTAGCTTGTTTACATATTAGTCATTTTGTGTATGAGGAATTAGAACTAAGGAAAAAGAAATAATATCCACTTAAATTCTGTGGGTTTTTTCCCTTTTGTCTGGATGTGGATGATATTATTCATAACAGGTATCTCAGGGTTGTTCTGGATCTCTGAACTGCTGATGGGATCTTCATCATAGTTGATCATAGTTGATCAATTCACAATATTGTTGTTAATGTACAGTGTTCTGTTGGTTCTACTCTCTTCATTCAACATCAATTCAGGTAATTCTTTCCATGTTTCTCTCAAGTCCGACCATTAACATTCATATAATATAGCTTGTTCAGCCATTCCCCAATTGATGGTCATTTCCAATTCTTTGCCCCTACAAAAAGAGCTACAATAAATAAAGATCTGCAATTTGTCCCATTTTTTATGATTTCTTTTGGATATAGGACTAGTACTTATATTGCTTGATCAAAGGGTAGGGTTAGTTTTATTACTCTTTGGGCATAGTTCCATATTGCTCTCCAGAATGGTTGGATTAGTTCACAACTCCACCAATAGTAAAATAATGTTCCAATCTCCCCACAATCTCTTCTACAGTGATCATTTTCCCTTTTTTGTCATCTTAGTCAAACTGATAGGTGTGAGATGGTACCTCAAAATATAGCATTATTGGTATAAAAATGTCTGAAGACTGAAGATAACCAAACTTTTGCCTGAAGGGTAGAGAAGAATTGTACCATTTATTAATGTATAAATGAGATTCCTAATCCAACGTAAACAAGGCTAGAAGTATGCAGTTTTGAAACACCTCACAAAAGAAATTTATTTTAATGAATGTTGAAATTCTGATCAACTTTTTCCTACTTTATAACCATTTTTATAATCTTGGTACTTTAGAGAATCCTTTCTCAAGGAATTTTCATTCCAGCAGGACAGATAACTTCTGTTGTTTCTGTGTTGAATGTATAAAGAAAATATATTCAAAGTATTTTTTAAAGTAGGGATGGGGAGACACTAATTTGGAGAACTGGGAAATACTCACGTAGAAGGGGGTCATGAGTTAAATATGAAGAAAACTATGAGTTCTGAGATGCAACAATGAAGAGGAAATACATTATAGGCATAGAGTGAAATGCAAAGAAAGAGGAGATGAAATATTATGTGTGAAGAAGTATAAGAAAGGCAGTTTAACTGGACCATAAAGTAGCTGAAAGGATTATAGAAAGCAGAAAGATGATTTGGGACCATATTGTGAAAGGCTTAAATGCTAAATAGATGACTCTGTATTTTTTTCCTAGGGATTATGTAGAATAATCAATAGGTCAGACTTGAACTTTGGGGAGATGACTTTGGCAGCTGAACAGAAGATGTATCAAAGAGGGGAGAGACTTGAGTAAGAGAAAGATATTATAAGATTATTGAAATATTCTGGATAATTTGTGATTGACCAACCTGGGGTGATTGCTGTGTGAATAGTGAAAAAGAGATGAATGGAAGAAATGTTGCGGAGCTAGAATCAAAAAGACTTAAAAAAATTAAAAAATATAAAAAATTTCATACACACACACTCACAAACAGTCTATGGGAAAGTAAGGAGCTGAGGTTGAATCTAAGGTTAATGAAACTGAAAGATACTTTTGATGGATTAGTGAAATATAGGCTTAAAAGAAACTGTTGCTTTTGTTTTCTTGGGAAAAGATACTAAAGTGGTTTGCTATTTCCTTTCCAATTCATTTTACATATGAGGAACAGAAGCAAACAGGTTTAAGAGATTTGCCCAGGGTCATAGAGCTAGTTAAATGTCTGAGGCCAGATTTGATCTAAAAAAAGTGAGTCTTTCTGAGTTCAGGCTTGAACACTATTCACTGTGCCAAATAGCTGGCCCCCCTCCCCCCAAAAAAGAAATAACAGTGAAATGTGGGGTTAAATCATATATATATATATATATATATATATATATATATATATATATATATATATGTATATAAAATCTTAATTAAGAAAATAGAAAATTCCCATGCTACAAAATAGACTGCTTTCCTTGACATCTTACCAAAACAAATGCCTCCACATAGGAATAGTTTGGTCTCTGTTTTAAATTTTTTAGTTTGATCTCTTCTAAGTGAAGGACGTCTTCCCTACTAAGTAAGGCAATCTCAGCACCTCACTCTTATTTGCAAGAAGAACTTTTGAAGTGCCAGCAGTATGCAGTAGAGTCCTGCACTTGGGAAACGGGTTGAAATTCTGCTTCCAGACACAACTAGCTATATGATTATAGACAAATGACAACATCTGTGAGCTTCAGTTTCATTATATATATATATATATATATATATATATATATATATATACACACACACACATATATATGTATACATATACACACACACACACATATGAAATAGCCCATTTTTCATAGGGTTATTGTGAGGAGCAAATGGAATATGAGTATGAAGTGGCTTGTAAACCTTAAATAAAATGTTGCATAAATGCTAGATACTATTATTATCACCATAACATTGTTATTGTTGCATATTAATAAATAGTTTAAATTTTATAGCTTACTAAATTTCTAGTGTCTTATACTTCTTTGAAGATTTTTGGTACATATCTATGTCCTTGCATAGATGTAAACATCTTCCCCACAAATATATTACTTATTCAGATATTGTTCAAAATAGAAATGTCAGACATTGTCCATGAATATATGTCTACATATTCAGCCATCCCAAGTAGCCTTCTTTTTTATAATCACAGATTTGTTAGTGAGAAAGCAAGTATGTCAAAACCCTCTTTGTTTGCTAAAATTTCTGTCTTTCCTCATTCTCTCTCTCTCTCTCTCTCTCTCTCTCTCTCTCTCTCTCTCCTTTGAGAAAAATGGTTTCACTTGAGAATGCTTGGTGGTGGTGGTCAGGGAATGATTTTGAAAATAAAATAAAGATTCAAGAACTTTTAACTGTTTGGCACACACCAGAATCTGGACTAGGATTACAAAGCAAAAGAAAAGGCAGTAATATTTCCTGTCCTTGAGGATCCTAAATTCTAATAGAGGAATTAAAATGTAAACAAATATATCTATACTATAACCTTAGAGGGGAAGGCACTAAAAGTTATGGAATGGGAAAAACTTCCTGGAGAAAACGGTGTTGAAACTGAAATTGCCATTGTTCCAAGTAGAAAACATAAAGTATTAGTGAATATTATACTTTTAAAAATGTCTTCTGTGACAACTCTTGATTCCTTTAACATACATGAACATCTTATTCTAATGGAATTTAAGAATAACTTCTTGGGGGCAGCTAGGTGGCACAGTGGATAAAGCACCAACCCTGGAGTCAGGAGTACTTGAGTTCAAATGTGACCTCAGACATTAAATAATTACCTATCTGTGTGGCCTTAAGCCACTTAACCCTATTGTCTTGCAAAAATCTAAAAAAAATAACTTCATGGGTGGCAAAAATGACATGTTCCTTTACACAACTTTAATTATCTAAGACACAGAAAAGAAGTTAAATTTAAGTACTCAGGAGTATTCTGTAGAGGAGACCTCTGCAAAGGCTAAAGAAAGAACTAATCTTATGTGTCCGTGTGTCTGTGTGTGTGTGTGTTTACCTATGAGTCTCCAAATAAGGAGATCAAATTTGGCTCAAACACCATTTTCTACTGGAGACTATCCCTTCCCAAAGCTTCTGGTGACTTCCTCTCTAAGGGTACCTTCATTGATTGTATTCTTCCTGCATATGATCTATTTATATATGTGTATACATATATATATATATATATATATATATATATATATATATATATATATATATACTCTGTTCCCTTCCTAAAAAATTTCTGTGGTTTCTATTGCTCTAGTCTACTTATAGACTTGAATAATATTGTTTATGAGGGAAACTTAGGAGAGCTCAAGGAAGTTCCTGACTTTTCTGTAACATCTTGGCTCTATCTCCAAAACATGCTTTTTTTTTTTTAGATTTTTGCAAGGCAAACGGGGTTAAGTGGCTTGCCCAAGCCACACAGCTAGGTAATTATTAAGTGTCTGAGACCAGATTTGATCCCAGGTACTCCTGATTCCAGGGCCGGTGCTTTATCCACTATGCCACCTAGCTACCCCAATACATGCTTTTTAAAAAAGAATTAATTATTCCTATTGACTGACTGTTAGTGGGCACTTATGTTAAGTGTTAAGGCTGAGTAATCCTCTTGAACCCTAAGGTAGAAGTCAAATTCACAAGTGTGAATAGAAGTTAAAGATATATGTATATGCCCACAATAAATAAATCCTTCAGCATTCTTAGGTCACAGTATTACTGACAAAAGCTAAGACATTCAAAGCTGATCATCCTTCACTATTACTATTATTTTGTACATAGTATATTTTATTTTGCATCTGCTATTGTGAGGTTTTATTTTTTTAGGTTTTTGCAAGGTATCTGAGGCTGGATTTGAACTCAAGTCCTGACTCCAGGACTGGTACTCTATTTACTGTGCCACCTAACTACCCCCATTGTGAGTGTTTAAAAGGTTTTTAAGATTGCTCATTTCTTATAGCAGAATAGTATTCCTTCATAATTACATAGCATAATTTGTTCAACCATTCCCCAATTCATAGGCATCCCCTCAAATTTCAATTCCAATTCCAATTCCACCCGATAAGAGTTGTTATATTCTTCAACATATAGATCCTTTTTATTTTTCTCTTCAATCTCTTTTGGAATATAGACTAGTAGTGGCATTGCTATGTCAGAAGGTAAGCTTGACTTTATAAGCCCTTGGACATAATTAAAAATTGCTCTACAGTAGGTTTGAATCAGTTCTCAACTTCACCAACAATGCATTAAAGTCTCATTTCCCCTTCATCTCCTGTAACATTTGTCATTTTCCTTTTCTATGCTATTAGCCAAGATAATAAGTATTAGGTAATACTTCAGAATTGTTTGGAAAAGCAAATCAATAATGACTTAAAACATTTTAATATGATAATAGATAGTATCGATAACCTCATTTAAAAACTGTTCATATCTTTTGATCATTTATCAATTTGTCAAATATATTTGATTCTATGTTTGAGAAATGAGACAAGAGAAACTTGTTTCAACATTTTTTCACAGTTGTTAGTATTTCCTTCCATATTATTCTTTTCAGTCCCTATTTATACTACTTTCTCCTTCCTTTCACTCTATCTCTCCTCAAAACTGTTTTAATTCTGACTTGCTCCTCCCCTAAAATCTTCCCTCCCATCCATCAAACTCCTATTCTCTTTTGCCCTTACCCTCCTTCTTTACATTAGGTTAAGATAACTTTCTATACCCAATCGAGTGTTTCTATTATTTCCTCTTTGAGCCAATTTTGATGAGAATAAGATGCACTCACCCCCCTCACCCCCCCCCATTCCACTCCACTGCAAAAACTTTTTCTTGCCTCTTTTATGTGGGATAATTTACCCCATTCTACCCAGCCCTTTCCCTTTCTCCCAAGAAATTTTTCTCTCACCCCTTAATTTTCTTATTTTAAGATATCCCTTCATATTCAATTCATACCTGTGTCCTCTATAAATACTCTTTTAACTGCCCTAATAATAAGAAAGTTTGTATTAGTTATAAAATCTTCCCATGTAGAAAAATAAAATCCCTTATGATTTCCCTTTCCTGTATACCTTTTCATATTTCATTTGAATTTTATAACTGAAGATCAGATTTTCTGTTCAGTTCTGGTTCTTTCATCAACAAATTTTGAAAACCCACCATTTCTTTGAATGTCCATCTTTTTCCCCTAATGGAGTTTGCTTTATTTTACTGAGTAGCTGATTCATGGTTGCAATCCAAGCTCTTTTAACTGCCTTCTGGAATATCATATTCCAAGCCCTACAATCCTTTAATTTAGAAGCTGCTAAAACTTGTGTTATCCTGACTATAGCTCTGTAATACTTGAATTGTTTCTTTTTGTTACTTTTTTTATGACCTGAGAGCTCTGAAATTTATTTATAATATTCTTGGGAATTTGCATTTTGGGGATCTCTTTCAGAACATGACTGATGAACTTTTTCATTTCCTATTTTACCCTATGGTTCTAGAATTTAATTTCTTGAAAGATGATGTCATGTTCCTTTTTTGATCATAGCTTTCAGATAGTCTAGTAATTTTTAAATTCTCCTTCCTTGATCTATTTTTCTAGGTCAGTTGTTTTAACGATTTTTTTTACATTGTCTTCTTTTTCATTCTTTTGATTTTTATTTTTTCTTGATTTCTTCTGTAGTCAGTAGCATCCATGTGTTCAATTCAAATTTTTAAGGAATTATTTTCTACAGTGAGCTTTTATTCCTCCTTTTGCATTTAAGGCATTCTTCTCCTCATTGACTTTTTGTCCCTCTTTTACTGTTTGGCCTAGTCTGTTTTTAAAGTGTTAATTTCTTCAGTATTTGCATGTGTGCGTCTCCCTTAACAAGTTGTTGACTCATTTTTCATGATTTTCTTGCATCCCTTTTATTTCTCTTCCCAATTTATCTTCTACATCTCTTACTTGATTTTCAAAATCCTTTTTGAGTTCTTCCATGGGCTGAGATTAATGCATATTTTTGGAAACTTTGGATGTGGGAGCTTTGGCATTGTTATCTTCTTCTGAGATTTTATTTTGCTTTTCCTTGTCATCATGGTAACTTCCTATGGTCAGATTTCTTTTCTTCTGTTGTTTGTTCATTTTCCCAGTCTATGACTTGATTTTAAACTCTTTTTTAAAGTAGTGTTCTGCTTCCAGGATGAAGGGAACACTTTTCCCAGGCTTCTGGGATTTTATGCTGCTGTTTTAAGAAGTACCTCCAGGGACTTACAAGTTTTTAGTTTTTCGAGGGTAATATGATCTAGGGAGAGGTGTTTACTTCTCTCCTGGCCTGTACTCTGTAAGTGACTATAATTACTGTTTTCTGCCCTGGAACTGTGAGGAGGGTCCCTGCTCTCCCACTCCCTTGTGGCAGCAAGTTTTGCTGTCCTATGTACTGTTTCTCCCTGGGACTGTGTCCCAAGGCTGTGACTACATCTGTGTATGGACAATCCAACAAAGTCCTGCCTCAGTTATAGCAAAGAGACCCCTGTAATCTCGAACCTCTTATTGTCTATGGGCTGAAAGTTCTGGAAGCAGCTTCTGCCAGTACTGATTCAGTAGTTCTCAAGAGATGTTCAAGAGTTTACTGGGGTTGGACCTGAGCTGCTTCAGGCTATGCTGGACTGTACTTCACTCTAACCCCCATATTATAGACATTTCCTATTTACTTTCTTAAGTTATTTTTGCTGTCTCTGGCCTGAGATGTCTGGAATCTACCACTGCTGCCACTGATTCAGTTGCTCCACTGCCTATTCCTAGATTGCTGGGGACTAGTCTGTGCTGGCATGGCCTGTTCTCCATTGAACACTTCTGTCACCTTGGTACAAGAGGCACCTCCTGCCACCTTCTAAGTTATCTTGGCTGGAGAATTGCTTTACTCTATCTTTTTGTGGTTTCTGTAACTCTTGAATTTATTTAAAATCAATATTTAAACGTATTGAAAGGGTTTTGGGGGGAGAGCTGGATCCCTGCCTTCTCTCTGCCACCTTGACTTGATTTACAATTCTCTCTACCCATGACCACTACAAAATTGTAGGATAGGAGAGGTAAGTTCTAACTATATAATAGCACTGTTATAATTTTTATTGTAAATTACATTGATACCCCTTGCTTAAGCACCTTCATCTAGGTGCAAGAAATTTAACATATATTCAGTGGAGACAATTCAGAGAGGCAACACTTAGCTGGATATTAAATACAACTCAATTATAAAATGAAGGAGAAGGATAAGTTAGCTTTTTAAGTGTCTTACATATTTTTGCGTCTGTATGTGGGTATGTATCTATGTTTTTATGGCCTATGAACTTGGATCTGCATGGAACCTGTGATCATACCCTCTTCCCATTATCTTCCTCTATACACATTAACATTAGAAAGGACATAAAAAAGTTCCAAGATCACAGGTACTCTAACTGAACCATGTACTCTCACTCACTGGACTGATTAATCAAATATTCTTTAATCACTCTATTTACCAGTTCAAATCAAGAGTTTTCATGGTTTTCTAAAATATTCTAGCAGAAGTGCCAGTACAAACAATTCGTTTATCAAAGTTTGAGAATCACAAGGAAATCCCTCATCAATAGCACAAAGTATTACTTCCCTCTTTTCTGCTTCTGTGCTACTTAGTATCCTATTGTCTATTAGACTTGGTAAAACTGATTAAAAAAAAACAGAAGGGGTGCATCCTGATCTTCATACTCTGTTCCCATAAGAATAAAGTTAAACTAATAGGAGAGTATGATAATATTTTCAGCAAAATCTGAGTAGTAACATTGTTTTAGGAACCAGAACATAGACAAGGATGTTATCCTTTATTAGCAGTAGTATAATACTTTTGTCCTTCATTCTTGAAGAAAACCATGATATCAGGAAGATGATGCCATGACAAGTGCATAAATTGAACTTCAGTGAGAGGGTGCTTTGCTAAGTCACCAGCCTCATTCTCTCCTCCAGAGTCATCTGGGTCCAGTGGCCAGATATGAATCAAGACATGACTGGAGATGGTCCTGGTTGTGAAACAATCAGGGTTAAGTAACTTGCCCAAGGTCACACAACTAGTAACTGTTGGAGGCTGTATTTGAGCTCCTATCCTCCTGATTCCAAGGTCAGAGCTCCATTCACTGCACCATCTAGCTGCCCCCAGAAGTAATATATTTTGGCTTTATAAAAAAAACATCTAATCCACTTATTTTTAATGTTATTTTATTTTTTCTAATTATATGCAAAGATAGTTTTCAAAATTCATCTTTCTGCAAGTTTTTGAGTTACACATTTTCTACCCTTCTCTTCCTTGCCCCCCACCATGGCAATGAGAAATCTGATATAGGTTATATATGTACAATAATATTTAATATAATTCCATCTTAGGTTGTGAAAGAAGAATTAAGACTAAGAAGTAGAAACCTAAGAAAGAAAGAAAGAAAAAAGAAATTTTAAAAATGTGACCATAATATGTTTTGCTGTGCATTCAGACTCCATAGTTTTTATTCTGGATGTGGATAATATTTTCCATCACAAGTCTTTGAGAATTGTCCTTTGTCACTGAACTGCTGAGTGGAGCTCAGTCCATCCATAGTTGATCATCTCAGTGTTGCTGTTAATGCAGCAATTCATTTATTCTAAAAATATGGGATTCATCCAATGTGAAAATTAAACTGGCCAAAAATAGAGACCAACAAAGTTGTCACTGAGTTTTCAATTGCTGATAGGCAATTATTCTAGTATATGAAAGTACAGATAATGTTGGAAGCATTGCAGTTGCTTTACCATGCTCTAATATCCATCTTTTGTCTCCTTGATTCATAAAGAAGAAACGTGGTGATTGTAAATTCCTTTGAGAAGTAAGCATATTGCAGTAATTGTCCAGGAACTCATTTGTCTTGTTCTATTTGGTTTTAACCAGGGCTAATTCTGTGGACCTTCCTCAAAACTCCACAGAAAGCTATTGTGGTTCAGGAGGCTAATAAATTGTGATCAGAAATATGAACATTTTTTTTACTTTTTTCCATTATTTAGTTTTCTGTTTTATATACCTACTGTCACTCTATGGAAACAAGAGAATAACTACACACAAATCATATATCCTAATGAGCTTCATTCAAAGGTGTACAACACATGTAATTGGATTCCTGAGAAGTATCAAGGCTACAAGTCTTAGACTGCTTGAAATAAAAAATGCATTATTTTCTCCTTCTGCTGGTTGCTCTTTCTAGGTCACTGGACATACCTACACTTAAAAGTTACATCAATATCAAGCACAAGCATTCAGAGATGGAAGGCATCTCCCCCAGTGATGCAGGCTTAATGATTTCAGACTAGAAGATACTCCCCTTCTGAGGTATTATTTTCTGTTCTCCATGTCCCAGTCTCTAATTTGAGCATTTTAATGATTTAATGGGTAAGGAAACTTGTAGCTCTCACTTCCATTTGTAGATGTATACCTTGAACGGTTTGGGAATTACAGTTGATAGAGGGAGTTAAGGAGGAACTCGATTGGCTCTTTTTGGCTGTACAAGATTATCTTATATAAAAGTGGAGGATTCTGACTTGCCTACATGACTTTATAATTAGTTATTTGTCTACAAACATAACACTTTGAAGTTGGAGGCCTGTCACATACACCTTTTTGTTAAGTAGGGATGTGTATAAGTGCTATCAATCATTTAACAACAAGGTATGCAATTTTTAGACTTAATGATCTAGAGCTAGAAAGGACCTCTGAGGCATCTAGTTCAATCCTATCATTTAACAGATGAGAAAAATGAAGCCCATGGTAGCCCAAAGGTTTTTTTGCCTGAGTTCTCCAACTCCAAATCCAGGTTTCTTTCCATGATATCATTTTACCTCTACTTACTCTCCTGTCTTATTATGTAAAATTGACTTGTGAAATCAATTGTCAGAACTTTAACTTATCCCCAATAAATTTTATTTTATTCATTACAGCCCAGTGTCAGTCTTTTTTGAATTGATGTGATCATTCAGTATCTTGGTATATCCCCCTCTTTCTTTTGTTTTTCTAGAGACAGGTGATACTGCAGATTGAGGGCTGGATTTGTAGTTAAGAAACTAGAGTCAAAAACAGCATTGGATACCTGTTGTGTAACCCTGGGAAAACCATACAACCTCTATCTGCCTCAGTTACCTTAAGTTTAACATGGTGCTAATGTAGTTCTACCTTCTTGGGTTGTTCTGAGGATCAAACAAGATATTATAATAGTGCTTAGCACATAGGATGAATTTAATAAATATTCAGTTTTTTTGTCATAAATTTGATAAGCACACTGACTATGCTTTTATCCAAGTGGTTAATAAAAATATGACACATAACCAAACACAAACCCTGAGATACACTATCAAAGAAGTCTTGCCAAGTTGACATGAAACTATTAATAATTACTGTTTGGTTTTGACCATTTAATGAGTGTTAAATATACCTAATTATTTTGCTCACTTTTTTAATGAACCCTACCCCCTAAATAACAAGATTTTGTAAACTGCTTTTTCTAAAATTTAATTAAGTTACAAATACTATATCTTTTCAGAAAAGGAAATGTGGTTATTAGATTGATGTACTATCTATAATTGTCCCTTATTTTATAGGTGTTCCCATATTATATCTTTAATAATATTTAGGCAATGTCCGAGTCGGAGAAATTTGTTTCTATCCATACACAGACAATTGTGGCAGAAACTTGGAGAGCAGTATAAGGGTGTCAGTCACAGTGAGACAACCTATCTATTTTTGGTTATATTTTCTAACACCCATAAATTTGCATGTAAGACCCAGAGGTTTTTGGTCTTGAGGGCTTGGGAATTTCAGACCCACACAACCCCAGGGATTAATGTGGCACAACTGCTTTCTTTCCTCACAGTGTATTGTTGTCTGGAACAACAAACAGATTCAATTTGATACAGGGAGTTCCAGAACACAGAGTTAGAGTGCAAAGAAACTGTAAGACCCTTCTTTTACAGATCAAGTATCTAGGTACTGAGTAGTAAAATACTAGAAGTATCAGAGGCTAGATTTTAATCCAGGTCTCCCTTACTTCAGGTCCAGAATTTCATCTATTGCACTGTTAGCTGACTCTTTTCTAAAAGATTTTGACCTTAGTAGTCTAAAATTCTGGGAACAAATAAATCCCCTTTGCTAGTGATGAAAAAAATTTCCTTTATTTTAATGACTAAGTGTGAAAACCTTACTTTCTTTTAGAAAAGAACTAAAATTTGTCTTTGTTTTTCTTTTTTTTCAATTGGAGTACAGAAAGAGAATTCAGATTTTGATTAATTGAAAATTTAATTTTTTAAAAAATCATCCCATCTTTATTATAATATAGAGACATAATAGGTGGATCCTTAGAGAACTGGAATTTCCTTCCATGCATATGCAATTTATTCCAAACTATGAAAACATTGCTTAAAACTGTGTGAATGCTATTTCCTTTTCCTCACAGTTATAAAATGTATTTTCCATTTCCTCTAGCAGTTTTTCTAGTTTCCATTTCCTCCTTTGATTTTTTTTCTTTTTTCTTTTCTTTTCTAATGGTTTCTTTTACTTTGCTTTTTTTTACTTCCTCATTTTCTGTCTTCTCGTGCACTACAGCTTTTCCTTCCCAGGTATTGTAGCTCATAAATTCATCTTCTAAACATGTGGTTTCTTAGACAACAGTTGTTTCTTCTTCATATTCTATGGGTTTTTTCCTATATGGTGTGTCTTGTTCACTTTTTTGTAACTATTATAACCTATTGCATGCAGGTTTAAGGTGATACATAACTTGCCTCAGTCCATTTTTCCTACAGAGACCCATTTGGGGTCACCCCTTAACATTTAGAAGCACAATCATGTTTCTGCATTCCAACAGAATTCCTTTGTCCTTACCAACCTTATACTGAAAATCTTTCCTTTCAGGTGACTAAACTCAGGGCTTTTTTTTGTACCTGTTCTTAGGGGAGCTACACAAATAAGGCAGAAGAAATGCTACTAGCAGCAACAGGCTTATGTCTCATTCTCCCATAGCAAAAACAAGGACCCAGATCATTTCTTTTGTTTTTGTTTTATTTTTTTTTGCAAAGCAATGGGGTTAAGAGACTTGCCCAAGGTCACACAGCTAGGTAATTTAAGTGTCTGAGTATGGATTTGAACTCAGGCCATCTTGACTCTAGGACTGGTGCTCTATCCACTGTAGCATCTAGCTGCCCCGACCCAGATCATTTTTAAACAACTGTGGCTTAGCAATTAAAGATTTCAACCCACATTTCATAGGCTATTTCTAATACTGCTGTCTCTCATCTATACTTAACATGACATGGCATGCAGTTGCCATTGAGATAGATGGTTGCAGCTTCTAGCTTGGTAATAGTGACAATCCCAATTTCTACAATACTGCATTGGAGAATCTGGCAAGAAAAGTTACCATCATTCTAATGAACTCCTATGTAACTGTCATTCCCCTTCTCTGGAAACTCAGATGGTAAGACATTTTATACACTCTTCAGAACAAGTCTGCTTCTCCAAAAAACTTCCAAAGGAATGACTGGTAATGCCATATTTGATTTCCTAGATTCATCATCATTTGCTTTCAACTTTCTAAAGAGAACACAGAGGAACTTGACTCCTTTGAATTGCCGATGATTCTGACATGGACTCCCTAAATGTACTTCACTCCTCTTGGGACAGTCAGAATTATTTCCCATTTGTTAGTAATTATACTTAAACCCATACTTTACTGACTTTTATGCAAACCCTCTATTTTCCCCTTGGAAACTCTTGGTGATTCATAATTGACATAGTTGAGCCATGTATTTACATCTGCCAGGATTTGATCATTGTGGCTTCAAAAATGCTCCTTTTGCTCTGTAAGGGACATACAATTTCCTTGGTCAGTTAGACATGTAAGTCATTGAGTGATGGCTTACAACTTCCCTCTCCTTCCCCTGACATGAATATCCAGAATGAAATTTAAAGATTCTTAGATGGGTGTTCTAGCTCCCTCAATTCAGTCTGTAATATTCTACTCTCACTCTGCATGTAAATAAACTGATCCATATTTCTTGCTACATGCACATATTGCAAGTATGTTGCACCCCATTATTTGGGTCAAGAAGACATCTTGACTTACTGCCTAAAGGGTTAGTAGTGATTGCTTTTCTCACTAGGATTCTTAATTTTACCAGGATTACAAACACCAAATATAATATAT
The DNA here is from genome assembly GCF_037893015.1 of Macrotis lagotis. Taxonomy (NCBI): domain Eukaryota; kingdom Metazoa; phylum Chordata; class Mammalia; order Peramelemorphia; family Peramelidae; genus Macrotis; species Macrotis lagotis. Next base: position 161,038,136 of record NC_133664.1, on the reverse strand, counting down.
ACCTTGTGTCTAATAAGTGCCTTTTGAATTTAGATGAATTTAGAATAGAAAATTATGCTGTTCTTTAGGAGGATAGTTTATTATTAATGTATGGACAAAGAGGACATGGAGTCATGTAAATTAAAATAGGACATTGGCATTAATATTCAAAATCATATATCAAAGTCAAATATTTAGATAATGTTCTATAAGATATAACATTTAATGCCAGTAGCTGGTGAGCAAAATGACATTCCAAAGGGCATAGTCAAGAGACATTTCTAAGTAACATAGCAACAGATAAATAAATCAGATAACCAAATAGTGAAAGGGGAAGAAGCAAAACTTGATAGAAGCAGTGAATCATCTCCAAGGTGATAGCTTGATATAAATTCAGAGGATGGACCTGGAGTAAAACTTCTAATGAGAGAATTCACTATAGTCAAAAAGAATTTAGAAATGAAAGAAACCTTAGTAATCATTAATTTTAATTCCTTCATTTCCTATAATTTTGTGCTGAATTTAACTCCAAAAATTGAACATTTTCATATATAATATATAAGAGAAAAAAGATTGTATATATTAAACTGTGAATATTTCATATAGCTTGCTTTTAAAAACAAATTCAAGGTATGATTTAAAAATCTGTCTTGCTTGTCCATGCTTTATTTTAAACTTTATTCATCTTTTTAAAAATGTATTTCAATGACTCTTTTCATTCTCTCCTTTCTCTAATTCTCTTCCTCTGTCTACCTGTCTGCCTGTTTATCTTGTCTTTCTTTAATATTATTCTCATTTTTCCCATTTCCTTATCAAATTATCATGCATATTTTACTCAGTTTGTTAAACCCTGGAGCCATCCTTTAAATTGGGGATTGTATAGCCTTGCTTCTACAATCCATTCTATAGCTTTGTTTTCACAGTGACCTAAACAAGGAGATAATATAGCCCCAATAAGGAAACTCAAGTTTTTGGCTTTGTTTAAAATGGATGTCTGGCGATTTCGGGCCATGAGAATTAGATAATTTCTTTGATTAAGCATCATGAAAATTTCTTGTGAATGTATCAAGAGTTGTTCAGGTATATATTGGGAGATCTGGTGTTAAAAATATCACCAGAATGGAATACTAGGTAATAAAATACTTTTCACCTGGAATTTGTATTAAATTTGGTCTTCTTGGGCCAGTTATTAAACCTCATATTAAGTACTAATATGAGAAGAAAGTTCACTTCTAGATTAACTATTTGCAATATGAATGCATGCAATTTGATTTCTGATATTTTGGCACTATAACACTTGTCAGAATGATATATTTTAAGAGTTCCTATATAAGTATTTACTGCTTGGATGTATCACTCTCCTCTCTAATGACTTTGCTTATTAGTTTCTAGAAACATTGGATACAAGCTAAACTTAAACAGTATAAATTTAGCTTCAGTTTGGGAGAAAGTTTTAGGGGCATATGACACTTAGACAAAAAGACCTTCAAAAAGGTCCAAGTTATTCTGGATTGGCAAATTTCTTTGTCCTTTTACCCCAAATCAAAGACTTCTAAAGATTTTTAGAATATTAGAGATGGAAAATCATCAATAAATATGATTCCTTTGGAGCACAAAATTTGGAGAAGGTCTTAAAATAATTTAGTTGAATTCCATTTTTCTTATAGGTGAGGAAGATGAGATCTGAAAGGGTTAAAGCTTTTTGCTCAATGTTGACCTGCTAGTTAATGAAGAATGAGGGAAAGAAGGTGTTTCCCTTGCCTCCTGACCCAGGTTCTCTCCACTGTGACAATAGTACCTTTCCCTTTGGACTTCCATGAGAACCCTTAATATGACTTATGATAAGTATTTTTCCATAAATTATATTCTGGACATTAAAAACAATTATTTTCATTATAGACATTAGACAGTCTTACAGTAATATGGTATTTATTAAGACATTCCTGGTTTCTCAAAGACCATGTTACTGGCTTTCAAAGGATGTGCTGGTGGTTTTACTAAATGTGCTATACCATTGTAGTTAAAATAAATTAATAATTTTCCTTTCCCAGATACTGAGTATGATATATATATATTCATAAACTAAACTCAACTTTCTTTTAATACATATAGATTAACTTTAAAACTTGCCAAACATTGAATTTGCAATTAATACAACATTGATACTGCATTTGAATGGAAATTTCACATGTAAAGTCTTTCAGCTCTCCTGCTATTTTGTCATTTCAAACATTCATTTTCATTTTTTTCAGTATTAAAGTGCAAATTTTTTTTCCCATGTTTGTTTCTTTCCATCCTTCAGATATGTTGAGGAATGGTCCTATAATGCAGGAGATCTGAATACATTGCTTCTAGCATGGGTCTCTTTATAGTTTTTCCAATTTGACTGCTTTTCCTTCCTTTGTTTGCTTTAATGCCATTTTCATTATATAAATAAATCCAAAATATTATGTCAGAATCAAAGCATGATGTCTCTAGAGGTTTTGATGCAGAACACATTTTATGAGTAAAATAAAATTTTAAAATGTAGATGATTTCTAATTTTCTTTTGCTTGTGTTCCTTTTGATGTTTTGATCTCAGAACAACTTTATTTAGTTGGAGTTCTTATTTGTCTCCTTATAAACTGAGTTTATTCTTTATACTTCTCTTTATGGAGTATAATGCTGCTTATAATTAATCATCCTTTTTTGTGAGACTTTATTAGTGAGTTTGCAAGTTTTTATTCTAAACCAGCATTGAATTAAAATACCATTTCTCTCTGTTTGGAAAATATAAAGTAAATTTGCTAACAATATATTTTAGTCACTTTGTTTTGACACTTTGATTATATTAAATTTTTGTATAAAATTGTGTAATTGGTGTTCATGCCATTTCTGTTGTCTAGATCCATTTTTTGTTGACAGTTATCTTGAAGGAATTGATCTGTGGATGAATAACCACAAGGATCACCCTTTTACAGATATTATAAATATAATCAATTTCATTTTTGTAATATTAAATGATACTAATCTTAGCCTTTGACATTTAATATCTGAATTAACTATAAAGAATATATGAATTCTCACCCTAGACATGGGATAGAATGGGGCAGCATAAGGGGCCACCTATCTATGGCAGCCTCAGACTTTCAAGACTGAGGTCAAGCAGACTCTAACCTGCCTTCCTCCTCCTTGGATGCATGCTGGTTCCTGAAAGCTCCAGCCAGGGCTGGAGATAACCAGGTCTCTTCCCTGAGAGGACTTATTTGGAAAGGAGCATAACCAGGAAAACAGAAACTGCTACCATCCAGGTGACCTGCATAGGATCCTGTGGAGTGTCCAGCAAGGCCAATGATACATCATGGACAGTTGAAGAAGCATATTTCAATAGTACATTATCCCTGGCTGACAAAGGAACATTGTCTCCCGGAAAACACACCTTCCCTTTCCAGTTCCTATTGCCAACCACATCACCCACATCCTTTGAGGGCCCCTTTGGGAAGATCGTGCACCAGTTGTGAGCTGTAATCGACACCCCTGGCTTCTCCAAGGACCACAAATGCAGTCGTATCTTCTATATCCTCAGTCCCTTGAACCTCAACAGCCTCCCAGAAATCGAGCAACCCAAAGAGGCCACAACTACCAAGAAGTTCCCTTACAAGTTGGTGAAGAGTGGGAGCGTCATCCTCACTGCAAGCACTGACCTCAGGTCAGGTGGTCCAGCTCCGTGCAGATATTGACAACCAATCCGGCAAGGACACCGGACCTGTGGTGGCCAACCTCCTCCAGAAAGTATCCTACAAGGCCAAGCACTGGATCTATGATCTTTGGACAATTGCAGAAGTTGAAGGCTCAGGGGTGAAGGCCTGGAAACGAGCTGAATGGAGGGAGCAGATCTTGGTCTTGCCCTATGGCCCTATGGGCAATGTCTCCTTCCCTACCAAGAGCCACTCGCAGCAGCAGTCAGCACAGCCCTTCAGTTATACACCTGGCCTGAGCTTTCCAGAGACCTGGGCTGAGACTGGCCCTGAAGATGGTTCACCGGGCCCTGGCTGGCCTCCCCTTCGCTTGTCCACAGGTGCCACTGTTCCCTACTTTGCTGAAGGCCCTGTGGTGCCTATGTCTACAGCCAGTGACCTGATCTTGCCTCCTGAGTATAGCACATGGGGCTATCCTTACGAGGCACCCCCATCCTATGAACAGAGTTGCAGCAGTGCCAGCTCAGGCTTGAGAAAGGGAAACTGATTTGTAGACTCCTCAGACCATCTAGTGGGCCTCCTGTGGCCCCTGCCTCAGGCCAAGCTTTCATTGCTATGAAGGGAAGGAGCTGCTGGCTGAATCTTTGGCCTTGAGGGAAGGAGGAGGCTCATATCCACTGGATCATCTGACCTCCAACTTTATATTTCCTTGGAGAGTTCTCTCCCTCCTCCCCCCCATTCCTTAAACCCCGGCCTCTCTGCCTGTCAGGTTGGGCAGTGTATTCTGACCCTGGGGGGAGAGGTCTTTGGGCTCAAGCTGTACTGTGTATCCCCATTTCCCTCATAGGCTACAGGGCCCTGAAAGGGCTGATATCTAAACTGGCTCTAGTGCAGGGAGGACTGATTGTTTGTCCAAGGGCAGGGTCTTCCCTTATTCCCAGGATCCAATCAATCAATCATTCTGCGGAAATTTTCACTGGCTCTCCCTCTTGTGCCTTTTCTCCTTCTGGGCTCATGCTGGGGGAGCATTGCTATAGCTCTGGCTTTCTTGGATAGCATGAAGAGGTCTCCTGTCATTCTCCTATGGCCAGGATCCATTCCCTGTACATCCTGGTGCAAGAGACCCCAGGAACTGGTTTTTAACTTCCTGTCCCCAGGTAGGACTATGGGCAGGGTGGAGATAGGTGGGCTGGGTTCCACTGCTCTCCCTGACATCTATTAAATTGTAACCCGTAACCTCCTCCCTTTAACTAATATATAGCTTGGTGTTCATCACTTTCTTTCTTCTGGACTTGGGTTTCCTTTGGGCAACCTGTTCTAGGCATGCTATGGCATGGGTGGTTTTGCATCCATCTTAGTCTGTTTCCTAGTAATGTCTAAGCCTCTTGGCTGACTGGGAGAGTGAGTAGCATGTTGGTGACCTGTTCTGTTCTCTGCCTCCCCGCTACCTCCTCCCAAGCTATCCTGGAAGCCTTGTCTTCTGTCAGGTTGGTGAGTCTTGGCTCCAGTTTGGCCAGTAACTTTAAAGCTTATGTGCAATATTGAGAGAGATTGCTTGGATTGGCTCATGGGGGCAGACCTGTTCTCAAGCTTAGGGAGGTTTTAAGAGCCATAGGGAATCCTGTCACTTCCTTTGGCTCTGTTTTATCTAGACCCCTCCTCCCTCTCCTGTTCAAGTATTTATTGATAAAATATGCCTGCCCTCTTCCCTTCCTTCCCACCCCCAGCCTTGGAGGCATGAAAATCTACATGTAAATAAAGATTTTGTTTTGTTAAAAAAAAAAAAAGAATCTATGAAGTAAGATGCATTCAGGGAAAGAAATGATAAAAAGTATGTATATAATTATTTTACATGTATACATATTTGTATCTATTGGTGGTCATCCCTAAGCTGGGGGAGAAGTGAATAAATAAATTTGTTTATGATAGCATTATTATATATGTAAAAGGAATGATGAGTTATACATAATCAATTTGCAATTTTATATGTCATCATCTTTTAAAAAATAATTCTGTTACAAAAATGCTTCATAAATTAGAAATGTTATTTCACAAATTAGAAAAAAACAAAATTTGTCCAAACAAATGTATCTTTCTAAACTTGTTAGATATTACTCGCTCTTCCAAAACTTCATTCTTTAATAATGAAAACTTTGAAAAAATAACCCTTTCAGAGAATACTTTTAACAGTGCATTGTTTAATACACAGAAACTATTGAATGTATTTAAACTTTTTTGTTGGCTCAGGGTCATCATTTGTAAATTTCAGTTTTCATAATGTTCTAAAATATGCCAATACCTTAATGTGCTAATGGATTTTATGAGGGTATTTAGATTCTCACTGATTATGTCCAAACTTCTTTTCTGTCTTAGTTAACCTTTCTTTGATTTTCCACTGGGGATAATCTTTGTTCTCTGCTCTTTACATTCTATTCTCCTCTTTTTTTGGTGACATGAGGCTCTTAGACAATCTCAACAACCTAATTTTTGCTTATACTCTTGCCATCACTCTTCTTTTTTCTTCCATTTTTGTTTCTTCAAAACTTTTCAAGTTTGGGAGTGGGTGAAGCTTATGTTTTATAGACATCGAGAGACAGTAAGTATGACTTCTTTCCCCTGAACGGCAAATTAACTAATCAATAAACATTTATTAAATATCTACTAGGTTCCAGATTCTGTGTAAAGCATTGAGGATTCAAGAAGCTTACAATCTAATGAGGGGAGATAACTTGCAAACAAATATATACAATACAAGGTGAATGCAGGATAAATAAGAAATAATTAAGAGAGAAGGTACTAGAATTAAGAGGGATTCGAAAGGCTTCCTGTAGATTATGAAATTTTAGTTGAATATTAAAGGAATCCAAGGAGGTCAGTAGTAAGAACAGGGGAAGTAGAACATTACAGGAATGAAGCATAGCCAGAGAAAATATAGTAAGTTGAGAGGTGGAATATCTTGGTCATGTAACAGCCAAGAGACCAGGGTCTCTGAATCAAAGAGTACATTTGGGGGGAGTAAGGATTAAGAAGACTGGAAAAGTATGAGGGGATTAGATTTTAAATGGTTTTAAATGCCATAAGAATATTTCAAATTTTTACCTGGAAGTAATATGAAACCACTAGAGTTTATTAAATAGAGGACTAATATGGTTGAACCTATGTTTCAGAAAAATCACTTTGGAGGTTGAAGAGAAGATGGGTTGGAATGAAGAGAGACTTGAGATAGGAAGATCTCCTCATTTACCCATTACATCATATATTCTTTTATTTTAATGCTTCTGACTGACACTATTTTTATCTGGGCTTCTTTGGTTATATCTAGAAAATGAAGGTATATGAACTCTGCACAAAAGGATATGTCATTGTATATGCCTATCCTTGAGAATCCTTGCAGAAAAATCCTTGAAGAAGTACTGTAACATGGGTTGGTTAAGAGGTCCTGAATTTCCCCTCACTCAAGACCTTCAAGTATTGGGAATGCAGCAGAGGATATTCCTGATTTTGTACAGTTCAAATTGTATCCTTAGATTCTTCAAACTTGAGATTCTGTGAATGTGAATGGATTTACTAATGATGACATGTCAAAAATGTGAAAGTATAATCATAAATGAAAGGATATAGAAGAATAAAAGGGTATGAAAACTTTGTCACATTCACACTCTACATTTTATCAGTGAAAAATTATTATTAAAGGAAATTTTTGAACATTGGTATGGGAATTCTTTTTTTTTTTTTTTTTTTTTAGGATTTTGCAAGGCAAATGGAATTTAGTGGCTTGCCCAAGGCCACACATCTAGGTAATTAGTAAGTGTCTGAGACCGGATTTGAACCCAGGTACTCCTGACTCCAGGGCCGGTGCTTTATCCACTGCGACACCTAGCCACCCGGGTACGGGAATTCTTAATAAGAATTCTCCTTCTAAAATGTATAGGTTGGCATTTGTTTGGCAACATTCAGTTGTTTAGTGTTCCTGAGGTATTGAAAGGTCAAGTGACTTGTCCAAACTCACATAGATTGTATATGTCTGAGATAGAATTTGAATTCAGGTCATCCCTCCTCTAAGGCTGCTTCTTTCTACTCTTAAAAGTACTGACCCACACTGAGGGAGTTTCCTCACTGGAAACTGTGAAATCAAAGTTCTGTTAAAGGAAAAAAAGCACTTTAAAAAAACAAAATCTCTTCCAAGATTTGGAAGAAATAAGTGATTTTTAAATAATCCAGGATGTGTCTTACTTATCTGGTATTTTATAAATTCTCCTGAACCCATAAATGATTTAAATGAATAATTTTCATCTGTGTAATATGTAAATACATGAAGAAAGCCAAGGTTCAAGTCAAGAAGGAAATTTCCTTGATTTCTTTATCCAGAAATATGAATCAATATCTAAAATCAAACAATGTCAACTTAGAATTCATGAATTATGACAGTTAATGGGGTCGATAACAGAGACACATGGGAGTCTGTCAGTGGAAACTTACAGTGGAAACTTAGTAAGTAGGATGGAAATTCTAGACTCACTACAAGTGCAGACTCTGTGATTTGACTGTTTATATAATAAGCTGCATTGCTTTTGGCACTTGTGCCTCAGTTCAACTCAAGAAGTATTTTTTATGGGCCAGTTATGTATCTAGCAGTATATTCTGAATGTGCAATCATTTGGTGGAGGTAGGGAAGGAAAACAGAAATCCAATTTAGAAACATATGATTCAAAGTTGGAAGGGACCTTCGAGATCATTTACTCTCAATCCTTCATTCCCCCCCCCATTTTTAGTAATGACTATAACTGAGGCCAGAAATGTGAAAGTAATTTTATTCAAGACCATTCCAAGATCAGTAGCCTATTTAAGGTTTGAATTAAACCTTCTGAGTAAACACTGAGGTTGTGGTGATAAACAAATACAAGAGGATCAAGAGTCTGAAGTTTGAACAGTGGGGAAAAGGATATAAAGAAGTTCTGATTTCCTTCAGTGAATGGGGACCTTATCCAAGAAAAGTATATAGGAGGATGTGATTGCCACTTTTATATATTTGTAGGGATATTAGTTGGAAGAGTTAGCAGATTTATTCTGCATTGCTCTCAAATAAGTCAAACAACAAACATTTTTTGAGTTATTTACTTTGTAGCAGCTTCTGCAAATCAATGAAATGGCCCCTACCTCCAGTAGCATAACTTAAATGGACAAGAAAATATAAATATTTCCCAAAACAAATAAAATGTAATCTTGAATGGGAAATAGGAAACAGGAAGGAGCTCATATAAAAGGTAACATTTGAATTTAGTATTGAAGGAAATTGTGAATTGAGAATGAGAGAATTTTGGACATGGAGAAGAGCTAGTGCATAGGTAGAGAAATGGGATAATGTTGTGTTGGAAGCATAAGTCAGCAGTGCTTAACTATAAGGTATATGTGGAGGAGCTGTGTGTAAGAACATTGGAGAAGTAGGAAAGAACCAGGTTGAAAGAATTTTAAAAACCAGAGGAATAGAGGCATAAAAGGACATGGTAGTGGCAGGCACCCGATAATGTGAGATAAAGAGGAAAAGAAAAGAAAAGAGGGAGCTCTCCAGCAAATGTCTGCAATTGTTTTTCAATGAAATATGAGGTTGGTTCTCCACTGAGAGGGTAATGAAAGAGAAAGTAGGAGAGGTTTGAATAAGGATAAAAAATTTGGAAAAGTCATTGTGGTGAGTGGGATAGTGAGTCCTGTAGGCTGTAAAACGATTACCCTGTCATAGTAAAGGTTGAGATTATATGACATGTATTTGTAGTGGACAGAGTACGGTTTCATGGTTTTCTCCAGTTTTATTCACTAATCCTGTGAATGGGAGCAAAGGGACTAAGTAGATAATGGGAGTAATCCATGGTAAAGTCTTGGCAGGCAAGATCTTCAATGGGATAAAAGAACAATGAAATGACAATAATATAACCAAATTAAGGTCCTCTACTATAAGGTCAGGAATTAAGGGAGGAGAAAAAGATTGTGAGCGAGGTACAGAAATCATTGAAGAAAGAAGGGGAGTGAGCTGGAAATCCATAGACAAAAGATACCAAAATTTTAATTGGTTAGTAATTGGTTAGTGTGTGCTAGAAGTCCATAGACAAAAGATACCAGCATTTTAATTGGTTAGTAATTGGTTAGTAGATATGAAATGAGTGAACTTTAGAGATCAAGAGATTATTGAATGATAATGGCAGAGGGTAAATCTAGAAATGGCAGTGAGGAACAAGAAGGAGAACACTCCTATCTAAGGAGTGGAGGCTGTGGAGAGCTAAGCAGCAGTGGGCAGGGTGGGTAGAGAATGAATGAAAACACAATCAGTCCTGGAAAAAGTAGACAGGGAAGCTGTCATGATGAGGGGAGTCAGATCTTCGAGAAAGCAGATATGAGAAAAGGAAAAGGAAAGGATTTAAGATGAAAACAAGTTCGTTATCTATGGAGTAGGCATTCTAGAGAACATGGAAGTCTACAGCACCATTGGGGTCAAGAAGATTGGATTATGGGGAATGAGAATAGGGATCAGGGAGTGGTAGGAGAACAGGATTTTAATAATAATAGTTGGGAGTTCAGAATGGGATGGGAAAGAAATCATAAAAATGAGAAAAGTCCCACATTTCCAAAATATTCATAGCAAGCCCCTTTTTGTAGTGGCAAAGAATTGGAATTTGAGGGGAAACATCAGTTGGGGAATGGCTAAACAAGTTATAGTACATGATTACTATGGAATATTAATGTTCTATAAGAAGCCATAAAGGGTCAGATTCTAGAGAAGTGTGGAATGACATACAAGATCTGATGCTGAGCAAAGGGAGTTGAACCAAGAGAATAATATACACATTAACAACTTGTGAGATGATAAACTCTGATGGATGCAGCTCCTCTCAGCAGTTCAGAGAGTTAGGATGACTTTATTAGACTGGCTATGGACAATGTTATCCCCATTCAGAGGAAGAAAAGCAAAACAAAACAAAACAAAAAGGGAAATCCTTCATAATCTGATGAACTTTTTAAAAACATTATCTCTTATGTATCTCTTTATCCTAATTTCTCATTTCAAAAAGATTAATCTGTAAACATGTTAATCAAAAATATGTATGTACAATGTTAACCTGTGAGGAGGGGGATGGGAAGGGAGGATGCAAGGAAATTTTGTAACTTAGAAATATACATATGGATGAATGTTGAAAAAACTTTCATAACATGTATTTGGAAAAATAAAATATCAATTAAAAAAAGAATGGAATGGAGAGATTATGACTAAGAGGGATGAATTCAAGTATATTATCAACATGGCTAGGGGTTAAGCCATAGGACTGAAATCTCTCCAGAAGTTAGACTGCTTCGATGTGGAGACCATTTGGTGAAGCTGATGGAATGAAATTTTTTTCCTTCCAAAAACAGAAAGGAGCAGGCCAGGGCAAGAATGATTGTGATGGAAAGATATCTTTCCTTCAACTACAATCAGGAAGGAGTCAGGCAAGGAGATGGACAAGTGATAGTCTGTTGCATTTCTCCTCTTGCAGGTAGGAAGAGGCTCATTAAGTAAATCAGAGTGTATGAAATAGTGGCACCTGGGTGTTTGAAAGGGTGGTAGAACTCTCACTGCTAATAGAAAAGTTCAGAAGTAGGGGATTTGCAAGGAATGGGCAAGGGGTGTGACGTGTGGTAGAGAAAAGTTCTGTTTTGGACATCTTTAACTTGATATCCTTATTGAACTTCCAGTTCAAAATGTTCAATAGAGAAGTTAGAATTAGTAGTAATAGGTAAAAGTTTCAGAGTGGCATGCTTTGGTTTGAAATACGAATTGAGTTTCCTAACAACTGAGCTGTGCAAAGAAGGATTGAATTGTTTCAGGAAGTAGAGAGATTTCACTAGAAGCTGGCTGATAATTTGTCAGTAATGTTGTACAAAGAATTCATGTACAGATACAGGTTGGACTAATCAGTCTTTTAAGCTTCCTTCCAACTATGACAAGATTCTGTAACAAGTAGCTACAAGTTTAATTTCTACATAGGTTTTTTAGATACAAATCTGAAGAGTAGCTTTTGTATTTGTACCAGGGTTTTAATGGAAATCTGTAAATTATAGATCATATATAACTGAACAAAGGAGAGAAGATGGAGGAAAGAGCCAGGAAAAAGCTGGAAAGTCAGCTATAAATAAAGTATTACTCATAAGATCACAGTGGCAAAAAGGCACTACAAGTGGGCAGTTTGCCTCTAGAATGAGAACAAAGAATCTCAGTTAAATCAAATACAGATAACAAAGGGTCTTTCTGGAGACATATTGAGACTACACCATGGTTATGTTTCTGCCTATAACAAGTGAAAAGTCTCTATAAAATAAAATGACTCTCCCTGCTAGAAAGAACAAGGTGTTATCTCTCTAGGTTTCCAGGGAGAATAAAAGAATAGGAAACATGCTTTAAACTTTGAATTGAAAGGAAAAGATTTGAAGATTTGGAGGATTGTCCTAATCCCAGTGAGGAGGAAAAAGAAAGCAAAAAGGATCAGTTAATTTTTGGAGCTACATTGTATGTATGAAGCTCTTCCCAAATAGAAATGAGCTTAATTTAAGAAGAAACACCTTCTTGTACTCCAGGATATAATTATATGGAACCTTCTTTGCCTCTCTGAGAAAGTCGGTGTTAGTTAAAAGAAGAGTGTTGTTATGCTATTTGATCTCTCTACTTGGTGATATCACTGTGCCATAGACTGAATACATGAATACTAGGTAGAAATGTTATTGTGGTATGAATCCAGGCTATGATTGAGAGTCTGCCAGGAATGAGTAAACCTAATTATTACTAATCATTTCCAGTGATTAAGGGGAGCATCAAATCACCTCCACAAAACCCTTCTTTAATGCCTCACTATGCCCTTAAAGGTAACCCAAGTTTCCTAAAGACTATACTAAGAGGAATGAAAACAAATTCAACTAGCCTTGAATGGTGTTGAACTGTTGTGTTCTTTGATTAAGGATCTGTCTGAGTAAATTTGATGATCTAGCTAGCTAGATTTGAAAAAGGCTAATTACCAGTTTGAAAGCAATTTAACGAGTTGTTGGTTTTAAACAATAAAGAAGACTTATCATTAAAATAGAAATGATGGGAACATTAGGAGAAAATGATTATTCTGTTATAGAGTTTGTTGGCAACATAAAAGGTGAAGCTAAAACTAATTTGACATGAAACTTGAATTTAGAGAAAGTTTTCAAAAAATGAGAAAGAATGGTTTAGGATTCCATGGCCTAGACTTTTCAGGGGGAAATTGATATAAGAAATATGGGAAGCTCTCAGTAAGGAAGTTCTGATGGCAAAAGCACAGATGATTTCATTGAGGAAGAAAAGAGGTGTTGTCCAAAAGGACCAATGTGGATGCACAAATAACTCATCTGCCACCTTGGCTTTTAAAAGACCTGTCTAGAAGACATGAAGTAAAACTTGTGTTCCTTTCATTTCACCCAAGTTTCTGTTTTCCCTTACATTTTCTATCTTTGGGGGTGACATATGCATATAGAAATGCCTGGTTGAACGCCTTTAGGAGTAGACTATAGTAGCAATTATTAGTATTGTGTTTAGTTATCACTTTCTGGCAGGAGTTTGAAAAAACTACTGCAGTCTTTATTTATTTTTCTTGGGTTTGTTTCTTAGGTTTTTGCTCTCTGTGGTTGGCTCTTTGGGGCATCTGCCAAATCTGAGGTTCTCTGATTATGCGATTCTGACCCTAAATTCAGGAATTTTACATTGACCAACATATAAATCTTGCCTTAGAAAGTCTCTCATTAGAACAGGATATGTGCAGATGAAATCATTTGAGAGTAATTTCTAATTTGAGATCATTCTGAGATGTGTTTTGGTCAAAAACAAATTTATTATATAATGTGCTATATAAGGTGAAAGAATACTGATTTTATCAGGGAAAGACTTCGGATTTGTACTGAGTTTTGAAGAAGAAAGTTACTGAGAGCAAATAAGTTTAGGAATACCATTTGGAAAAAAATATGACTGATATGAGAGAAAGGGGAGAGAGACAGAGACAGAGAGACAGAGAGACAGAGAGACACAGAGACACAGAGAGTATAGTTTGAATACTTGAATAGGACACTGGACCTGGTTTCAGGAAGATCAGGGTGTGTCCTGCATCTGACTCCTACTACTTATTTGACCCTGAGCAAGTCACTTAATCTTTCTAAGTTTTCCTCATTTGTAAACTGAGAGTTTGAGCTTAGCGGCTAAGTCCCTTCCAGCTCTCTCTATATGATATATAACCCTAGAGATTATGTTTAAGTGGTAGGACCCATAATTATATCAATAGAGTTAGACCATATTGTGGAGACCCTGAAGTAGTAGTCAGAGCAGTCTGGATATTATCCACTAAGCAAAAGGAAGTCTCTTATTCCCTAATTGTTAATATATATCCAACGCTTCTGCATCAGTTTTCAACTCTGACAAGAACTTTGGGACCCAAAAGTCTTCCACAAAGGTAAACAGAGCATTCTTTTTAGATAGACCACTAGAAATGTGACTATCTTGATTTTCCTAGAACAGAGATAGAACAACAGCATGTGAAAATTTTAATAAGTTCAAAGGGGTCATCCATACTCTCTTGAGTTATTATTTGTCCCTTTACCTTTTCTTTTTTATTTCCCCTAATTGAGGTCAGAGCATTTTCTGAGAGGATAGCACTAGGAGCTGTCTAATCTGATATTTGTTCATTTAGAATTAAATATTTCTGATTAAAAGTTGTTGTATCAACCTCTAATTGAGGCCTGTAAGTTAGGAATGTTCTCTTCTTCCCCCTGCCAAAGTTTCTGTCTCTAATTATAAATCTGAAGGCAGACTCTGTGTGGGATAGCTTAGTCCTCCTCTAAATGCATCTGTAAGTTTTACTTCAAAAGCTGTATAAACAATCAGTTAAGGAGCATTCTGAGAACACAGGAAACTACTTTAGTTATCTAGATAAGAGACTGAATGAATTCTTGTACTTATAACATTTTAGAAAGGAAGAAACTCCAGTGTTTTATATGTCCATATCATATCTAATAACAATGTAAAATATCATGTCAGAAGAGGAGACAGTAGACTTGGGATAATTGGATCTTTGTCAGTTCTGACATGGAACAGACCTTATGGATGGGCTAGAAAATCATAAAGTAATCAATGGCATCTTTATGTACAAATATGTAACCTGATTGGTTGGCTGCCAAAAGTTTTGATTCTTTGTTCATTTTGCATAAATTGCTCCCCAAATTTTGTATCACTGTTGGCATTTGCAAGTATGTCATCCACCCTTGGGTTTTAAACTTCATTTATAAAACTAACTTTGTTATTTCATTTTTAGCCTGAGAACATTATGGTTAACAGAATTGAGAAAGCCTTCAATGGCAGGTTGGGGAAATGGTGTGATCTGGCTACTTCCCAACTTCCTTGCCATCTTATTCTGTATTTCTCTCCACATTCTCTATGATTCAGCAACACTGGCCCACTTACTCTTTTTCCCTGTCTCTGTCTCCCATGTTTGTGCCTTTGCAATGTCTATCCCCTGGGTCTGGAATATTCTGCCCTTTTACAACCTCTTAAGATTCCTTTCCTTTAAAACTCAACTCAATTCGACCTATTCCTGTTCTCTCTCACTGTTAATGCCATGCCCTTAAGATTCTCATCACCATGGGGACAGCTAGTTGGCACAGTCGATAGAGCACTGGCCCTGGATCAGGAGGACCTGAATTCAAATCCAGCTTCAGACACTTAATAATTACCTAGTTGTGTAACTTTGGGAAAGTCACTTAACCCTTTCCTTGCAAAAATATAACAAAAACAAACAAACAAAAGAAGATCACCACAAACTTTATATTGTGTAAATCTAGTATATACTTAACTATTTTTATGTTTGTATCCCTCATTAGGATGAGAATTTCTTGATGGCAGGGACAAGATTTTTGTATGTTTGTTTTACTTTATATTTCTTTATATCTCCAGTGCTTAGTATAGTATTTGATACACAAACATTTGATACATGTTTGTTGATTTACTGTCTAGTGCAAAAGAGACTAAGAAACAATTCTACCAATCCAGCCATTTTAGATCAGAGTCATGATTCTCAGCACTACTCAGAAGCAACTAATGTCCACAAGTAAACATTCATTATTTTTCTATTCCTATAGAATTGGGAAGAAATTATTTTTTCTGCTTTCTAATTTTTCTCACGTCCCCACTCTCCCTCACAATATACAAAATAAAAAAGAAAAGAAAAAACTCACTTAATAAATATGTACAGTCTGATAAAGCAAATTCTTTCATTGGCCAATAAAAAAATTCAGCAGGAAGACAGCGTCAAAACAATGTAAGTTTCTTTTGACATTTTGAATCTATTATTACTTTTTCAAGAAGTAAACTGCATCTTTAAATACCACTACTGGGTCTATACCCTGAAGAGAGATGTTGAAAAAGGGTAAAAACATTACTTGAACAAAAATATTTATAGCAGCCCTGTTTGTGGTGGCAAAGAATTGGAAATCAAGTAAATGTCCTTCAGTTGAGGAATGGCTTAGCAAACTGTGGTATATGTATGTCATGGAACACTGTTGTTCTATTAGAAACTAGAAAGGATGGGAATTCAGGGAAACCTGGAAGGATTTTCATGAACTGATGCTGAGTGAGATGAGCAGAACCAGAAAAACACTGTACACACTAACAGCAACATGGGGGTGATGATCAACCTTGATGGACTGGCTTGTTCCATCGGTGCAACAACCAGGGACAATTTTGGGCTGTCTGCAATGGAGAATACCATCTGTATCCAGATAAAGAACAAGAGTTTGAACAAATTTCAAGGACTATTCCCTTTAATTTAGGAAAAAAACAGATATCTTATTGTCTGATCTTGTTATCTCTTATTCTTTTTGTCTCTTCCTTAAGGATATGATTTCTCTCTCATCACACTCAATGTGGATCAGTGTACAACATGGAAACAAAATAAAAACTGACAGATTGCTTTCCATGGGGGTGAGTTGGGGGGAGGGAAGTAAGATTGGGAGAAAAATTGTAAAACTCAAAACTCTAATAAAATCTTTTAAAAAAAATAAAATAAAATGGCAGGGGGAACTTCATCTTTGGTCTTCAAAAGTAGTTTCTAAAACCTGTCAGAGTTAACCCTCCTTAAAAACGGCATTGTGTGCATTATTCACCCGGTTCTGTTCATTTCAATCATAAGATCTTCCCAGATCTGAAATTGCCCATTTTGTAATTTCTTTTGGCACAGTAATAATCCATTTCATATATGTGCACATATATATACTATATATATATATATATTTTATATACCATAATTGTTTATTTTCACCTCTTTAGGTGGACATCTTAGGTTTTTCAAGATTTTTGCCATCTTGAAAAGAACTTCTATAAATATTTATAAACATTCTTTTCTTCATGTAGTTCCTTGTTTATACTTAATATCTTTGAGGTGTAGATCAAAGAGCATGCGAAATTTAGTGACTTTTGGGGCATAGTCCCAATTGTTTTTCAGGATACTTGGAAATTTACAGCAATATCAACAGTACATTAGTGTGCTTTTATTTTGCCTTATTTTCCATGGCCCTTTCAACATTTATCATTTTCTTTTGTTATTTTTGCCAAACTGGTGGGTATGAGGTAGAATTACATTAATCTGCATCTCTCTAATTATTAGTGATTTTGATCATTTTTTTTCTTATGTGTCTGTTTTTGTCCATAAAATTTTCTTGTTTGCCATAGGTAGTATTATTCCTCTGTTAATTAATGATGGTCATAACAGTCAATCTTGCTTTTGTCCAAAGTATTTAGCAACTATTGATATAATTATGCTGCTTTTCTTTAGTGCATGAATATGAGACAGAGTGAAAGACTCTCACTCTTCTCTGCTTTCCTTTTTTTCCCCATTTTTTCAGTCCAAAGAACATCCTTTCTTCTTATTCTTTTAGATGAAGCATCATTAAATATTGTTAGGATTTCTCTGTGTGTCAACTAAGGTCAGTTATTGGAGGGAAAAGGGAAGAGAACAAAAATGTATCTTAATAGTACTGTTTGGTATAGTTTCCTTTTTTCATTTTATTACATGTACAATAAACTATGTGATCTCAGTATAAGCCACGTTTCTGGATCTGTGAATGCAGTGATCAGTGAACTGAGAAAGTAAGAACTCTTATGAGGTGGATAATCTGAGTTAGGTACAAACATATTTCATATTTTCTTATTTTGAGCAGTACTCGATGTCATCTTCTAAATAATAGATTAATCAAAGCAAATTTGTGTTCTTGCTACATGGGCTTGTGGTGGGTAAGCTTCATAGGTATCTATAAGCAGTGTCCTTTAGAAGCAAATTGGATGCCATAGCATCTTAACAAAGAGCTATTTCACAATTAAACTAGAGTAAGTACTTTAACAGGCCTGGCTTGTCAATAGAAATAGAGAACAACTGGGTGGATAATTTAGCTATTTATCCCAACAGATTACATTCCCTTGAAAAATAGCTAACAATAACTTACTTCCCCCCAAAAAAAAATTTAAGAAAGAAAGTACTTGAGCATGTTTTTTGTAAGGGAGACAGTGTCAACTGTATAAATTAAATTAACAAAATAGAAATAAAAACATTCACTTACACACAAATGTTTCAGTTTGTTAGATACCCAGACTCTTGAAATTCTAAACAAACCATACTACTCTGGATTTATGACTGTGCTGCAGTATATAGATTGCAGAACTTGGAGTTGGGAAGAACTAAATTCAAATAAAGCCTCAGACAAGTATTAGCCATATGACCCTGGGCAAGTCACTTGACTTCTGTTTGAGTTCCCTCATCTATGAAATGGAGATAAAATAGTACTTACCTCATAGGGTTCTTGTGAGGGTCAAATGAGATAATAATTGTAAAGCACTTAGCACATAAATATTAGTTGTTATCACAAATACTATTCTATCATCCTCTCTTTCAATTTCTCTCTTAATTTTCCTAGTTGTATTTTTCATTGAACTGGAGAATAAATACTTGCTTACTTACACTTGAATGATAACTGTTATTCTGTTCTTGTGCTTCCTTTCTTCAAGATATTTTCAATTCTATAATCATATGTTACACTGAAAATATGGAGTTGTCAGGGTTCCCAGATTCACTTTAGTTCTTATCCCAACCTCACAGGGTTGTTCTGAGGATAAGAGGAGAGACAATATTTGGAAAATGCTTAGCTAACTTCAAAGTGCTACTAAAATGTTGTGTTATTATCCTTTTAATTAATATTTTCCTACAATTGAGAGTTTACCCTGTGTTTTTACCATGAGATTTTCCAGTCAATATATATTCCAAATATTTCTATGAAAATAATATATTTAAATGATTTTAAGTTATGGGAAAAAAGGTACCTTCAAAACGTATGTTTTAGCACTAATAATACAGTTTTCATGACAAAAAATTAATTAGTGTTTTCTTGTTGCCTTAAAGTAGGGCCAACTAGTTTGCCAATTAAATCAAGCAACAAAAGGTTTACATTGTATAAAATTATACACATTCATACATATATACACATATGCAGCTATTTTACTTTTCAGTCTTTTTAATCATATGCCCTAGTTTTAGAATTTGATTATGCTATGTTCTCAACAGATTGTCAATATTTTTCTATGACAATATAAGGTATTTAACTTTTCATAAATAATATAAGAAATCAATACAGAATGAAAAATTAATAATTTTTAATTTCAGAAATGCATTGAATAGCAATAGAATGATTTGTTAGTTTAATAATGCATCAAGTTTAATTGCAAAATGGAATGACAAAATTACCTTTTATCTATAGTATCTTTGCTGGAATGTTTCTCTTTGGTGAACTCTTTTTTTAAGAGGGATTTTATTTATTTTGAGTTTTGCAATATTTCTCCCATTCTTGCTTCCATCCTCCCACCCCCCACAGAAGGTATTCTGTTAGTCTTTACATTGGTTCCATGTTATACATTGATCTCAGTTGAATGTGATGACAGAGAACTCATATCCTTAAGAAAGAAAAATAAAGTATGAGATAGTAAAATTACATAATAATCTAATTTGAAAGTAATAGTCTTTGGTCTTTATTCAAAGTTCATAATTCTTTCTCTGGATACAGATGGTATTCTCCATTGCAGATAGCCCCAAATTGTCCCTGGTTGTTGCACTGAAGGGATGAGCAAGTCCATCAAGGTTGATCATCACTCCCATGTTGCTGTTAGGGTATACAGTGTTTTTCTGGTTCTGCTCATCTCTCTCAGCATCAGTTCATGCAAATCCTTCCAGGCTTCCCTGAATTTCCATCCCTCCTGGTTTCTCATAGAACAATAGTGTTCCATGACATACATATACCACAGTTTGTTAAGCTATTCCCCAATTGAAGGACATTCACTTAATTTCTAGTTCTTTTCCACCATAAACAGGGTTGCTATAAATATTTTTGTATAAGTGATGTTTTTTTTTTTACCATTTTTCATACATTTGGTGAACTCTTAATAGATTTGCCTTGGTTTCACAGAAAAAATTTACATGTGACAAGGGAGTTTTTCTTTTATGTTTGCTAATTCATTCCCAATATACAATAACTAGGTACCACAGTGAATAGAGCACTGACTTTGAATTTGGTCTCAGGCATTTGACTTTTACTAGCTATGTGACCTTTGGTAAGTCACTTAATCCTGATTGCCTTGCATCCAAGGCCATCTCCATTTGTCCAGATGGCTTCGGAGGAGAAAGCAAGGATAGTGGCTTAGCATAGACCCTCCCCACCCCCCTCAACCAAATCCACTTAACTGATATCACCTCCCTGATGTCATGGTCTTCTTTGAGAAGGATGGAGAGATATCATATATATATATATATATATATATATATATATATATATATATATACACACACACACACACATATATGTGTGTGTGTGTGTGTGTGTGTGTGTGTGTGTGTGTGTGTGTAATGATTCTGAACTCCTAGATAATTCCTAGACAATTCCCAGACAATCACTATATGTAGTGATTTTAAAAGATGAGACACCTAGGTACTTTTTAATAATATTATGATTATTTCAGCAAAATACATGCATCCTTTTTCATCCATGTATAAGACTTTTTAAAAGCTGTTTATTATCCAAAATATTCATTGACAAATATCTTCATTTGGGAAAGATGTTATTACTCCAGTACAAAACGAGACCTAGCTTAGAGTTAAGGGATATGCCTAAAAGCTAGTTATTTTTCAACATGTGTCTTAGGGCATAAACTATCAAATAGTACTACTAAGAAGAGTTATATGAAATATTAGCACATATAGATATGCACATACTTTTTCTGAAATGGCAAATGACCTCTTTAGTAAGGTGTCACAATTTTTTTTATAGGATATAGTTAACAGTCTTGACTTTAAATTGCTCATAAAATTGTGTGTCTGCCATCTGGAAAAACTGCTGTAGTTCTCATTCTAGAGCATGGCAAAATGGCATTCATTTTGTATCCCCAGTTTCTAAACATGGACTGGGAACATAATAGGTGTTTAATATATGCCTTTACCATATTTTTTCAGTTTTCTGTAATTTTTAGTTATAATTCTTTTGAATTTTTTTGCTGTTGCTGATTTTTTTCAAAATTAATTTCATTAAGTGTGTGATTTTATCAATATGGGAAATCCCTCTAATAGGGAAGGTCCTTGCTCTTCTTATCCTGTTTAATTCTTGTTCATATTCCCTTGGATCTTATAGACTGATAAACATTTATTTTTTTTACCTATCATTGACTCTTGACTATATTTATGTATATATATATATGTATATATATGTATATGTATGTCTTTATTTATCTACTATCCCTCTGTCTCTGCCTCTGACTTTGCCTGCCTCTTTCTGTTTCTCTTTCTCTTTCATGCCATCTCTTTGTCTGTTGCTTTGCCAAACACAGCAGATGGACAATAAATTGGTTGAAGAATTCATCAAAAGAATTTCAGTAGAAAGAAAAGATGAAGATCCTTTCAAGGTTCCTAAGTCGCTTCATAACTCACTGGAATTTTTTTCTAGTTTTTCTTTTTAACATTATATGGATATCAGTGTCACACAGGTTATATATCTATTATTCTTTGTTCTTGCTTTACTATTGGCCCAGTGCTTTTTCTGATAATAAATTTTCTATGGTATCCTGGAAATGCATTCCATGAAAGTGACTTCTGGTAATACATAGAAGTCCAATTATATACATTTTATGATTATTCATTAGCCTTTGGTTCACTTGTCATTTGGACTCTTATAGATTGTATCTAGTACCATAAAACTATAGACACTCCTCACTCCACTCCTACCACTCCTACCACTCCACCTACCCCATAGCATTACATATTTGTATACACAAATAAGATTGCTCTGACAAAGGAAACAAAGGAGCATAACAAAGGATAACAAAGAAAAAAACAAATGGATGAATAATGCCTATATACCATATATATTACTACCATATGAAATGTAAATGAAGTTGCTAATTGAATAAGCATATAAATGAGTGGCTCATAAGGTTCACACATATGCACATAATTTCTATCTAGTTATTTATCTCTATGAAAATATGTATATATATGCATAAATAGATAGGCATGTATTTCTATACTTCTTTACTAACTCTAGATAGTTTTCTTTCTAATATTTTATTTTTATTTCTAATATTTCTCCTCAGCCAGTGTAGATAGAAATAAAAGATCAATTTCATTATTTTATTGAACATACTTTCAATTGTGCTGAGTTGCTTTCTAGGAAAACAAACACCTTTCTAATAACAATATGCTCCTCATGATCACAACATCTCTAAATATGTGTTCATTTCAGTCAATTTTATCTGAGTCTGTTTGGCAAGTCTAAGTGGCTAAGTAAAGCATGGGACAAAAATATTTATTTCCCCCACTTTGTTGACATTATTTTTAGATTTTAAAATCAGTATTATTTATAAATACACTACAATGGTAAAATCCTTATCTCTCATACAATTATATATAATAATATTCAAGGTATATAGTTGATTTAAATTCAGGTTTGAAGAACAGCAGCAGAATTATTATTACAATATAATTATACTTTTCAAGAGTCTTTCCCCTCACATAGCTGAAAAAACAAAAGCCATTCTTGTTTTTCTTTTTATTATTATTATTATTATTATTATTAACTTTATACTTAATAAAAACTGAGGGGGGAGACCAAATGGTTCAGTATTCCTTAAAGTTTTTTCTTTGAATTTGAAAATTGTAACTACATTTCAAATGAGCAAAAGAAAATTTAAGCAAAATAAAATGGATGACTTGTCAGTGGATCAGATATTTATTTCAGTCCTCAACTTATAAAATATAAAAGAATCTCTATTTTTTTATATTTTAGAGATGGTAAGCTTCTTGAGCACAGGGGCTGTGCCTTATTCATTTCCTTTGCTATGGATAGCTCATTACCTTGCTCAAAATAGGATAAATATGACAAATATTTTTTTGAATTTAATTAACTCCCAAGTATTATAGAGGTACTTCTTTTTTTATTGTTTTTTGAATTTTACAGTTTTTCTTTCAATCTTTCTTCCCTTTCCCCACTCCCCACAGAAGGCAGTCTGATAGTCTTTACATTGTTTCCATGATATACATTGATCAAAATTGAATGTGTTGAGGGAGAAATCATATCCTTAAGGAAAAAATAAAATATAAGAGATAGCAAAATTACATAATACAATACCTTTTTAAATAAAAAATTAAAGGTAATAGACTTTGGTCTTTGTTCAAACTCCACAATTCTTTCTTTGGATACAGATGATATTCTCTATCACAGATATCCTAAAATTGTCCCTGATTGTTGCACTGATGAAATGAGAAAGTCCATCAAGGTTGATCATCACCCCCATGTTGCTGTTAGTGTGTACAGTGTTCTGGTTCTGCTTATCTAGCTCATCATCAGTTCATGCAAATTCTTACAGGCTTCTCTTTATTCCCATCCCTCCAGGTTTCTAATAGAACAGTAGTGTTCCATAATATACATATACCACAATTTCTTCAGTCACTCCCCAAATATGGACATTTACTCAATTTCCAATTCTTTTCCACCACAAATAAGGCTGCTATGATTAATTTTGTAGAAGTGATGTTTTTCCCCTTTTTCATGAGCTCTTCAAGGTATAGATCCAGTAGTGGTATTGCTGGATCAAAGGGCATGCACATTTTAATTGCCCTTTGGGCATAATTCCAAATTGTTCTCCAGAAAAGTTGGATGGGTTCACAGCTCCACCAACAATGCATTAGTATCCCATATTTCCCATATCCCTTCCAACATTGATCACTGTCCTTTCAGGTCATATTGGCCAGTCGGAGAGGTGTGAGATGGTACCTCAGAGAAGCTTTAATTTTCATTTATCTAATCAGTAATATTTAGAGCAATTTTCCATATGACTATGGATTGCTTTGATTTCCTTATCTATAAATTTCCTCTTATTTAATTCTGTACGTTATGTACTTTATCATTTCCAATGAGGAAATTCTCTTTTTTTAAACCCATATCAAAGAGTCTTGGTGATTTTTGATTTGTAGTAAAATTTTGAATAGTTTTTCAAGATCACTCTTTCTTTTTATTGTAGTCCTTATAAATTCTAGAGAACTCTTGTTTCAACTCTCACAAGTCTAGACCCCAGAGTGAAAGTATCTCCCAAAATACCAAAATGTGAATTTGAAATTGTAGCATTTTGATATTTTTCTCTTCAATATCATTCACCAGTGATTAGAATGTCAATTCATTTAGCCAGCTAATATGAATTTAGTTTTCCAAAGGGGTATTTGCTGAAAGTCATGAAGAGAACCAAAATAAAACACATCCTCCCAAAGCAGAGGCAAATTCTTCCCAAGCTCATATTGTCCCCTGGCAACCGGGAAGCTTAAAGGAGTCACTCCAAGCATTAGACCCACCAAATTCATTTCTGAATATGACATTGCTCTAAAAGTCATATCCCAAAAGTCATGGTGATTTTGAGCTTGTGCTGGTTCCTTACCCGGTCTGACTACTAACATACTCTATAATTAATTTGTATTGCTGGTCTTTTTCTTCCTTTGAGTTTTCAAATGTGAGAGAGAATCATATGTGCTTCCAATACTCCTTTACCAAAAACAGGAATGAAAAAACACAAAAGAAGGAAAGAACAGAGGCATCATATACTTAATGTGTCAAGATTGGCCCAAGTGGGGAGACTCTGAAGCCCCTCTCGCAATTGAAAACCTTGCAGTTTATTCATTTTATCATAGTCAGGAAAGAAATTTGAGTTGCTTTTTGTTGGAGTCTTTTATTCATGCTCAGTTCTTACTCAGTAGTAAACTGAAGAGAACTTTCTTCATTTCATGACAGAAATTATAGAATATCTGAGAATGCTCTGGAGTTCACAAAGGATAACTGACTGAACTTTTGGAAATGCTCATAAGGTCTAATTCTTGACTCATACTTTGTTACATTGCCATTGAATCCTAGGTGCAACTTCTTATCCATCTGCAATGCCTAGCCAGGTTAGGTAAACTGATGGAATAGCTTTATTGTCTTTATATTTAACTATACGTTTGAGTTTGGACAATAGACATCCTTTATCCATTTCTTTTTATTTGTCCTGTGTGGATATTTACTCTGAATCATTTTAGTAATTATGTATTTTATTGTGTAGGCTCTGCTTTGTATATACCAAGGTTTGACATAAACTGGCCAAAGTATAAGAAAGATATCATTCTCATCTATAGCAAAGATTCTTTTTGAGAGTTTATCATAGAATACTTTGGCAGTCTATTGAAGTCTATGGACATCTTTTCAGACTATCTTTTTTTCTTTTTTTGGCTTTTGCAAGGCAGTAGGGTAAAGTGACCTGCCCAAACTCACACAGCTAGATAATTATTAAATGTCTGAGTCTGGATTTGAACTTAGAGCCTCCTGACTTCAGGGTCAGAGTTGTCTCCATAGTGATACCTAGTCACTCCCTACACTATCTTAGATGTTTAAATTTGACTACAAAGGAGGCCAGTTATAATGATATACAACTATAAAAATTTATTAAAAAGAAAACAATTCCACAAACTCCAAGGGCAGTCGAATGATGTACTGGTTAGAGTATTAGACCTGGAGTCAATAAGATCTGAATTCAGTTCTGACCTCAGATACTGAAGTAATTGTCTGGGTCACTCAATTTCTATTTGCCTCAATTTCCTCACCTATAACATGGTATGATAATAGCATTTATTTCCTAGGGGTGTTATAAGGATGAAGTGAGATAATATATGTAAAAATGTTTAACACTTTGACTGGCCCTTAGTAGGTAATGTATAATTATTCCCTCTCCCTTCCCTTTATCTCTCCCTCTAGCTTCTGTCTCATCTATATCTACATCAATATCAGCATCTACATCAACATCAATAATTCTACTCAAATTAAATTGCTTAGTCAGTGCCATACCAATCAAACTACCAAATAAATGCTTTACTGGGCTAGAAAAAAATATAGTAACAAAATACTTCTGGAGTAACAAAAGGGCAAGAATTAGCAAGGGAACTTGCTATTCTACCAGATCTAAAAACTATGCTATAAAGCAGCAGTCATCAAAACTGCCTGGTACTGGTTAAGAAATAGAGTAACGGATTAATGGATTAGGATAGGTTTGAAAGAAAATGTAGTAAACGACAACAGCAATCAACTATTTGACAAACCCAAAGACAACAGCCTCTGGGATAAGAATTCACTATTTGACAAAAATTGTTGGGAAAATTGGAAAAAAGGATGACAAAAACTAGGCATAGATCCACATCTTACACCCTATACCAAAATAAGGTCAAAATGGGTATAGAATTTAGACATAAAGAGCAATAACATAGATAAATTAATAGACCAAAAATATTCTATCTATCTGATTAATAGAAAAAAGGAGAAATTTACGATCAAACAAGATTTAGAGCACATTATAAACTACAAAATGAATGATTTTGACTATATTAAATTAAAAAGTTTTTTCACGAATAAAATCAATGCTGCCAAAATTAGAAGAAAAGTGGGAAACTGGGAAACACTCTTCACAACTAGAAATTCTGATAAAGATCTCATCAATAGAGAGAGAACTGCATCAGATGTATAAGGTCACAAGTCATTCCACAATTGATAAATGGTTAAATGATATGAACAGACAGTTTTCAAATGAAGAAATTAAGGCTCTCTCTCTCTCTCTCTCTCTCTCTCTCTCTCTCTCTCTCTCTCTCTCTCTGTCTCTCTCTCTCTCAAAATATATGTATATATATATATATATATATATATATACACACACACACATATATATAAGCATAAGAAAAATGCTTATATATATATATATATAAGCATAAGAAAAATTCTCCAAATCACTATTGATTAGATTAGAGGAATACAAATTAAAACAACAACAAAGTATCATATCACACCTATTAGGTTAGCCCAGATGAGAAAAAGGGAAGATGAGCAATGTTGGAGAGGTTGTGGGAGGACTGGGACATTGATGTATTGCTGGTGGAGTTGTGGACAGATCCATCCTTTCTAGAGAGCAATATGGAACTATGCTCAAAGAGCAATAAAACTGTTTATACCCTTTGTCCCTTTGTCCCAGCAATTCCAATTCTAGGACTATACCCAGAAGAAATTGTGAAAAATGGGGAAAGTCTTATACGTTCCAAAATATTCATAGCAGCCCTTTTTTGTAGTGGCAAAGAATTGGAAATTGAAGGGATGCCCATCAATTGGGAAATGGCTAGACAAGTTATGGTACATGAATACTATGGGATATTATTGTTCTATAAGAAACAACAAATGATTGGACTCTAGAGAAGCATGGAATGACTTACAGGATCTGATGCTGAGCGAAGGGAGTAGAGCCAAGAGAACAATTTTCACATCAATATTACAAGAGGAACAACCTTGATGGAAGCAACCCTTCTGCAGTCTAGAAAGCTAGGACAACTGTTTTTGACAGATTATGGACTATATTATCTGCAACCAGAGGAAGAAAAACAAAACAAAAGAAAATATACAGAAAAAACCCTCCCAAATCTGATGAACACTTTATAAAAATTATTTTTTATGTATCTCTTTCCCTCAATCCTAATTTCTCATGCCAAAAACTACTAATTTGTAAATATGCTTAACAAAATATGTATATAAAATGTTAACCTGACTGTTCTCAAATGAGGGGACAGGGGTGGGAAGGGAGGGTGGAGGGAAACTTTGTAATTTGGAAATATACATGTACAAATGAATGAAAATAAATAAAAAAGGAAAAAAACCCCGCCAATATTGACATCTAACTCAGCATCTACATCTACATCCATATGTCTCAACATCTACATCTTCATTCAATCTACATCCACATCTACCTCAACATCTCTATCAGTATCTACAGCTACATCTATTTATTCATCTATTTCTTTTTATCTATCTATATTTCTATCTACAACTGCACTTGTATCTATAGATAGATTATTAGGTAGAGATAAAGAAAAAAGAAAGAATGAGAAGAAAAGGACGGAAAGAAAGAAAGAAAGAAAGAAAGAAAGAAAGAAAGAAAGAAAGAAAGAAAGAAAGAAAGAAAGAAAGAAAGAAAGAAGGAAATGGATGGATGGATGGATGGATGGATGGATGGATGGATGGATGGATGGAAGGAAAACAAAGCCTTGGGTCTTTACCTGAGATGACAGGCTTTGAAACTCTAACTTTGTAATAGAATTTTAGAGGAGGCTGAATAATAAAGAAAGTCAAATATATTTGCCTAACATGGATCACAGTAATCTTGTAAAATAGGAAGCTCTGGGATTATTGTAACTATTATATAGAAGATGAAAGTGATGTTCAAAAAAGCCAAGTGATTCATAAACAGTCAATTAAAAAGCATCATATTAAGATTTGAACAAGTCTCATAGAATTTGGTTTTCAGTCTCTCTTTATTAATCATGCTACCACCTTTCCATTATTGTGTGTGTGTATGTGTGTGTATGAAGGCATTTGTCTGCATCTGTGCATCTGTGTATGTGTGTGCATGTGTTCACTAGAGTCAATATTTTCTAAACAATTTTCTATGCATTTAATGTTATAGCTGAGAACTTTCCTTAAAATTGCACAGTAATAAATTGGTTTTAATTTGATTTTGAAGGGACTGAGAAAACAAGATTATTTATGTCAACTAATACTTTTCATTTCATTTGACAATGACTTAGACATATAAAAGATTACATTCCTTTCCTTTAGAGCTCAGCATGAGAATTTTTAAGTTGTGTTTAGTTTAATTAAAATGCCAGTGACATAGCCCTTACATTTTTTTTTCAGTATGGATTATATTATAACGTGATTCTCAGATTGTTCACCTATATTCTCCTCTCTTAAGCATGATAGCTAACTGCTTATCTAGATTTCATTCTGAGCTATAAGTATGTAACCTAGTCCTTATATCATTCTTCTACATAGCTTTACTGCTTGAAAAATTCTCTTGTACTCCAAACAACAGACCCATTGTTGTGTTAGTGTTTTCTGAAAACTATCTGAGGTACTCAGGTACACATATTTTATATATATATATATATATATATATATATATATATATATATATATATATATATATATATGAATGATAATGACACCATGTCCCTCAGTCTCTCCCTGAGCTCTTTGAGGGAAGAAACTGTTCTTTTTATTATATATATATATATATATATATATATATATATATATATATACCCACTATATTGCAGTGTTTTTCTTTTTCTTTTTTTAAATATGTATTATGTATAAGGAGGTTTTCCTGTTAATACATATATACTTGCTATTGTTCTGTCATTTCAGTCATGTCAAATTATTTGTGACCTCCATGGAGGTTTTATTGGCAAAGGTACTGAAGTAGCTTATCATTTTTTTCTCCAGCTTATTTTACAGATGAGAATTGAAGCAAACAGGGTTAAGTAACTTGTTTGGGGCCATATAGCTAGTAAGAGTCTGAGATCAGATTTGAGTTCAGGAAAATGAATCTTTGTGATGCCATGCCCAGCATTCTATCCAAAGCACCACCTAGATGCCCATACATATATACTACTATATTTTTTCTAATGTAATTTTATTTAGAAAGGCAGTGAGTATAACATAAGCCCTGTAAAAACTCATCTTAGAATGCAATACACTAGAAAGAGTTGTTTCATGTCAGCAATTTAAATGCTGAATGAAATGTCCAGACCTATTTAACTTACTTTTATGCTCTCTTCCAACCTTCAATCACTACGTAAAATGCCTTGCTAATTTTCTTAAAATGATTCATTTTTATTTCAGTTCTCCTATTTCTCCTTCCAGTTCTTTAGTTAAATATTCTTATATCATGAGTACAATGTGCATTTCTGAATTTGGACAGGTTTACTCTTAACAATACCATATGCTTTGGATTTTCTGGTTGCATTCTTGAACTTGATTTTTTGGTATCATTTGCAGAATGGAAATTCGTTCAGAAATAAATTACTATGCAGTATTGAGGGAAGAAAATTCTCAGATTAATGCAGTTTTTGGTTTTATTCTTTTATCCAATTGGATAGCTTAGCAGAAAGCATCATAAAATAGTTCCTCTGAAGAGGTGGACTCCATTGCAAAAATTGATTAATTGCTCTAAATGGACTGAATTTTCTTCCAAGAGCAGATGGGCTCATAGAAAGTACTTCTGACTTAGAACTGGAAATGGAATCAACCACTAGCAACTATGTGCCTGGGTTAAAAAAAAAAAAAAGGAGTTGTGGCCATGCCAGATATTCATTTTTCCACTCCATAAGACTGAATTTATTGTTTCTCATTTATTTGTACTTGCATTTGGATATTGGCTGAATGCTTGAATGCTGATAATTTCTGAACAATCGTCATTTTATGTGTCTTTTTGTATGCAGTTAAACATCTGGGGTGTCTTTACTAATGATTGTATTAATGTGATTGAGAAGATTGAACTATATGCTTAATTAGCAAAAAATTATATTTCATTACTGAGAATCATTTGAATGCATTACTAAATGTATTAGTTTTCTAAATGACTTTGACTAGGGATATCTATGACAATAAATGTTATCCTCTTATTTATTAACTTTTCTTGAAATACAATGGTGTGAAATAGTTCAATTGTTAATAATTAAATAATCGAATGTTATTTCCGTACATGAAGTGGTCTGGCTTTAAGTTGATAGAAGACTGGCTACCTTGGAGTCTCAGTGTTGTCCTGTAGCTTATATATGTTAGGTCTATGTTTCTGTGACTATACTTGAACTCTCAGACAATTAGTCATTTGATCAGTGAGTCAACAAAAATGTCTTAAGGGCTTACCATGTACTGGACACTGTACTAAGCCCTAATGATACAAAGAAAGCTAAAAATATGATCCCTACCTTCAAGGATCTCACCATCTAATGGGGGAGGCAACAAGAAAAGAATTCTGCAATAATTTATATATGCATATATATGCACACACATCATATATATAATATATAATACTATACACACAATATAAAAATGAGTTAAATTTGGAAGTGAAGGTAGTCAGAAGGTAATGGAAGTGAAAGGAACTAGAAGAGGTGTCCTGTTGAGGGTGAACTGAGTACTGAAAGAAGACAAGAAAGTTATAAGTCAGGAAGCAGAGGGAAAGCATGTTCTGCTTGGGGAAGTCAGTAAAAAGACAAGGAATCTCTGGATATTCTATAGGCAATAATAATTTATTAAGTACGTATTATACTATGCTTCCAGCATTGTGTTTAGTGCTGGAATAAGAAAAACAGTTCCTGTCCTCAAGGAGCTTACAATCTAATGGGGGAAGACAACACACTAAAGCAAACAGAAGAGTGGGTAGGCAGGCATCTTATGTGAAGGAATAGTAAAGCTAAAGAAATGCAAAATGAATGCTAATGAAGAAGTCAGAAATAGCCTGCAATAGGCGAGAAACATCAAGGTGACAGGTGTATTTGGATTGTACATTGGGTGGAGAGGAATTCAATATTACAGGAAAAGTAAGATGTGGCCATCATCTTATGATGACAAAAATAACAACTTTGGATGCCTCCACTTGCCCCATTCTTCTCAGACAAAATTGTTGTTTGCAGTTTTTTAAGCCCCATTTATACAGACAAAAAAAAATAGTCATGCTTTACATGATCATTCTGAATGACTTTCTTTTTCGAGGACATTTTGTTGTTGTTGTTGATCTGTTTCAGTCCTGGCTTCATGACCCCACGTTGAGGCTTTCTTGGCAAAGATGCTGGAGTGCTTTGTCTTTCTCTGGCTCATTTTACAGATGGGGACCTGAGGCCAACAGGGTTATGTGACTTGTCTAGGATCACATGATAACTAAGAGTTTGAGGCTGGATTTGAACTCACACTGATGACTCTTTGTAATTCCAGGCCTGATACTTTATCTTCTATGCCAAGTAGCTGCTCAGAGGACATTTTAGGGGGTTTAAAATGTTTCTTTAATTGGAACAGAACTTAGAGCTGCCTAAAGGACATTTTACAGAGTTTGAAGTATTCTTTAATAGAAACAGGATAATGATAACTTTAGGAGAATAAATAATAGAACCTGCCATTCTCTGAGCATTTAAAAATACAACCTGTACCTATGGTTTTATGCCTTGGCAACCATCTGAAAATATAAGACTGATGGCCTATATGAATCCCACAATTTATGTTAATGGCTTATCATGGGGTCACATATTTAAGGACATTCAATACTATTTAATGATTCATTGTCCACATAGTTACTCTTGTAGCAATGGTTTATTTTGCCATTGGTATTTGCACTTTTAATTTTGCATTAAAGAAATGGATTTGGTTTAGCTTTTTTTATAGGGGACTCTGAATCTATTTGCCCAAAGATGAGAGTAAATATAAAAATCATTCTATATTATATCAAATAACTAAACAGCTTGACATAACTGAATGCTTTAGGCCCAATCAAAGGATTGAAATCCAGGAGGAATTTTTTAGATCTTCTAAGTTCAGGTCTTTTAAAATATTTATTTTATTTATTTTCATCCATATGCACATGCATATTTCCAAGCTACAAAATTTCCTTCTACCTTCTCCCCCCACCCTTTTTGGTTATTGTTCCCTTTTGATAAGGCTGTAGCCTCTTCAGAATAATACTCTTAAATTGATAAAATAAAATTTGCAAGATTATAAATAAACTAGTTATTTTGAAATATGGCTTATATTTTAAAAGATCAAATTTATAAACCTAAGGTTAAGAACGCTTTATCTAGTTCAATTCCTTCATTCTGTACTCAAGGGCATTAGGATTCAGACTAGGAATCTAAAATATTCGACTGGTAAGAAGCAGATTTCCTCTTTTAAACAAAGTTCCTCCAACTCTACCTATGATGTTACCTCTCATTATGTTATTAAATGAGACTTTATATATAAATCACTTAGCACAATTCATGCACACAGTAAATGTTTAATAAATTTTGTTTTCTTTCATATTTCCTTCCTTTGTCCTCCCTTCTTTTCTCCCTTCCTCATTCTATCCTTCTTTTCCTTCCTTGCTTCCTTCCTTCCTTCCTTTTCCACAGTGCCTCTCAGTATTACTGATTCACATGTCCCATAAGCTTGAATGAGCACAAGAACCACAGACATTCTAATATGAATAAATTAATAGTAAGATTTAGAGACAGAAAAGACTTTAGGGACCATCTATTTTAAGATGAGGAAGCTAAGATAAATAGAGATTAATTGACTTGCCCAGGGTCACATGGGTAGTATCTGAGGCATGATTTGAACTCAGGAAGATGAATTTTTCTTTTTCAGAGTTTTATCCACTGTGCTACCTAACTAGATGCCCAGATCTTTATGACTTCAAGTCCATAACACAAGTAAATTACAATTGAAGAAAAATAATATAGATATTCTTAAGTGTAGGTTAGATAATGAATTCAAATCAGATTTCAGAGAAACAGACACACATACTCAGACATTATTATTCTTCATGAAAACTAGTAATTGTACATAGTTGAAACCAGCAAGCTGAGTATTTTTTTTTCTTTTCTTTAAATTATCAGTAATGAAAGGAGAACAGATGTAGGCAAGACCTTTGCTAACTTGGAAAGTTCTAGCAGTATTACTGGTGATTATGGTTGAGAATGGGTTGAGAAAAATCAAGACACTGAATCTGAAATGACTGTAAATAGGAATAACTATGAAGAGAATGCAAGGGAATCTCAATTTGCTTCATTTTCAAAGGTTTGTATATGATTTTTGCTTACATTGCTGTCATTTCCTGTTATAATCTCCCTAAACACACAATGAACTCTCCTTTATAACACCAAAACTAGTTCGGCAAAACCAACCTCCATCCTGTTACCCTAAAAAATTAAGAAAAGTCACAGATACCACATCTGAAGATCAATAATTTCTCATATCCACATTATCTCATTTCTCTTCTAAAAGAGGAAGTTGTATTTCATCATCTGTTCTCTTACATCTAGATTAGTCATTGCTATTTATCTGAATTTGACTATCTTCTTAGGTTCATTTTCATTTACTTTTGTTTGTTTTTAGCCTGGACCTGCAAGTTCATTAGCATAACAAATTCCTGGAACTTGTGGAGATAAGTGACTACTCTGTAGTAACAGAGGAGACACCCAGAGAGATTCAATAATTGCTACAATATCAATGTCAAAATGTGAACTGAGGCTTTCTTGACACTATTTACTCTTCTCTGCTCCTTTACCTATATTTTTGGGGGGGGGCAATTGGGGTTAAATGATTTGCCCCAGGTTAGGTAGCTAGTAAATGTCTGAGGCTGGGTTTGAATTCAGGTCCTCCTCACCCCAGCACTGGTGCTCTATCCTTTGTATCACCTAGCTGCCTTGCCTCCCTTTAACTTAAATTATTGCTTTCTAATTTTGAGGGCCACTTCTGGCCCACAGGAGCTTAAGTAATGCTTCTACTTTCTATTCTGTACTCAAAATTACAGTTTGGACCAAATTCAGTTTCTGAAGAGTCTGACCATTAATGAAGAGCAGCTAGATTCTTTTTTTCTTGAACTTAGCTGCTCATGAAAAACAATCAAACAAAAATTCTTATCCTGGTAAACTCAGGAATTGTTTTATTTATGTCTCTTGCTAGGATTTCTCCCCAAAATAAAGGACTGAAAAAAAGGGGTAATGTGAATTAAATATGGGA
This sequence comes from Macrotis lagotis, assembly GCF_037893015.1. Classification (NCBI taxonomy): domain Eukaryota; kingdom Metazoa; phylum Chordata; class Mammalia; order Peramelemorphia; family Peramelidae; genus Macrotis; species Macrotis lagotis. The sequence goes on along the minus strand of NC_133664.1, from coordinate 161,003,265 downwards.
TAGGTTGTTTATTCCCATACACAAGAAAATGCATTTCACTAAAAAAAACTTAAAACAGAATTCAGTAACATAACATAACTGTTATGTTCCTGTTATGAACTCCTGCTAAGTTAATCATTTTAAACCTCACCAAAACACAGATAAGTTCATAGGATTGCTAATAAGGAATTTTGCATGACACCACAACCTAGAACTTTTCAAATGACTTCTAAAACACAAATGTTGGTGGAATAGTCAGGCTTGGGCAATCCTTTGTTGTAGGCTGCCCTCTCTGGTGTAGAATCTTCCCCTGCCACAAACTTAAACCTGCTTTTGCCTCACTACTTATCCAGCTCTTCAGTTCTATGACCTCTACTTAATCTGACAAGGTCACCTCTCAGACTGGACATTTCCATCTTGAGGTTGATACTCAATTATCTACTTAGTATCAAACAAAAAGCTGGCTGAGTTCAATTCATGATCTATATAGGAAGAGTAGCAGAGAGTGAGGTGGAGTGGAGAAAGTATAGCCTGTTCTTCCGACTGCCTCAAAGAGAGACTAAAAACAGGATATGTTATTTGCCCTTTAGGAAAACCAAGAAGAGGAAACTGATGCAACAAGTTGCCCCCAGCTACCACTGCCATAGGGGAGGATAATGGGACTGCTTGGAGTTTGGTTTGCCATACCATACAACATCCTTTCTTTTTTTTTTTTCCCCAAGGCAATGGGGTTAAGTTGCTTGCCTAAGGCCACACAGCTAGGTAATTATTAAGTGTCTGAGGTTGGATTTGAACCCAGGTACTCCTGACTTCTAGACTGGTGCTCTATCCACTGTGCCACCTAGCTGCTTCTATACAACATCCATTCAATGCTAATTACAATGGGGATAGAAATTGACGCAAAGCTCTCCCAGTCAACCAAATTCCAGAAGGGTGTTTGAGAAGAGGTTCAATGAAATGCCCTTATTATAGAAGTCATTGTGCGTATATATAGATCTTGGGGTTCTTTTTATCACCTTATGTCAATGCATATAAGTTTTCCTATATTTCTTTGAATTTGTTATATTCATTCTTTCTTATGATTTAATAATATTCTGTTAAGTTAATTTTGCTATAAATTTCCTTTTAGGAATTCCAAAAATCATGGACAGCAAATTCGTTTCTAGTTTTTCACTACTACAAAAGGTAATTCCATGAGTATATTCTTATATATGGTTCATTTCTTTCTTTGACAGCCCCTGGGGAATCAGGTTCTGAAGGGTTGTTCTTATGTCTGTGTGTGTGTATTGTTTTTCTTCCTCTCCTATTTTAATATCAGAGTGAGATGTGGGTCTAAGACTAGGTTTGGTCAGACTTTTTTCCAATTTTCTCAGTAGTTTTTGTCAAAAAGTGAATTCTTATCCCAGAAGTTAGATTCATTGGGTTTGTCAAACAGTAGAGTGCTATTATTACTTGCTCCTGTTTTCTGTTTCATACCTAATCTTTCCCACTGATCCACTTTATTTCTTAGTTAGTACCAGACAGTTTTGATGACTACCACTTAATGATACAGTTTTATATATGATACAGCTAAGTCTTCTATTTTCATTAATTCCTCAATATTCTTGACCTTTTTGTTGCTTCAGAGGAATTTTGTTACTATTTTTCTAACTTTGAAATATTTTTGGGTAGTTTGATAGGTATAGCATTGAGTAATTTATTTAATTTAGGTAGAATTTCTATTTTTTTATATTAGCTACTCTATCCATGAGTAATTTTCCCATTTGTTAAGAGCTAACTTTGTGTGGTCATATAGTTTATAGGTTTATCTTTGCAGGTAGATTCCCAAGTATTTTATGTTGTCTTCAAATTTATGTTGTCTCCATTTAAATGGAACTTCTTTCTATTTCTTGCTTTTCAGCTTTGTTGGTCATATAAGTTGTTAATTGTTCCAAGCAGTTTGATAGCTGATATTCTAGGGTTCTCTAAATATAGTATCATATCATTTGAAAATGTGAAAGTTTTGTTTCGTCATTGCCTATTCTAATTCATTCAGTTTCTTTTTTCTCTTATTGATAAAACTAATATTTTCAATACAATATTGTCTAATAGTGTTGATAATGGTATTTGTTTCACTCCTGATCTTATTAGAAATGCTGCTAGTTTATTTCCATTACATGTAATGCTTTTTGATGGTTTTATATGCTTACTGCTTCTCATTTTAAGGAAAACTCCTCTAGTGTTTTAATAGGAATGGGGGTTGTATTTTGTTAAAGGATTTTTCAGTTGTCTGTTAATCATATGATTTCTGTTAATTTTGTTATTGGTATAATCTATTATGCTGATTGTTTTTCAATAGTGAATCATCCCTCTAGACCTGATACAAATCCCACCTGATCATCATGTATTATGCTAATAATAATTTGCTGTAATGTTTTTGCTAAAATTTTATTTAAATTTTTTGTGTCAATATTCATTACAGAAATGGGTCTAGAATTTTCTTTGTCTGTTCTGACTATTCCTGGTTTAGGTATCAAAAGCATGTTGGTGTTGTAAAAGGAACTTAGCAGAACTCTTTCTTCACTTATTTTTCAAATATCTTATATAGAATTGGAATTAATTATTCCAATTATTGTTTGGTAAGATTCACCTGTAAATCCAGCTCACCTTGGAGACTTTCTTAGGGAGTTTATTGGTGGAATTATCAATTCCTTTTCTGAAATGGGGTTATGTAAGTATTTTAATTCTTCTCCTGTTAATCTGGGCAGTTTATATTTTTGTAAATATTCATTCATTTCAGTTATATTTACAGATTTGTTGGCATACAGTTGGGCAAAATAGTATTGAATTATTACTTCAATTTCCTCCTCATTGGTGGTGAATTCAACCTTTTAATACTGGTAATTTGGTTTTCTTCTTTTTCTTTTTTTAAGAGTGACCAAAGTTTTATCCATTTTATTATTTTTTATCATAAAATCAACTCAATTTTATTGATCAAGTTCAATAATTTTCCTACTTTAATTTTTTTATTAATTTTGATTTTCAGGGTTTCTAATTTGGTATTAAATTGGATTTATATTTGTTCTTTTTCTGGCATTTTTAGTTGCATGCCCAATTCACTAGTTTTCTCTTTATTTTATTTATATAAATATTTAGAGATATAAAATTATCTCTAATATTTCCTTTGACTGCCTCATCATTGTTATTTTCTGGGATGAAATTGTTGATTATTTCTATGATTTGTTGTTTGATATGGTCATTCTTTAAAATTAGGTTATTCAGTTTCCATTTTTTATTTATTTTTACTTGGGCTTTTAATGCATATAATTTTTATTGTATCATGATGCAATATAACTTTCTGTATTTGATTATGAGGTTTTTAAGCCTTAATATATGATCAATTTTTGTGTAGGTATCATGTACCACAGAGAAGAGGGTATATTCCTTTCTATCTACATTTAATTTTCTCCAGAGCCCTATCATATCTAACTTTTCTAAAATTTTATACTGCATCTTAACTTACATTTTGTTAATTTTGTCATCAGATTTATCTAATTTTGAGAGTGATAAATTGAGATCCCCCACTAGTATAGTTTTGTTGTCTGTTTCTCCCTGTAACTCATTTAGCTTCTCCTCTAAGAATCTGTATGCTACACTACTTACTGCATATATGCTTGATAGTTATATTACTTTACTTTCTATGGTACTTTGTATGAAGATGTAGTTACTTTCCTTATCATTTTTAATAGATTCATTTTTGATTTTGCTTTGTCTGAGATCGGGATTCTTATGCCTGCTTTTTTTTTACTTCAGTTGAAGTATAATATATTCTGCTCCATACTTTTCCCTTTACCCTATGTGTATCTCTGTACCTCAAATGTATTCCTTATAAGTAACATATTATAGGTTTTTGGTTTTTTAATCTACTCTTTTATCTACTTCCATTTTATGGAAAAATTCATCCCAATCACATTTTTACTTATGATTACTTTGTATTTGCCTCCATTCTATCTTCCCTCTATTTGAATTTTCCTATTTCCATTTCTCTTACCATTCCTTACCAATGTTTTCCATCTGACTGTTGCCTCTAGATCAGTCCTTCCTTCTATCAGCCCTCTTCCTTTTCCTTCTACATTTCACCTTTTCTGTTTTCTTAAATTTTACATGAACTTTTCTTTTACTTTTACTTCCCCCCCCCCCTTTTATCCATCCCTTCTTCCTCCCCTTTCTTTCTCCTCTCCCCTACTTTCCTGTAAGGAAGGATAAATTTCCAAATCCTATTGAGGTTTTTCCTTCATTTGGCCAAATCTAGTGAGAGTAAGATCTACTCAGTGCTCACCCCCTCCCTTCTTTCTTTTTACTATAACAGGTCCTTTGTGCCTCTTCATGTGGTTTTATTTATCCTCTAATTCCTCAACTTCACCCATTATAATCTTTCTTTTCATGCCTTAATTGTTCTGTACCTGGTTGTTTACACAACCTTTCTCAAAATATTCTCCCTTTATCTGTCCTGATAGAAGTATAATTCTCAAGAGCATAACCTATATCCAATATATAAATACCTAAATTCTATAAACTTAAATTCAATAAATGATTTATTGAAAGATTGATTGATTTATAAGCATCATTACCTCATAATAACTTCATACCCACAATCTCTCTCCAAGTATACTCTCTGCAACTGTCCCATTAGAAATACAATTCTCAAAAGCATAAACCTAATCAGATTATAATCAATTATGATCAATACCCACATCCTATATCCAAGTATATACCCTCCAATTATCCCAATAAAAATATGATGCTCATGATCTAAAGTATCTGCTAAAGCATCATCATTATCATGATCAATCTATATTCATATCCTCTATCTACATATACTTCTTTTAAGTATCCTAAAAGAAATACAATTCTCAACATTTATAGATATTGTCTTCCCATGTAGGGATACACACAGTTTAATATTATTGACTAACTTTTTTCTCTTTCTATTTATCATTTTAATGTGTCTCTTCAGACTTCTATTTGAAGATCATATTTTCTGTTCACTTTTGGTATTTTTATCATTTATGTTTGAAAGTCATCAATTTGAAAGAACATTTTTCTCCCTAAAGAATATGCTGAATTTTTGTAGAGTAGTTGATTCTTGGCTGTAATTCAATATCATATTCCAGGCCATCTGATTCTTTAATGTTGAAGCTGATAAGTGCTGCATAATCTTGATTATGATTCCCTGGTATTTAAATTGCTTTTTGTGGCTTCTTGCAGTATTTTCTCTTTAGCTGAAAATTCTGACATTTGGCTACAATATTCTACGAAGTTTTTATTCTAGGATGATTTTTGGATTCTTTCAAGAAGTAGTTTGTCTCCTTCTTCTAGAATATTAGGGCAGTGTTCCATGGTAATTTACAGAATGATATTTTCTAGGCTCTCTTTCTGATAGTGGCTTTCAAATAGACCTGTATTTGATAAAATATCTCTCCTAGATCTGTTTTCAGGTCACGCATTTTTCCCAAGTGGTACTTTACGTTTTCTTCTTCATTTTTAACCTTTCAATTTTGTTTGATGGAATCTTAATGTCTCATAAGTATTACATTTCCATTTGCCCAATTCTAGTATTTAGGGTTTGATTTTCTTCAGTTAGCTTTTTGTGTTTCCTTTTCCAGTTGATTAATTTTACTTTTTTGATAAGTTAAATTCTTTTTCCAATTGATTATTTTTACTTTTAATTGAATAGTTTGCCTTTTTTCTTTTGTCAATTTTCCTTTTAAAGAAGTTGATTTCTTTCTTCATTTGGCCATTTTTACTTTTAAGAGTACTATTTTATTCAATTAATTTTTCTTAATAACTCATTTATTTTCTGTTTTTCTATTTTCTTTCTTTTGGTTTCAAAAATTCTATTTTGACTTTTTCCAAGAAGAGTTTTTTTGGATTTAAGATCAATTCATAAAACCCTTTGAGCTTCAAATGCAGGCATTTTGGCATTGCTTTCCTCTTCTGAGATGGCATTTGCATCATCCTTAGCAGAATATTAGCTATCTATGATCTGTGCTCTTTTTGGTTTTTTTGCTCATTATAATAGTTGAACTCTACTCTTGGAACACAGGAGATATAGTACCAAACTTTTTAGGTTGGTGCTGGGGTCTGGTGCCTGACTTTTCACTTGTCTATGGTGTTACCTGTGATTTGTTCTTTCTTGCCCAATCAAATTCTACTTGTTTCACTTGTCTTTGCCTTCCAACAGTGGGGTTGAGATTCTCACTGCTGGCCTACTGTAGTGCTGCTTTGCTGCCCTGGTACCTGAGCTGTGTGGTGGCTAAGAGTCTTTCCTGACTTTCTAGCTCTCCCACCTAAGCTAGACTATATTTCCCTTTTACCCACTTGAGATTAACCTTTTCTGAAGTTCTTCCAAATTATCTTGAGTTGAAAACTTGTTTTTCTCAGTTGTTTTGTGGTTCTGTCACTTTAAAGTCTCTTTAGAGATTTCATTAAAAGTTTTTTTTTTGAAGAGTTACAGGAGCTTTCTATCTTTACACCACTATTTTGGTTCCACTCAGGAAGTCCTCTGATTGTTTTCTTATAAGAAATTTATAATTGTATATCTTAGTCATTTCTCTCATTTAGAAATGGAAAAAAAATTAGCTAAACCAAGAAACATAATGGCTTACTGGATCTTATAGTATATATAATCTTCTTCACTGAAAAGAGGGAAGTACATTTTTTTATATCATATCCAAGGCTGAGATTAGTCATTAGAATTGTACACTAATCATCATTATTTTAGTGACAAATATTAAACAATTATAGGCTTTGTTTATATTATTTTCTTCCTTCTTTCCTTTATTCCTCCATTTCCTTCCTCCTCTTTCTCCTCTTCTTTTCATAGAAAGTATGCTATGAATATTTTGGCATTTAAGAGACCCTTCTTTGATCTTGGTGTGTATACCTAGACGTTGTACCATTGAGTCAAAAGGTACGAGCAATTTGGTGATTTTGTTACATAATTCCAAATTGTTTCTTGAATTTAATTTAAAATTTAAAAAAGTAATACCTACTTTTAACTGACCACCATGACTATCTTCAAAATGAGAAAAAAAATACTAGAAAACAACTTTAGATTTAAAAATAATTAGATAATACCTAACTTCTTAAATAACTCAGGTTCTTTCAATTACAATGGAATTAATCTAAGGTTGATGTTAGTGAGTCCAATCATTTGATCATATAGAGGAGTCCAGGAATTTTCATTATTCTCATCTTCCTGACAAAACTATTCATATCTTCCTGACTAAAGTATTGGTATCAGGGCATGGTAGATGTAGCAACTACCCTAATATGCAAGAGTGGGAATGGGATACAAGGTTTCAAATATATTACATGGCTCGATTACTCTGTCTTTGATCAGATTGGACCTACCGATTCAAAGTACTGGGAGAATGTTCACAAGACCTTTGCTGAGAAAAGCTAGGTAAGGATTTTGTTGTTGTCTCTAGAATCTTGGGTTGGCTGGAACTCATGGGGCTTGTGTTTTCTAGGATGCTGGCCAATGTATTTCAAATTCAGATGGCCTTGGAAAGCTATAACCCTAGGCCGCCTCTCTATTTTATGTGTATTGTTCGTCTGTATGTATGTTCTGTGTGAGACATTTATTATCATTAAATTTGCCTTATAAAAAGTCATGAAGTTATCTGATATATTTGTTGTGTGAGTTAACATTTTTTTCTAAGTATACTTTTTGTATAATTGCAGTACTGTATAATAAATACCTGTGAAAACTCTTGTTTTCGAGGAACACTAGAATTATTCCTTACAATATGGCATATGCTATGATGAATAATTATCAGGTTCAAGAGATTCCAAGTTCATAAAACTCTTGGAACATGGATGAGACATAAACTAATATATTAGCAGTCTTTTTCTGGTGAGGATTATAGTAGAAGCTTGGCAACAATCTTATCAATTCTTCTTGCCTCTCCTTTTTTGCTATTTCTCTTCTTAGATTCTATTACCCTATCCACCTGTTTCTTGACCTTGTTCTGCACTTATTTATGCCTTGATGGCATTAGTAGTGACTTAACTGTGACTTAAATTAGAATCTTTGATGAAAATCTAGTAGACAGATGTAATCAGAGGAGCAATAATCCCTATATCTCATAAGCACTGCCTTGATGTTTAATGGTGCAAGTTACTACTACTACTTTTCACCTTTCTTGTAAGTTCTAGATTCATCCCATGATCACTTGAGTGTGAAGAAAGCTATACCTTTTCTCTAATGTAATGAAAAATCACATCCTAATCCAAGGAAGGCATGTAGATATAAGGTACAACAGAAGGAAGAACACATAGAAAATGAAGAAAAATACCAAATAAATTTTGTATGGGGAAAAATAACATGGAGAAGAAACAGTATGAATTCATTGCTCTATTCTTGCTAGAAAAATAATTCAAAGATATATATCCCTTAATGACATGGAATCAATCAGATTTCCTTCATATTAATATGAGAATTGGTTTGCCTATAAAATACATTATTGCTACATTTTTTAAAAATCAGTTTAGGAAAGACCAAATAAAATCAGTATTTTGATATATGTTATGAGAGAATGATTACATTGCAATCTGTGAATTTAGAACTTGCTTTTCTTTTCAAGTTATGATAAGTTTAACATGTATATTTCAAAGCTATCCTACTTATCTTATCTGTGACTCCTGGACTTCCTTCTGTTCTCTTCTCATTTTATAAATTACTCGTTGAAAAACATTTTTGCCTCTACAATGTATATACACTTCTATGTATCTTATTAACTATTACAATGATTCCTCTTTTATTTTCATAGAGGGGTGAATCAACCACTAAATTACTACTTGTCATATCTATTCTAATATCAAGTAAGCTTTGGAAGTCTTTAAGAACACTTTGAGATTTCAGATATTGACAGAAGCCTTTTGGGGGAATTTCAACTTTTGCCTTCAACACCTTTGGTATGAAAACATTCACATCTATGGAATAGTCTTTGGTATCAGACATGTGAAAAATTTAGAGGAACAAATCTCAAGAAGTAAAAAAAAAGATCTAAGGCCTTTCTTTTGTTTTTTAGCTTTTTTTTGCAAGGCAATGGGGTTAAGTGGCTTGCCCAAGGCCACACAACTATGTAATTATTAAGTGTCTGAGGCCAGATTTGAACTCAGGTACTCCTGACTCCAGGGTCGGTGCTCTATCCACTGTACCACCTAGTTGCCCCCCCCCCCCCAAGGCCTTTCTTAAGCAAGAGTTTTTTTTAAGAAAAAACTAAATCTTTTGTAATTGTTTCAAGAGACTCAGGGTTCCTTAAATTGTGGCCTAGGGAATTAGAGAATAATAGCTTGCAGTCAAGTGTAAATGCATTCATATGTGTGTTTCTGTATATGTATGTTTATGTGTACACACACACACACACATACACACACACACACACACACACACACACACACACACACACATATATCCTCTATCATTAACACCAACACAACATTAGCAACAACACAAAGTCAACACCAGTACAACCAGAGCGGTCTTTTGCTAGTCCAAGTAGTGCAGCACTACCCCTACTGTTATTTTTGTGAGAGGTTGCCAAGCAGAAGCTTCCTGTATGGCAGTTAAGTGGATTTTGATGATACCTTCTGGTTTATATCTTCCCTTATTTCCTGTTGGAATGGTCTGAGTGAAGAGGAGAAGTAGTATATAATTGTGTCTTAAGAATAGGATACCATTCAGAAGTGTCTGACTTGTAAAGACATGACCCAAATGTAGTCATCTTGTGTCATCACATAACCAAACCTGCTTTAACTAATTCTGAAAGAGTCGATATATGAATATAGATAGAATTGGTCTTTTCTTTCTTTGACTTCTCCTAGGATTTGGTTTAATCACTTTATATAAACCTTATCATGCTCAACTCTGTTTATTTGTATGTCTTACCTGCACAACTATGTGATAAACTCTTTGAGGGCAAGGGAGTTGCCTAATTTATGATTATCTCCTTCATATTCATCAGTAATAAATAAATTTGATTCTCACAAAAAACCATGATGGAGAACATTAGGGACTTGTTGGTGGTTGCCCAGTCAATGTCAGAGCAAGAATTTCCCAAGATAATAAATTTTATAAGAGGAAAGGAGTCAAGCACATTCCTGGGGAAAAAAAAAACTCCTTCCTCAAATTATCCAACAATAGCTATCCAACCCTTGCTTAAAAACCTCTAGTGATGGGGCTATCTTACCTCTTGAGACAGTTCATTTCACTTTAAATCTTAGGAAGTTTTTCCTCCTACTTTTTACATCATATTTACACATACCACTGTCCCTTCTATCCACTGCTCTTAGTTCTTCCCACAAGAGCAAAATAAAAAAAATAGTAATTGTTCTTCAAACATTGGTGTTTACTGACTCCATGTCCAGCACTCTTGTCTCTATACTATGTTACCTCTAAAATACCCTGGTTCCTTACACATTTTAGATGTTAAAGACATATTGAATTAAATGATTGCATTATTTCAACTATTTAAACATCTTTTATTTACAAAGTCCAGTTTTGTATTTTATAACATTTTTAGGTTATTCTCAATTTTGTTATAGTTTGACTATTACCATAAGAGAAGCATGCTCATTTTAAGGAAACTTGATAAGCCATGTTTTACAAAAGAATTAATCCATGATTATTTATATTACAAAATTATTTTTCACATAACAGTGTCCCCTAGTGGCCGATTGTAATCCACTAGTCATTCTAAAAATGCAGTTGATAGGAATTTATTAAGAATCTGCTCTGTGCAAATTTATATATTAGGTACAGGCAAAAGGGATCCTTTATTTAAACTTATTCTTTATCATCTTCTATGAAGTTTGGCTGACATAAATGTTTATTTTCTACCTAATCCTAATATATAGTTAATATAATACATTTATAACTTGTAAACTATTTAAGCAATTCTACCTGAGAACATGGTGCTAGACAAGTAGTTTTAAGGTTGAAAGTATCACTATGGGGTGGCTAGGTGGTGCAGTGGATTAGAGCACCGATCTTGGAGTCAGGAGTACCTGAGTTCAAATCCAACCTCAGATACTTAATAATTACCTAGCTGTGTGGCCTTGGCCAAACCACTTAACCCCATTGCCTTGTAAAAACAAACAAAAAAAAAGAAAGTATCATTGTATGCTTTTTGTTCATGGAATAGAGAAGAGTAGTGCTGTTGACATTTTTGTTTCCTCCCACCCCCACCTTTAACTTTTCTATTCATATAACTAATGTTCAAGTCAGCTGTTAAACTCATATACTTTCATATACGGTATGGATGTTTCAAATGTCCTTAATTATGTAGGTTATAATACCCTCGGTATTTAGAGAAAATTATGTTTATTAGAGAAAGTAGTGTGACAAATCCACTTAAAATTCTTTATAATGGAAAATAATTTCCAACCCAATACAAAAAAATTATGAGCAGTCTATTTTTTTGATGGAATTAATTCCATTGAAGAGTTGAAGTTGATTTTGAATGGGGTATAGGTAGAGTCCAAAAGCATATAATACTAATATTCTAACTTTAGTACACATGCTTAGACTTATTATTAGCTTTTCATTAATATTACTAGCCCTATATTAAGGGTTCCACATTTTTTGTCCTTGTGCAATTGCAAATAAAGGCAATTTTGATAGTCAAGTATATACACAGTGCTTGTGGGGAAAAATAATTTTATTTTGTACCTATATATCTCCTATCAGGATTATACTTGAAATTTTGGCTCCAAATCATACTCTAAAACTAGCAGAAGCTTTCAGTACCTCTTTCCTTTTTGAACCCTCAACTTGTCAACTTTTCCCTGTTTCTTACTTTATATTATCTATAGAGAAAAGAATTGACTTATAAAGTGCTATGAGCTCCTATTAGGAAAGAAACAGTTCTTATTAATATGACTTTCATAATACTCTTATATACAGATTTCTAGTTGCTTTTTTATGTTATTGTTATATAGAATTTGCAATTTAACTATTCAAATAATGTTATTCTGTGATTATCTGGAATTGTAATTTCATTTCAAATTTACTCTTATTAGATCCAGAACAGATCTGTTGAATTAAAAGAACATTTCTTCTAAGTCAAACTGTATTCTCCCGCTTTCATTAAAGACTACCAAGATCATGATAACTAGAAAATGTGAAGTACCTATTTCTTGAATAACTGTCATGAAAATCTTCATTGGATAATATTTATTGTCTCAATATGCTGGTAACTTTTGGGATCAGCAGTAATTGAATTTTGAGTACAGAAATAGATTGCTTTTATTAGGGCCACTTCAAACCAGAGATATTTTTAAACTATCTTTAACATGTCTTCCTTTTACTACTAGATAGTTAAGTATTGTTTTTTTTATATTATTGCTTTTTTGTGTGTTTTTTTTTTTTGTCTCTAGCTTTTTGTAAGGCAATGAGGTTAAGTGGTTTGCCCAAGGCCACACAGCTAGGTAATTATTAAGTGTCTGAAGCCAGATTTGAACTCAGGTACTCCTGACTCCAGGGCCAGTGCACTTTCCACTGTGCCACCTAGCTGACCCTGCTAAGTATTATTTATATTTAAACAATTTATTTAAATAGTTTAAATTGCATACTGTTTTTCTCATTCTTCTAGTTGTCATATTCCTCCTCTTCTCCTTTTTCCTATCCTTTTTTTTCTTGCTTTTTTGCAAGGCAAAGGGGTTAAGTGATTTGCCCAAGGTCACACAGCTAAGTAATTACTAAGTATTTGAGATTGGATTTGAACTCAGGTCCCCCTGACTTCAGGGTTGGTGTGGTATTCACTGCCTGCACCACCTAGCTGCCCCCAACCTTGTTTTTTTTTAATAAGTCTTGATATTAACTCTGATGAATTGATGACCTGAGTATACACAGAGTTAAACAAGTTATTAAAAATCAAAACTGAAAAATGGATGACAGAAATGGCAAAGAATATAATTTCACTTAAAAGTTTAGCTAATTAGCACAAAAAAAGGAGACCAAAACAACTAGAAAACAATTTAGTCAGTAAATAACTGACTTTCTTGTCAAATGGAGAGAGTGGCTTTTGAAGGCAATTTCAGTTTAAAAGATGAACTGATCTGTACAATTTTATCAATCATTTTGGACAATTATGAACACTACTCATAAAGCAGAGAGAAGCAGTGGAAGATAAAATTCAGTTTAAATAAAAAAAAAAATGGCAAGTAAGCAGAGTCATCCTTGGGGCATTCAAGGATGAAAAAAGGATAGTAAAAAAGAAACATGGAAAAGATTAGCAAAAACCATTTCAACAAATTGTTTCCTCTATGAAGGATTACAGAGTCATCACACTTGAACCCTAAAATTACACTCTCCAAGAGGAAATAGAAATGGCATAAATGAACACAAAGGTAGAGAACAGTTGGAATCAAACATATATTTATTTTGCTTAGCCCTTTCCTTTTGTGTTTGATTCTTTGTAGCACTTTTTTTTGAGGTTTTCTTGGAAAAAATACTAGAGTGTTTGCTATTTCCTTCTCTAGCTCATTTTTATAGTGAGGAAACTGATGTAAACAAGGTTAGGTGACTTATCCAAGTGTCACCCAGCTAGTAAACATTTGAGAGCAGATTTGAAGTCAAGAGAAGAACCTTCCTGATTCCAGACCAGGTGCGACCCAAGTGCTCCAGCATAGATATGTCCATTAGAATCTTCACTATTTTACTGCCTTCAACAGATCTCTCTCTCTCTCTCTCTCTCTCTCTCTCTCTCTCTCTCTCTCTCTCTCTCTCTCTCTCTCCCTCTCTCTCCCTCTATGCTTATGCTTCAAGTAATACAATTTTGAGGAATCAGTATAAAAATATGTGATAAAATAAAGATAGCAGAGATACTGAAAAGAAAAAACTTCATATATTATTAATACTGAAAAAAAGGAAAAAAAAGGTGAGTGGCTCAAAAATCAGTAATTACTGATCTTGATATCTAATTTTAGTCTATACAATATCTTATGAATAGAGTTGTGAGGACATTGAGGGACCAATACACAATGTACAAGCAGGCTGCAATTTATAACCAATCATGAACTTAAATGAAGAACAGTAGTAAAGGAAATTATCAAGGAATTGAATGATGATGTCTACTTATACCCTTGAGATGGTGGGAAAAAAATAAGGAAGATTTCCTGTATATTGAATAGGCTTGTGGACACCTTTTAGAACATAGATCATTATTACATTGGATGGGTAGAGTCTTTCAGATACTTCGTATGTCGATTCCTCAGAATTTTCACAATTGTATTGTCTTCAGCATGGGGGGAGGTGTGGAGAGACAGACACACACATACACACACACACACACACACACATACAGAGAAACAGAGAGAGACAGAGAGGCAAGACAGAGAGATAGTCAAAGACAGAGATTATGATTTTTGTCATTGAAAGTAAGAATTTGATGATCACCTACTATGATGTACTAGACACTCTAATAAGATTGTTCTACAAATGTTATCTCATTTGATCCTCATTAAAACCTGGGAAGTGAATATTATTATTATTATTATCACAACTCCAAAATTGAGGCAAACAGAGGCAAAGAAACTTGCTGAAGGTCACTCTGCTAGTATCTGTAGCCAGATTTGAACTCAGTTTTTCAGGACACACACTCTTACTCTATCCCTATGAATATCCTCCTTGTGGACACCTTTTAGAAGATCATAAACCAGTATCACATTGGATGAATAGACTCTTTCAGTTAGTTTGTATATTGATTCCTCAACACCTTTACAATTTTGTGTGTGTTTGTGTGTGTGTGTGTGTGTGTGTGTGTGTGTGTGTGTGTGTGTGTAAAATGACTGTGTTAGGTGGGGAGAGATAGAGAGAGAGAGAGAGAGAGAGAGAGAGAGAGAGAGAGAGAGAGAGATTGTGACCCTTGCTCTCAACCCTGCATATGACTTATTTTACATATATAAGTTGTCTCCTCTAATCAGCATATGATATCACGCTGTCTTTGAGAGCTCAAACTTTCTTCTTTTTAGGTATGGCCCTAGTAGTTATCCAAATACTTGTCACATAACTGATAATTTATGTTGTGAGTCTCTTTAATTGATTATTTATATATTCTCTTCTAGTTCTACTTTTTTTTCAAAATAAGGCATGTGAAGGGATTAATGAGATTTTTTTAAGCCAGAATTCCTTGGTTTTATGTGAAACAACTGAATCTCAGGAGATTACATACTATAGAGAAAAAGTGACTCTGAGCTCTCCTTTGCAAATAGAAATGTTTTGTTTTCATTTTTTAAACTCATAAAGATTGGATGCTTTCCATTATTATAACTTAATCAGTTAGTGCAATTTTCTTAAAATGGACGATTATGTTGCTATATATGTACAGAAATAAATTATGACTTGACATTTAGCATAGCCATAGGAATATTCACTCAGTTAGAAGAAACCCTATCTTTTCAATTTCCAATTACTTAAGTAGTCTAGTAAATTCTTAAGGCAGCATGAAAAACTGTTCAGTAACAACTTCCAACATAGTCTAAAGACCAAAAAGACTTCTTATGAAGTTCCATATTCAAATTCATAAATATAGAGCTTATGATCACTTTGCAATAAAAAAATGAATTCCTATTTAACCCAATAACAAAGTTGGTGCAAACTGGAAGAGAAAATGACCATGGATGCAGAAAATGAATTAAAGGCTTTTATGAAAAAGAATTGAATGAAAAGAATACTAAAAAGTTTTATGAGTCTTGAAATTTAAAGTTTAGTCTTTGGCAGAAGACATATATTGAAAAGTTAAACAAAGGTGAAATATATCAGACAACTTCTCAGGCTTCTGATGAATGGAATAAAACCTAAATTCTGTATGTAACATCTGGTTTGGGGCTATCTTCCCAACCCTGATGTGCACTGGCAGGTTGGATCTTTGGAGTACTTCTCCCCTCAGGGTTCTAGAGGACCCTGTATGAATTTCTGTTAATGTGCCTTCCCCAGAGACTGAGTAATTAATTAATCAACCAGATATAGTTAGCTTTTAGAAATGAGTATTTGCTAAAGTGGTAGGGCAGCTAGGTGGCACAGTGGAGAGAGCACCAGCCTTGAAGTTAGGAGGATGGGAGTTTGAATCCAGTCTCAGACATTTACTAGTTCTGTGACCTTGGGCAAGTCACTTAACTTTTATTTCCTTGCATGTAGAATCATTTCCAGCCATCCTGATCCCTATCTGGTCACTGAACCCAGATGACTGTGGAGGAGAAAATGAGGGGTGACTTAGCACAGCCCCCCTCACTCAAATCCAATTCATGGATTTACCTTGGCATCACGTCTCTGATGTCAAGGTCTTGTTCAAGAATGAAGGACAAACATTATAGTAAGAACAGTTGAAATAAACACTAACTTGCTGCACACTCTTCCACAAATACACACAAAATCCAGTTGAAAGTGAATTCAATCATAGAATACTTGTGACAAAGAGAAATATCATTCAGGTCTTTTGATGGAAGACCTTTATTCATCTAAGGGAAAACCTCATGAAGTATCCCTTAGCTATCGTTGAGGGCTCTTTTTAACATCCTACAACAACTTTCTTCATTGAGTCCTTCCCGATGTGGTTTGTTCTCGGTTGTGCTAGGTGTATTCCTAGAATACTGATAGGAATTTCAAATATTTTTGGACCTTTTAAGTTCACAAGCTTATCTTCTCACAGGATAAGGAAGAGACAAAGGCTCATCTTCCTCCAAGTGATTCCCTCTCAGGAACTTGACTCTCCTCTTTATTGCCAGGACGTGGAAAATATCTGATACAAACTTAACCTGATATTTTAATACAAGTCCCACAGAACATGGATGACTCTTTAGTTGGTTACAGTGTGCCTTCTGTTCAGTATCATTTTACTTTATTCAACGACCTTTCTTCCTTCTCTACTTGATTAGCTAGGTTATTCCTATTTAGGGAAGCTAGGTGGCACAGCAGATAAAGCATTGGCCAGGAATCAGAAAGACAAATTCAAATTTGACCTTTAGATACTTAGTAGCTGTGTGACTGTAGGCAAGTCATGTAGCCCTGTTTATCTCACTTTCCTCATCTGTAAAAGGAACTGGAAAATGAAATGTCAAACTCTTTTATCTAGTATCTGTGATTAGAAAACCCTTAACTGGGTCACCAAGAGTTGAATATGATTGAACAACACCAACTCCTAATTAGTTTAATGCTTTTGATTTGTTTATTTAATTCAGAAGAGATACCCAGTTCATATTTCTTGACTGATGCAATTAAGAAGTCTAGGCATTGTTTAATAATTGAGGTAGAGGTACTACTTGTACAACATAGCTGTATGTTCAGCCAGAGAATTGAGTGAAAGGCAAAATCACAAATATGTGCTTTTCTCAGAAAGTGTCACGCTTCTAAATCAGTTCATAAAAATGCTTTTGTTATATGTATCCTCAAATGAAAAGAAAATTGATACCATTTCTTCAAAAAGAGCATCAGGGGAAAAATGCACATTGCAGCAGTCAATTTTATAACAGTAATTTCATAAGAAATTATTGTATAATGTTACCTTATAAGTGGCTAAGCCTGGACAGTCATTTTCTTAGTGTTGGGGTATGGTACAAAACAAGATAAATGGGAAAATAAGTCAGTGGGCAAACTGGGGAATAGAGATGTGCAGAAATCTACAAACCATCTAAATGCAACTCAAGTGGAATTCTTGAATCTGAATGGAGGGGAAGGATATGCTTAGAATGTGCTTAGAAAGAACATGATACAAATATCTTCATTAAAGAGTCAAAAATTTGTTAAAATGCAAGATAATGGCCACAGCTTTTAATTGAATGCTTGAATTAAACTCCATTGATAGAAAAGTGGTATGGTATGGAGGCAGCATGTTGTTCTTGAAAATAGGCAAACTTGAATTCAAATGTTACCTCTGACATTAATTTTGTGATTCTAGACAAGACTTAATGCTATTGATGACTCTCTAAAATTCTAAGTTGCAAAGAACTTGCACAATTTCATTGACATAAGTTTTTAGTTACCTGATTAACCCTAACTTATAAACTCACAAGAATAGTACTTGTCCCTATGCATTCATATTTCTTCCTGTATGTATTTATTCAAAAGGAAAAGAATAATAATTCCTGACTGTTTTTGGAGGGGACTGGGGCCCCATTTAGCAAAAAAAGGCAAATTACTCCCATCTTATATTCTTAATTATGATACCTGATGACTCCTTGGAGGTTATACCAGGGATCTTGAGGAGACTGACAAGCAGATCAGACAGATACTACCAAAAAAAAAAAGGAAAGATTTGTAGAAAAAGCCTAAAGATAAATTATGGTCATTTGCTAAAGATAAGCCTAGGTAACTTTGAAGATCTTTATCTCTTTATAAAGGAGAGGGAAATTTAGAATTAGAAAACCTAAATAATAAAACATGACTAAATGAACTTGCAAGAGAGAAGACAAGAGAAAATAATTACACTCTTTTCCACCTTATCTAATATAGATCACTCTTTTTGTTTTAATGTTAAACTAAGGACATCTATATAAGAATTTATCAATTGTCTCCAATAGGATATTACTTTTATCTCTAGAATGTTGATTCCATATTTGTTTATCCTGCAGCAATTTAAAAAAGATTTAATAAGGTATGGCATTTTTGAGAACTTCTTTCCCATCTCATTCATTCAAATTCTACAAATTTCAAGAAACATTTATTGGACTTGGTATATCTAAGGCAAAAAATATTAGAAACCAAAATACAAAAATACAAAATACAAAACCAAAATAAAACAGGCATTGACATCTAGGAATTTACTTACATTGTACTAGAGGGTTATAACATATGTATGCATGTATAAACATACCCAATGTGTAATTATAAGACAGGGAGAAGAATAACCACTATAGAGATGAAAGAAAACAAGAAGACTTCAACACATTTGTGATGACTATGAAGCCTTCTTTGTATCAGACAACATTCTAAGCTCTGTGAATACAAAAAGAGGCAAAAGACAGTCCCTGTGTTCAGGAACTCGTACTCTGATTGCAGAATATAGTTCTCAATTGGTCTCAAATAACTCAAATGATTAAATGGAACCTTTATATAAATGCAAGATGTCACTGATTCCACCCTATAATTGAGAGCAATGGACTATTCTCAGACCTTCTCATCTTTTTTTTTTTTTTACTTTCGCCCTGCAATAGGGAATGGATATTTCTTGTGCTTTACTTTCAAAAGTAAAAGGGAAAAATAATCTCTCCATAAGCTACTCCAGTGCTCTTGTAGAGGGAAATTTAGAATTTTAGAATTAGAAAGCAGAAATAGAAGAATTAGCATCAGGAGATATTTCACTCATCACCCAAGGATGACCATTGGACAATTGTTTTATCTACCCCAAACCCCTCTATCTCTACTAAGTTTTCTTTTCAAGTTTTCCTGAAGATCTTATCAAATGTCTTTGGGGATATCATGGGAAGGAGAGGAGCATTTTTTTTTCAAGGCAAATGGGGTTAAGTGGCTTGCCCAAGGCCACACAGCTAGGTAATTATTAAATGTCTGAGATCAGATAGGAGAGGAGTATTTTAATAAGAAAGAAGCAAGACCTCCTCACACACACATGTGGCAGACCATAAATTCACCATCCCTGGTCTGGCTGCCTAATATTGTTTGTTGGCATGCTACTCCCAAAATAGCCCCATCCCTGTTTTTAAATTAAACTATTAATGACCTTTTGCCAATTCCTTTTATTGTTATTGGGCAATTCACTCCCTGTTCCTTGTATTTCCTATCCAAGCCTAGCAAAGTCCCAGTAGAAAACTCCAGGGAAATTTGAAGGAAAAGGCAAGTGTGACTTAGATGGCATTTCATCCTCATACAGGAAGCAGATTGACTTCCATGTAGGGTATGAGGTTCCTATTAGTTTCCTTGCTTCTACTGCATAGGTCTCCTGGGGTCAGAGAGTCATCTTAGCACAGTCACTGTTCATAGAACAAAGGAAATTCCTTTCCTCTAGGCAATACCTAAACCTCCAATGATAACTGGTTATTGGTCTCATTTCTTCAACCCTATAGCACCATTGATTTTGTGATGTTTGAAAACATATGATAATATAACAGGAGGATATTGTTATATTGACTGTCTATATTGGTTGCCAGCCCAAGTGGAAGAGGATATGGAGCCTGCTTCTGGAAAGACACATTGTATTCTAATGGAAAGAGCCAGGTACCTAACTCAATATGAAAAAAGTATTGTTTCCTGTTTGCTGGTCACTTGAAAAAAAAGGAGATTAGTCAGCTTGTTGACTTGGAATGAAGAATGCATTTAAAATTAATCAAAGGGAAGTGGCTAGGTAACTAGTGGGTAGAGCACCGGCCCTGGAGTCAGGAGTACCTGGATTCAAATCTGGTCTCAGACACTTAATAATTACCTAGCTGTGTGGCCTTGGGCAAGCAACTTAACCCCGATTGCCTTGCAAAAACCTAAAAAAATAAAAATAAAATTAGTCGAAGGATATGAACAGGCAGTTTTCATATGAAGAAATTAAATTATGTATATATATATAAATCATTTGAAAAAAATGCTCCAAATCATTATTGATTAGAGAAATGCAAATTAATACAGCTATGCGGTACCCCCTCAGTCTTATCAGATTGGCTCAGATGATATAAAGGGAAAACGATCAATGTTGGAGAAGTTGTGGGAGGATTGGGACACTGATTCACTGTTGGTGGAGTTGTGAACTAATCCAACCATTCTGGAGAGCAATGTAGAACTCTGTGAAAAGAGCAATAAAATTGATGATACCCTTTGACCCAGAAATACCAATGCTCGATTTATTTCCAAACAAAATCATAAAAATTGGAAATGTTCCACATATTCAAAAATATTTTTGTAATAGCAAAGAATTAGAAATTTATGGACTGCCCATCAGTTGGGTGAATGGCTGAAAAGGTTCTGGTGTATGAATGTTATGGAGTATTAATGTTCTATGAGAACTCATGAATGGTTGAACTTTTGAGAAGCATGGAAAGAATTATACAAACTGATGCTAAAGAAAGGTGAAAGAACTAAGGGAGTAGTGTATACATTAAGGACAACATTATGAGGCAACTAGGTGGTGCAATAGATAGAGTACAGAAGCTGGAGTCAGGAAGACCTAAGTTCAAATCCTGTCTCAGACATTTAATACTTAACTGCTTATCATTTACTTAAGTGAGCAAGTCACTTAACCCTATTACCTTGCAAAAGTCAAAAACAAACAAAAAGAACAACATTGTGTTTCAATCAACTATGGTGGATGCAGTTCCTTTCTCAGTTCAGAGAGCTAGGATAATCCTGGGAGACCCATTATGGACAATGTCATTCACATTCAGAGAAAACCAAAAAACTAAAACCAAAATTAAAACCACAGAATTTAAATGGATACTAGTTCACTTTTTTCAAAATTGCTCTTATGTTTGTCCTTCCTATCCCATGGTTTTCTTTATTTTCCTTTAGAGCTAATTTCTCATACCAAAATGTGTTAAAATGTAAACATGTTAAACACAAATGTACAATCACAACTTTTTCAGACCGTTCATCATTGAGTGGAAGGGGTAGGAAGGGAGGGTAGTAGAAAAATGTAGTATAAGTATGCAAGTGGATGAATGTTGAAAAACTTTCAAAATATGTAATTGTGGGGGAAATATTGCATTCAAAAATATTAACTGACCAAGAAGTTTTCCCCTCCCTGTCCATCTACCTTCCAATGAAGAGTTCGTGATTATTATAAGCCTGAGTCCTTGGATGTTTATTTACCAACCAGGGTTGTTATTATGTGACAAAGTATGTACATGACCTTTATGTTGCCTCTATCTCTATTAGGTCTCTTCCTATACCCACCTATTAAGTCAAGAAGTATCAGACTAGGTGAACTTTGCTAGCTTTGAAAGGTCAGAAGGGGACTTCTAGCCAAGATGTCAGAGAGAATCCAGGCACTGTTTTCAGATCTCCAACTTTCCCTCAGAATTAACATGAACCAATCTTTTGGGCAAGATGGTAAAGAAAAGACAGGCACTATGCTAAGTTCTCCTGATCTTCCCTCATATATAATATGAAACAAACATCTTAACAGAAATTCGATGGAGAAAACCCAGAGATTGAATGGGGTAAATCACATTACATAAAGAGGTACAAAGGACATATTGCAATAGAGGGGAAGAAGGGAGGAGGTGAGAACTGCCTGAATCTTACTCTCATCAGATTTGGCTTAAAGTTAACACACACACATACTCAGTTAAATTAAGAAACTTATCTTACCTTTCAAGTGTTAAAAGGGGAACTAACAGAAGAAAGGGAAGGAAGAAGAGGTAAAGGGAAAGGGGAAAGAAAGGGCAGGGGGTTGGATATAAGGGGGACAACACACTGAAGGTGATGGTATTCAGAAACAAAATACTGGGGAATATGGATAAAGTGAAAAAAGGGGAAAAATACAAACAGAGGGAAAATAGCATGGAGGGCAATAAAGAGCTACTAATTATAACTTTGAATGTGAATGGGATGAACTCTCCCATAAAAAAATAAGCAAATAGCTGAGTACATTAAAAACCAGAATCCTACAATATGCTGCTTAACAAGAAACTCATTTGAAACAGAGATATACATATAGAGTGATGGTAAAAAGTTGGAGCAAAATATATTTTGCTTTAGCTGAAGTGAAAAAAACAGGGGTAGCAGTCCTTTTGTCAGACAAAGCAGCTACAAAAATAGATCTCATTAAAAGAGATAATGAAGGAAACTATATCCTCCTAAAAAGTACCATAGACAAGTGGTATAGCATCCAAATTCTTAGAGGAGAATTTGAAGGAGATACAGGAAGACATATACAGCAAACTCTACTGGTGGGAGAACTCAATCTCTCAATCTCAGATTTAGGTAAATCTAACCATAAAATAAACAAGAAGGAATTTAAGGAGATAAACAGATTGTTAGAAAACCTAGGCATGACAGACATTTGAAGAAAAGTGAATGGCGACAGAAAGGAATATACTATTATTTTTTGCATTACATAGCACAAAAATTGACCATGTACTAGGGCATAAAAACATAATAATCAAATGCAGAAAGGCAGAAATTGTGAATACATCCTTCTCAGATCATAATGCCATAAAAATCACATGCAATAATGGGCCAGGGAGAGACAGACCTAAAACTAATTGGAAGCTAAATAATTCCATTTTAAACTAAAGATAATAGTCTTTGGTCTCTGTTCAAACTCCACAAATCTTTCTCTGGATACAGATGGTATTCTCCATCACAGATATCCCAAAATTGTGATCAAGGTTGATCATCACCCCAGTGTTGCTGTTAATAACCTCATTTTAAAGTATGAATGGATCAAATAACAAATTATAGAAATCATTAATGTTTTCATCCTAGATAATGATAACAAAACAACATACCAAAATTAATGGGATAAAAACAAGGCAGTTGTGAGGGAATATATTATATCTTTAAATGCTTACATGAATAAATTAGAGAAATGGGAAATCAATGAACTAAACATGCAACTAAAATCTTAGAGAAAGAACAAAACATCTAATTAGATATCAAATTAGAAATTCTAAAAATTAAAGGAGAAATCGATAAAATCAAAAGCAAGAAAACTATTGAACTAATAAATAAAATCAATAGTTGATTTTATGAAAAAATCAACAAAATTGATAAATGTCTGGTTAATTTGATTTAACCAAAAGAAACAAGAAAACCAAATTGCTAGTATCATAAATGAAAAAGTTGAACTCACCATCAATGAGGAGGAAATTAAAGTAATAATTTGGAATTATTTTGCACAACTGTGTAACAATATATTTGATAATCTAAGGGAAATGGATGAATATTTACAAAAATACAAGTTGCTCAGGCTAAATGAAGAAGAAATTAAATACCTAAATAACCCTAATTCGGAAAAAGAAATTTAACAAGCCATTATTGAAGTCCCTAAGAAAAAAATCTCCAGACCCAAATGGATTCACAAGGGAATTCTATCAAACATTTAAGGAACAATTGGATTCAATTCTATATAGTTTGGAAAAATAGGTAAAGATGGGACTTTCCCTAACTCTTTTGATGACTCTAATATGGTACTGATACCTAAACCAGGAAGAATCAAAACAGAAAAAGAAAATTATAGATCTATCTCTGATGAATATAGATGCAAAAATTTTCAAAATCTTAGCAAAATGATTACAGCAAGTTATCACTAGGATAATAAGACCAAGTAGGAATTCAGGGCTAGTTCACTATTAGGAAAACTATCAGCATAATTCATTATATTAATATAGAACCCATCATAAATCATATGATTATATCAATAGATGCTGATAAAGCCTTTGCCAAACTACAACACCAATTCCTATTAAAAACACTAGAGAGTGTAGGAATAAATGGATTGTTTCTTAGAATAATAAGCAGTATTGATCTGAAACCATCAACAAACATTATATGTAATGGGGCTAGGCTAGAGGCATTCCTAATAAGATCAGGGGGGAAACAAGGATGCCCGTTATCATCACTACTATTCAATATTATATTAGAAATATTAGATTCAGCACTAAGAGAAGAAAAAGAACTTGAAGAAATTCGAATTGAGAAGGAAGAGACAAAATTCTCCCTCTTTGCAGATGACATGATAGTATACCTACAGAATACCAAAAATTATCTAAAAAACTACTAGAAATAATTATCAACTTTAGCAAAGTTGCAGGATATAAAATAAATCCTCAACATTTCTCTTTATGACTAGCAAGATACAGCAGAATGAACTAGAAAGAGAAATCCCATTCAAAGTAACTTCAGACAATATAAAATACCTGGGAGTCTCCCTGCCAAGGCAGACTCAGAAACTTTATGAAAACAATTATGAAACATTTCTCACACAAATAAAATCATATTTAAATTACTGGGCAAATACTTCTCATGGATAGGCTGTTAATATAATAAAATGATAATTCTATCTAAATTAAATTACTTTTTTAATGGCCTACAAAAAGTTGATTTAATGAGTTTGAAAAAATTATAAGTAAATTCATATGGAGAAATAAAAAGTAAAAAATTTCCAGGGATTTAATGGTAAAAAGTGCAAAAGAAGGTGACTTAGCCCTACTGGAGCTAAAATTATCTTATAAAGCATCAGTCATCAAAACTGAGATATTGACTGAGAAATAGAGAGGTGTATTACTAGAATAGACTAGGTGCAATAGCAGGAAATGATTATAGTAACCTGCTGTTTGATGAACCCAAACAGTCCATCTTTTGTGATAAAAACTCTCTCTTTGATAAAAACTGCTGGGAAAATTGGAAGTTTTCATGGCAGAAACTTGGATTAGACCATCTCACACCCTATAGAAAGAAAAGGTCAAAATGGGTATAGGATTTAGACATAAAAGACAATATTATAAGCAAGCTAGGAGATTAAGGAACAGTTTACCGGTCAGACCTATGGAGGGGGAACCAGTTTATGACCAAGGAAGAGATGGAGAACATCATTGAAAACAAACTAGATAATTTTGATTACATTAAATTAAGAGGCTTTTACACAGAGAAAGACACTGTAACCAAGATCAAAAGAAATGTAGTAAATTGGGAAACAATTTTTACAACTTATATTTCTGACTAAGGACTCATTTTGAAAATATATAGAGAAAACTGTGTCAAATTTATAAAAAATACCCAAGCCATTCCCCAATTGACAAATGGTTAAATGATATGCAGCGGAAATTTACAGATGAGGAAATCAAAATGATGCATAGTCAAATGAAAAATTGCTCTAAATCATTACTGATTAGAGAAATCCAAATTAAAACATCTCTGAGGTACCAACTCACACCTCTCAGACAGGCCAACATGACCAGAAAGGACAATTATCAATGGTGGAAGGGATGTGGGAAATCTGGGACACTAATGCATTGTTGGTGGAGCTGTGAACTCATCCAACCTTTCTGAAGAGCAATTTGGATTTAAACCCAAAGGGGAAAAAATGTGCATATCCTTTGATCCAGCAATACCACTACTGGGTCTATACCCTTAAGAGCTCATGAAAACGAGGAAAAATATCACTTGTACAAGCAGCCCTGTTTGTGGTGGCAAAGAATTGGAAATTAAATGAATGCCCATCATTTGGGAAATGGATGAACAAATTGTGTGTTGTGTGTTTTATGGAACACTATTTTTCTATTAGAAACCAGGGGCGGGGGGAATTCAGAGAAGCATGGAAGGATATGCATGAACTGATACTGATTGAGATGAGCAGAACCAGAGGAGCATTGTACACAACAGCAATAATATGAAGTTGGTGATCAACCTTAATGGACTTGCTCATTCTATCACTCAGGGAAAATTTTGGGTTATGTGCAATGAAGAATACCATCTGTATCCAGAGAAAGAAATGTGGAATTTGAAAAAACCAAAGACTATTACCTTTAATTTTTTAAAAAGGTTTTCATTTATGTAATTTTGCTATGCCTTACACTTTTTTTCCCCTTAAGGATATGATTTCTCTCTCAAAATATTCAACTTAGATTAATGTATAGCATAAAAACAATGTAAAGACTAACAGACTGCCTTCTGTGGCAGGTAGGGGGAGAGAAGTGAGATTAGGGGAAAAATTGTAAAATTCAAATATAAATAAATAAATAAATTTTAGATAAAATTTAAAAAATGAACTAACATGGACCAAATCTCTTAAGGAATTTTGGAACCCATGAACACAAAGAAGATCTGAGGAGAACATCTATCTACCAACAAGGATTGTCACAGGGAATATGAGTGAACTGGGGGCAGAGAGCAGAGACCCAAAATAGGGGTGGCAGGGTAAGGCTGAGGGACTATTCTGATTATAAAGCAGAAGCATTTGTTGTGTCTGTGTCTGTGTGTGTGTGTGTGTGTGTGTGTGTGTGTGGCAGGCAGGACAGCTCTAGTGGCCCAGATATCTATTTGATCAATTCGAACTTCTTCTGGAAGACCAAGGTTGAGAAGTACCCATTTTTCCAGCAGAGTCCCAGTGTCTCCAGTTGAGTCCCCTTGCCCAGATCCATTCTTGTGGGAGAACAAGACTTTCTCCAGAACAATCAGTCTCCCCCTGGGGTGTACACCTTGTCCTCAGGCTCAGATGTGGGCTGCAGATCTCTTCCAGTGTTGATTGGGGAAGTAGATTAACTATCTAGCCTGAGGGCCAGTCCAAATTGTTCTAGGACAGCCTAGATCCTGTATCCCTGCCAAACCCTTACCCTGCCTCCCCAGGCCTAGGGAGTGGGCCACTAGTCACAGACAAGTCAGAGAAAACTTCTGTTTACCTACTCTCAGACTAATCCCTTGAAATAGTCAAAGGCTCTAGGGATCTCAATACCCAAGATCTGTGAATCCACTCCTCCTCCAGGAAAAGTCCTGAGGCAAAGGACCCAAAATGAAGAAAGACCAGCATGGGGTGGGGTATCCATTGAATGTTTCCTTGAAGATAAAGATCCTAACTCAGAGAGGAATAGAGATTCAGAAGAGAATATGAGTTGGTCTCCAGCCCAGAAAATAAAAATCAAATAGAAAAATTGGGGAAAAATACAAGAGAAAATTAATATCTTACAACAGAAAACAAATACTTTGAAAATACAATTGGACAAGTGCAAAAAGAAAATAATTCACACAGAAACACAATTGGGCAAATGGAAATCTCCTTAAAAGATAGATTTGATCAATTGGAAAAGGAGATGTAAAAGAAAAAAAGAAGAAAACTCTTCTCTAAAAATCAAAACCTGAATCTGGAAACTAATGACTTTATGAGATACCACGAATCTGTTAAGGAAACCAAAAAAACCCTGAAAAAAATAGAACAAAATGTAAAATACCATATTGACAGAACAATGGTCCTAGAAAATAAATTCAGGAGAGAAAATTTAAGAATTATAGGACTTCTTGAATACTTTGTTGAGAAAAAAAAAGCCTGATACATATACTTCAGGATATAGTGAAGGAGAACTGTCCTGATATCTTGGAAATAGAGGGCAAAATAATCATTGAAAGAGTACATTGATCCCCTCCTGAAAGGAATTCCAAAATGAAAACACCAAGGAATATTGTGAGCAAACTCCAGAACAAACAGATCAAGGAGAAAATACACAAGTGAACAGAAAGAAACAATTTAA
Source organism: Macrotis lagotis (assembly GCF_037893015.1). Lineage (NCBI taxonomy): Eukaryota > Metazoa > Chordata > Mammalia > Peramelemorphia > Peramelidae > Macrotis > Macrotis lagotis. Next base: position 160,975,119 of record NC_133664.1, on the reverse strand, counting down.
ATACAGAGGAGCCACAGTTAGGATTACACAGGACCTGGCTGCATCAACATTAAGGAATTGAAGGACTGGGATATGATATTCTGGAGAGCAAGGGAGCTTAGAATGTAGTTCACTATCCAGAAAAACTGATTCTTCTCTTCCAGGACAAAAGATGGATAGTTAATAAAATATGAGATTTTCAACTTTTCCTGCTGAAAAGGCCAAAGCTAAACTGAAAATCTGGTCTTCAAACAGGAGATTTAAGAGATACATGAAAATGTAAAGAAGGGGGGGGACTGTTATTCAGTAAGATGAAACTGGTTATATCCCTACCTGGGAGAAAGATTCTTCTATCTCTTGAGAATTGTATCTATTAGAAGGACTATACCTAGCCAGAAGTAATGGACACTCATGACTTGTCTGCAACTCTGATGGAATGAGTTAAAAATAATATCTCCTTACAGTAAAGAGATAGGAAGAAGGAGGAGACTGAATGGGGTGAATTACATCATATGAAGAGATTCAAAGGACCTATTTCAATAGAGGGGAAGAAGGGAGGAAGTGAGAACTGCCTGAATCTTACATCAAATTTAACTCAAAGAGGTATTAACACACATGCATACACACACACACACACACACACACAAACACACATACATACACACTCAGTTGTTTAGAAACTTATCTTACCTTTTAAGTATTAAGAGGGGAAATGGGGAGGGGGAAAGGATAGTAGAAAGAAGGGAAGGAGGAGCAAAGGGAAAGGGGAAAGAAAAGGGAGGTAGTTGGATAGATGGAGGCAAACACAGAGAAGGAAGTAGTATTCAGAAGTAAAATACTGGGGAACAGGAAAGAGAGGAAAAATACAAATGGAAGGAAAATAGCATGGAAGGCAATAATTGGTTAGTAGTTATAAATTTGAATGTGAATGGGATGAACTCTCCTATAAAAGGGAAGCAGATAAAAGAGTATATTAAAAAAAACCTGAATTCTACAATTTGCTACTTACAAGGAATTCATTTGAAGCAGAGTGATGGTAAAAGACTGGAGCAGAATATATTATGCTGCAAAAGCAGCTGCAAAAATAGATCTCATTAAAAGAGATAAGGAAAGAAACTATATTCTCCTAAAATTATCATAGACAATAAACCAATTTCAATAAATATGTATGCACCAAGCAGTATAGCATCCACATTCTTAAAGGAGAAGCTGAATGAGTTACAGCAAGACATGTGCAGCAAAACTCTACTGGTGGGAGACCTCAACCTCCCTCTCTCAGAATTAGATAAATCTAATCATAAAATAAAGACAAAGGAATTTATGAAGGTAAATAGAATTTTAGAAAATTTAGATATGATAGACCTGTGGAGAAAATTGAATGGGGATAGAAAGGAATATACTTTTTGTTCCTGCAGTACATGACACCCACACAAAAACTGACCATGTACTGTGTCATAAAAACTCATACTCCAAGGCAGAAATATTGAATGCACCCTTTTCTGACCATGGTGCATTAAAAATCATTTGCAATAATGGTCCCTGGAGAGATAAACCTAATACTAATTGGGAATTAAATGATCTCATTTTAAAGATTGAATTCATTAAACAACACATTATAGAAATAATCAATGATTTTATCCAAGACAATGACAACAATGAGACAACATACCAAAACTTATAGGATACAGCCAAAGCAGTCATTAGGGGATACATTATATATTTAAATGAATAAAATAGAGAAAAAGGAAATGAATTAACTGAGCTTGCAACTAAAGATGTTAGAGAAAGAACAAATTAACTTCATCCACAATTAAACACCAAATTGGAAATTCTAAAAATTAAAGGAGAAATTAATAAAAGTGAAAGCAAGAAAATTATTGAGTTAATAAATAAAACCAAGAGTTGGTATTATGAAGGAAATAAAATAGATAAACCTTTGGTTAACTTGATTAAAAAAAGAAAGAAGAAAATAAAATTACTAGCATTAAAAATGAAACTATGAACTCAACAAAAAGGAGGAAATTAAAGTAATAATTTGAAACTTTTTTACCCAGTTGTATGCCAAAAAATTGATATTTTAGGTGAAATGGATGAATATTTACAAAAAACATAAATTGCCCATGTTAAATGAAGAAGGAATTAAACACCTAAATAACCCTAACACAGATAAAGAAATTCATCAAGCCAACAATTCACTGCCTTAAGAAAAAATCTCCAGGGCCAGATAGATTCACTACTGAATTTTATGAAATATTCAAAGAGCAATTGGCTATAATTCTAAATAAACTATTTGGAAACATAGGTGAAGATGGAACTCTGCTTATTTCCTTCTGTGACACCAATATGGTGCTGATACCTAAACCAGGAAGAGTTAAAATGAAAGAAAATTATAGACCAATTTCCTTACTGAATGAGTGCAAAAATCTTCAATAAAATATTAGCAAAGCAATTGTAGCAAGTTATCATGAGGAAAATGCACTATGACTATACAGGATTTATTCTAGGAGTACTGGGTTGGTTCAATATTAGGAAATTGTCAGCATAAATGACTATATCATTAGCAAACCTAACAGAAATCATATGATTACCTCAATAGATGCTGAAAAGCCTTTCATAAAACACAGCACCCATTTCTACTAAAAACTCTAGAGAGAGAGAGTAGGAATTAAAGGATTGTTCCTTATAATGTTAAGCAGTATCTATCTGAAACCATAAGCATGTATTATATGCAATGGGGAATAAGCTAAAAGCATTCCCAGTAAGATCAGGGGTGAAATAAGGATTACCATTATCACCAATACTATTCAATATGATATTAGAATTGCTAGCATCAGCAATAAGAGAAGAAAAAGAAATTGATGGAATTAGAATTGGGAAAGAAGAAATATGATTCTCACTCTTTGCAGAAGATATGATGGTATACCTAGGGAACCTTAAAAATCATCTTAAAAAAACCTCATAGAAATTAGCTACTTTAGCAAAGTTTCAGGTTATAAATATATAAAAATAAACCTACATTAAACCCTCAGCATTTCTATTTATAAGCAGCAAGATTCAGCTGCAAGAGTTGGAAAGGGAAATCCTATTTAAAATAACATCAGACAACCTAAAATACTTGTGAGTTTACTTGCCAAGACAGGCTAAGAAACTCTATGAAAACAACTATAAAACATTTTTCACGCAAATAAAATTAGTTCTAAATAATTGGGCAAACATCAATTGTTCATGGATAGACTGAGCTAATATAATAAAAATAACAATTCTACCTAAATTAAACTACTTATTTAGTGTCATACGAATCAAAGTTCAAATAAATTACTTTAGGGAGCTGGAAAAATTGTAATTAAATTCATATGGGAAACTAAAATCAAGAATATCAAGGGGTTTAAAGGAAAAGAAATGCAAAAATAGACCACTTAGTCTTACCAGATCTAAAAATACATAATAAAGTATCAGTCATCAAAACTCTCTGGTACTGGTTAAGAAACAGAGTGATGAATCAGTGGAATAGATTAGGTGCAAAAGAGGCAACAGGAAATGATTAGTACTCTGTTGTTTGATAAACCCAAAGAGTTCCAACTTCTGGGATAAGAACTTTCTATTAGATAAAAAATTCTTGGAAAACTGGAAGATGCTATAGCAGGAACCTGGATTAAACCAGGATCTCAGAGATCCTGTACCAAGAGAAGATCAAAATGGATACAGGATTTAGACAAAAAACATAATATTATAAGCAAATTAGGGGAACAAGGAATAGTTTACCTGACTGATCTATGTGAAGGGGAGCAGTTTATGAGCAAGTAAGAGATAGAGAACATTGTAAAAAACAAATTGGATAATTTTGAATACCTTAAATTGAAAATAAAAAAAAAAATTTGCACAAATAAAGCCAGTCTATCCAGGATCAAAAGAAATGTAGGAAATTGGAAAATAATTTTTACAACTACTGTTTCTGACAAAAGATTCATTTCTAAAACATATAAAGTACTGAGTCAAATTTATAAAAACACCTGCATTCCCCAATTGACAAATCATCAAAGGGTATGCAGAGACAATTTTCAGATGAGGAAATCAAAGCGATCCATAGTCATATGAAAAGTTGCTCTAATTCATTACTTATTGGAGAAATGCAAATTAAAGTATCTCTGAGGTACCACCTCACATTTTTTCAGATTGACCAATATGACCAGAAAAGATAATGATCAGTGTTGGAAGGGATATGGGAAATCTGGGACACTTTCTCACTCCTCATCACTGCAATAAACAGGGACAATTTTAGGAGAATGCCCATCTCTATTCAGAGAAATAACTGTGGAGTTTAAGCAATGACCAAAGATTATTTTCATTTTTTTAAAAAAAGTCATATGTATTATATTATTTTACTATCACTAATATTTTCTTTTTTCCTTATGGGCATTTTTTTTCTCTCAACACATTCAAATTTCATATATTCATAGCATGGAAACAAATGTAAAGACTATCAGACTGCCTTCTGTTGGGGGGGGAAGGGGAGGAAGGGAGGGGGAAATTGTAAAATTCAAAACCTTGCAAAAATGTTTGGTAGAAACTACAAAACAAAACAAAATTGTTGGAAAACAAATAAAATTTTTTATATGAAATAAAAAAGAAAAAGAAAGGTCAGGTGGTACTAGATGCCTGGGAATCAGAATCCAGATTGGAATTTACAATCCTATAGCACAGTCTTAAGAACTACTGTGACTTATCCATAGACTATGCTGCAATCTAAAGACAACTGAGTGGGGATAAATTCTCTTTAGAAAATTCTTTCGTTTTGAGCCCACTTTCCCCAGGCAATAAAGTCTGATCCTATCTATTGGGGAGAAGAGACTTTTAGATAGTGTTCTATTATTATATGTCTTCTCAGAAAATAACCTGAGAAGATTATTTAGGTGATCTTAATGTTTCTGTGACAGTCAGTGCTAGTTGATATTAATTGGTTCAAGGAAACTGGGGCATTTGTCAATCTGCTGATATTTATTAATGATGAACAAACATTACTATGGAAGTTTGACACTTGAGAAAAACTTTTCAGGAACTACTCCCAGAACTTTGAAGGGGGTGATATAGTATAAGGGAGACTTTTACTGGGGGATTTCACTTATCAAATTGTGAATAAGCATATTTGGTGATTGTGAGGGCTATAATTACAAATAATGCTTCCTAGAATGACTAAATGGTAGAGGAGTTTTTGCAGTGATAGAATTCACCAGTTTCTAGTTTCTGCCCTTGTGTAACCCAAGAATGAGTTATCATGTTCTGCAATAATAGACCTGGCTTCAGTCCCTCCTTACATATATGGATTGCCTCTTTATGATCCTTCAATTTCCCTTTTCTCAGTTCTCTTTTCCTTTTTTGTCTACTCTCCTGATTGTGAGTGTGTGTGTGTGTGTGTGTGTGTGTGTGTGAGTGTGTGTGTGTGTGTGTGTGTGTGTGTTCTCAGGTAACATCTCCATTTCTCAGTTTGTCTAATATTTATCGTGATCCCATAGAATGGGGAGTTCACAGAATACTGATTGAACAGTCTTCCTTGTTTAGACCTAACTCAACTACCATGCACTCACAATGCTCTGATCTTCCTGCTTCATTTTGTATCAGTTCATTTAAGTCTCCCCAGGCTTCTCTGTATTCATCACATTCATTATTTATGACAGTCTAGTAATATTTCATTAATTGAAGTAGTACAACTTGTTTAACCATTTCCTTTGATTCACGATTAATGCTATGTGAAATAATTTAATAAAGTATCCTATGAGAGTCTAAATTTTTCCTCACTCTTTAAAGATCAGTGATAATCTACTGATTAGAGAAATCCAAATTAAAAATCTCTGAGGTACCACCTCACACCTCTCAGACAGGCCAATATGACCAGAAAGGACAATGATCAATGGTGAAAGGGATGTGGGAAATCTGGGACACTAATACATTGGTGGTGGAGCTGTGAACTCATCCAACCTTTCTGGAGAGCAATTTGGAACTATGTCCAAAGGATAACAAAAATGTGCATACCCTTTGATCCAGCAATACTACTACTACTGGGTCTACACCCTGAAGAAATAATGAAAAAGGGTAAAAACATCACTTGTACAAAAATATTCATAGCAGTCCTGTTTGTGGTGGCAAAGAATTAGAAATCAAGTAAATGTCCTTCAATTGAGGAATGACTTGGCAAACTGTGGTGTATGTATGTATGCATGTATGTATGTCATAGAATGTCATAGAATACTATTGTTCTATTAGAAACCAGGAAGGATGGGAAACCAGGGAAATCTAGAGGGATTTGCATGAACTGATGCTGAATGAGATGAGCAGAACCAGAAAAACATTATACACTCTAACATCAACATGGGGGTGATGATCAAACTTGATGGACTCTCTCATTCCATCAGTGCAACAATCAGGGACAATTTGGGACTATCTACAATTGAGAACACCATCTGTATCCAGAGAAAGAACTGTGGATTTGAACAAGGACCAAGGACCATAACCTTTAATTTTACCTTTACCTTTAAATTACCATTACCTTTACCATTACCTTTAAATTTAATTTAGGGGGGGAAACTTGATAATCTATTGTATGATCTTGCTATCTCTTATACTTTATGTTTCTTCCTTAAGGATATGATTTTTCTCTCATCACATTCAATTTGGATCAATGTAGACCATGGAAACAATGTAAAGACTGGCAAATTGCCTTGTGTAGGGGGAGTGGGGGAGAGAATTAAGACTGGGGGAAAATTGTAAAATCAAAATAAATAAAATATTTATAATTAAAAAAATATCAGTGACAATGCTCCATTCTTCTAGTCCTCTGGGTGTGGTTCATCTAGGGCTAATGAATTGACTAGGATCATACGAAGATAGAATTTCTCTTATTATATTTTCATTTTTATGGGATATTAATCCCCCATTTCATTTTTTTCTTTTGTTTTTTTCTTTTACAAAGTCATTCACTTTGGTGAGAAAACAGAGGTAGAAACTTCTGGAGCAGAGCCAAGATGGAGATGTGAAGCTAGCATGCTCCCAGAACTATTCCCTACACAACACTAAATTAAGTCTCTACACAGAAATTAAGGCTAAAGATCCCACCAAAAAAGACAAAAATCAAAACAAATTTTCAGGGACATCATGGACAATTTTCAGAAAAGATCTTTCTCTTTGAGGGGAAAAGGGGAATTAAAGCCCAGTTAGGCAGGAATCCTGGAGAACCACCAGGAGACTTTTAGTCATAATGCAGTCTAGGTGCTCACATCTTGATAGTAACATAGGTCTTGGCCTTTATACAGTAAGCTAGTAAGGAGGATCCCAAGCCCAAATAAAATCTGAAACCTGTGAACACTGGGGCAAAGGACAGCTCAGGGTTGGGAAAAAATCACTTTATAGGCAGAATCTAAACATAAAGGAGGAAAACAAACCTCTGCAAAGGCAATAACTGTGCTGCATAGCCAACATCTTGCCCAACAATAAACCAGGGATCAGATCCCAGACCCAGCATAAAAGCTTGAGTCTATACTTCCTATATTCCATGAGCAAAGCTCTAACAATCAAAATGAGTAAAAAAAATCTAAAATATTACTAAATCATAGAAAGTTATTATGTATATAAAGATCATAACAATGCTACCTCAGAATAAGAAAGCAGTGAAAAATTATGTACATGGGAAGGATCAAAAGAGTCTATGAATTGGACTCAAATCCAAAAGATCATAGAAGAGATTAAAATAGTATTTAAAAATCAAAGAAGAGAGGAAGAAGAAAAATGGGAAAAAAGAGCTGAGTCATACAAGAAAATTATGAAAAATTGGCCAAAGAAATCAACTCCTTTAAAAGTAAAAATCATCAACTACAAAAAAATGTTACTCTTCAAAAAAATTAAAATCTACCAACTGGAAAAGGAATGCAACACATCTAAAACTCAAATTGACCAACTGGAATAAATGTAACTCATCTAAAACTCAAATCAACTAAATGGACAGGGAATGCACTCAGCAAAAAAATAAAATTAAGGAAAAGGAAAAACAAAGATGAAAATACAATCCTAAAAACTAGAATTGTACAAATAGAAATAAATGAATCTATGGAGTCTACATGATTCTGTCAAGTAAAATAAAAAGGCTGAAAAAAATTGAAGAAAATGTAAAGTACCTTTTAGGAAAAGCAAACAACCTGGAAAATAGTCCTAGAAAGGATAATTTACAGATTATTGAACTACTAGAAAGCCTAGATTAAAAAAATACCTGGAAAATATCTTTCAAGAAATTATCAGGGAAAATTGTCCAAATCTTCTAGAACAAGAATACAAAATAGCTATTGAAAGAGTATACAGAACTCTTCCAGAATGAGACCCTGGGTGAAAAAAAACTCTAACTACTAACATAGCCAATTCCAGAATTCTCAAATAAGGGCAAAACACTGTAAGCAGCAAAAAAAGAAGTAATTTAAATACAAAGGCAGCACAGTCAGATTTATTATCAGTTGCAACACTGTATAACTGGAGGACCTGGAATACCCTATATGGGAGGACAAAGGAGTTTGGATTACAACCAAGAATTTACTACCCTGCAAGATTCTGCATGTTCAGTTAGGGGAAAGTGTGGATATTCAAAGAAACAGAGGGCTTCCAAAATTTCCTTGATAAAAAGACCAGAGCTGAACAGAGATTTCAATAGACAAATACGTGACTCAAGAGATGCATAAAAATAAATGGAAAGGGGGGAAAAACCCAAAGTGAATGATAGTCAAGAACATTAAATTGGATGCAACCCCACAAGGGAAGATATAGTACCTGTAACTCTTGAGAATTGTTTTTCTCTTAGGATAGTTAAAGGGTTGAATATTGTTGAAGGGACTGGATCTAGAGGATATGGATGTAATTGGTTCTTGTCTTCCTATTGAAGAGGACCAAGATGACATCAGTATTTTTGAGACAAACAGCTCAGGTGAAAAGTTGTGGTGTTTACTCTAAATTTATATGTCTCAGTTTCCTTTGACCTACTTTTATTCTATCTTGCTCATAGAGCTTAGCACTTTTTTTGATAAGGGCATTCTATGCTGGGCAGTCCTGATCCCATGTTTCCCATACCTTCTAAAGTTCTTTGGAGAGAACTTCAGAATGTCTCAATACTTAGAATACTTAGAGACTCCATAGTTAATTAAATCAGAAGTGAATTTACTAGACATTTAGAGGTTTGTATAACCATAGGTGCAGAGGGTGAAAACCTACTTTGATGAGTTAGGCATGAAGAGATTAGGAAATGATTTTATCTTAATCCATACTTTAGCTAATGAGTCTTCAAGTGTTCAAGTGGGGGGCTGAAAGGGAGGAGGATGGGAGAGAGTATACTGGGGGAGAGGGGTTACAAATGATTCATGAAAAGATTTGGCTTTGTATGCTGTTTTGAGTCATGAGGACTGTGTGTTCACAGAGGACATTTGTAATGGGGATAAGATATAAAGTGATTAAAATTTTATGTGATTCATAAACAATATGAATTGTTAAATCGATAAAAACATAAAAAGAAGAACAAGGTTAAGCATTAGTGGATAAATAATAGCAGGTGAAAAGGCACAAAGACTTATTGCAGTAGAGGAAAAGAAGGGAGGATGTAAACACTGAGTAAATCCTATTCAATAGATTTGGCCCACAGATGGAATAAGATACTTCCCATTTGGGTTTTAAAAACTATCCTACTCTACAGTGAAGTGGGGGTGGGGAGAGGAAAAGGAAAAGGAAGGAGGAACTGATAAAAGGGAAGGCAAAGATATTAGTGAAAATAAACTGAAAGTTAAAATTTAAAAGAAAAGTTAAAGGGGAAAGGGAGTAAAACTTTGGAATGGGAGGAAAGGAAAGAGAAAAATATAAATGGGGAAAGATAATATGGAGGGAAATACAGAATTAGTCATCTTAACTGTACATGTGATTGGGATGAGCTCTCCCATAAAACAGAAGCAGACATCAGAACAGATTAAAAATCAAAATCCTACAATATTTTGTTTACAGGAAACACATTTGAAGCAGAGAGATACACATATGGTAAAGGTAAAATATTGGAGCAGAATATATTATGATTCAGCTACAGTAAAGAACTCAGGGATAGCAATCCTGATCTCAAACAAAGAAAAAGCAAAAATCAATCTCATTAAGAAAGACAAGGAAGGAAACTACATCTTCTTAACAGACACCATAGGCAATGAAACTATATCATTACTAAAAATGTATGCATCTAGTGGATTACCGTCCAAATTGTTAAAGAGAAGCTGAGTAAATTACAAGGAGATATAGACAGTAAAACTTTAATAATGGAGAATCTCAAACTTCCTCTCTCAGACCTAATTAAATCTAACCACAAAATAAACAAGAAGGATTTTAAGAAGGTAAATAAAATCATAGAAAATTTAGAGAAAAACTAAGAGAAACTTAGAGAAAACTTGGAAAACTCTGGAGAAGACTTAATGGGGATAGAAAAGAATTTTTCTCTGTAGAACATAGCATTTATATCAAAATTGGCCATGTACTAGGGCATAAAACCCTTACAATCAAATGCAGAATGGCAGAAAAAAAATTTGTACTTTTCAGATCATGGTGCAATTAAAAATTACATGATAAAGGGCCATGGAAAGATAAACCAAAAATTAATTGAAAATTAAATTACTTAATTTTAAAGAATGAGTGGATCAAACAACAAATCACAAAAATAATGAATCATTTCATCCAAGAAAATGATAACAGTAAAACTCATACCAAAATTTATGGTATACAGCCAAGGTAATTTTCAAGGGAAATTCTATATCTCTAAATGCTTATATAAATAAAATAGAGAAAAAGGAGATCAATGAATTGGGTATACAATGAAAAAAGCTAGAAAAAGAACAAATTAATGATCCCTAATTAAATACCAAATTAGAAATTCTGAAAATCAAGGGAGAGATCAATAAATTGAAAGCAAGAAAGCCATTGACCTGATAAATGAAACTAAGAGTTGGCTTTATTAAAAAAAATAAAATAGATAAACCTTTGATTAATCTGATTTTTTAAAAAAGAAATAGAAGCAAATTACCAGTATCAAAAATGAAAAGGGTGAACTAACCACCAATGAAGGGGAAATTAAAGAGATAATTCAGAGATATTTTCCTGAACTGTATGCCAATAAATTTGATAACTTGAGTGAATTGGATGAATATTTACTTAAATACAAACTGCCCAGATTAACAGCAGAGAAAATAAAAGACTTAAATAGTCCCATATAAAAATAGTAATTTGAAGAAACCACCAATAAACTCCCTAAGAAAAAGCCTTCAGGTTCAGTAGGATTCACAAGTGAATTCCACCAAACATTTAAGGAATAATTAATTCTAATTCTACATAAACTATTTTTAAGAAATAAGAGAGTTCTCCCAAATTCCTTTTATGATGTCAATATGGTGCTAATACCCAAACCATGAAGAAGCAAATAAAGAAATTTATAGACAAATCTCTCTAATGAACATTGATGCAAAAATTTTGATAACATTTCAGCAAAGAGATTACAGCAAATTAGGGTTAGGGTTAGGAGAGTATTACATGATCTGGTAGGATTTATACCAGGTAGTAAGGACAGTTTCATATTAGGAAATACTCAACATGATTGAACATATCAATAGTAAAACTGCCAGAAATCATATGATTATCTCAATAGATACTGGAAAAGTCTTTGGTAAAATACAACATCGCTTTCTATTAAAAACGCTAGAGTATAAGAATAGATGGAGCTTTCCTTAAAATAATGAACAGTATCTATGTAAAACCATTAACAAATATAATATGTAATGGGAATAACCTAGGAGTATTTCCAATAAGATCAGGGGTAAAGCAAGGCTTCCCATTATCACCATTACTATTCAATATAGTAGTAGAAATATTAGCTTTAGCAATAAGAGAAGAAAAGTAAATTGAATGAATCAGAATTAATAATTAGGAAGTAAAGCTTTCACTCTTTGCAGATGATGTAATGGTATACTTAGAAGACCTGAGAAAATCATTCAAAAAACTACTTGAAAGAACTAATAAATTCAGCAAAGTACTGGGATATAAAATTAACCCACACAAGTCATCAGTATTTCTATATATGTACAACTAAGCCCCAGAACGAGAGATAGAAAGAACAATTCAATTTAAAGTACTTGCAGACAGTATTAAATACTTGCAACTCTACCTCCCAAGACAAACCCAGAAACTGTATGAAATGAATTGCAAAGCCCTTCTCACATAAAAAAGTCAGACCTACCCTCAAACGGAAAAATATCAAATGCTCATGGATAAATTGAGCTAATATAATAAAAATGACAATTCTACCCAGATCAAATTACTTATTCAGTGCCATAACAATCAAACTAAGAAATAACTTTTATGGAGTTAGAAATAATCATAACAAAGATCTTCTGGAGTCAAAAGTTCAACAATATCAAGGGAACTGATGAAAAGAATGTTTAAGGAAGGTGGTCTACCTCTACCAGATCTAAAACTATATTATAAAGTGGCATCAAAATTGCCTGATACTAATTAAGAAATAGATTCATGGATCAGTGGATTAGGATAGGTTCAAAAGAACTAGTTGTAAATAACTACAGTAATCTCTGTTTGACAAGTCCAAAGACACTATTTGACAAAAGTGGTTGGGAAAACTGGAAAATAGTATGGTAAAACCTAGGCATAGGCCCACATCTAGCAGCCTATACTAAAATAAGGTCAAATTGGGTACAATATTTAGACATAAATTGACAAAAAATTTAGACCAATTAGCAGATCAAGAAATATTCTGTCAGACCTATGTAAGGGGAGAAATTTATGACCAAGCAAGAAATAGAGTACTTAATAAATTACAAAATGAATGATTTTGACGATATTAATTTTAAAAAGTTTTATGCTAATAAAATCAATGCTGCCAAAATACAAAGAAAACAGAATTCTGGGAAACAATTTTCACAGCTAGACCTTTCTAAAATATATAGAGAATTGGATCAAATTAATAAGGCCACAAGTCATTCCCCGACTGATAAATGGTCAAAGGATATGAACAGAAAGTTTTCAAATGAAGAAATTAAAGCTATATATATATATATATATATATATATATATATATATATATATATATATATGTATATATATATATATATATATATATAATCAAATGAAAAAATACTCCAAATCATTACTGATTAGAGAAATGCAAATTAAAGCAACTATGAGGTTCCACCTTAGACCTATCAGATTGGCTAAGATGACAAAAGGGAAAGACAATCAATGTTGAAGAGGTTGTGGGAGGATTGGGACATTAATGCATTGTTGGTGGAGCTGCAAACTGCTCCATACCATTCTGGGGAGCATTATGGGACTATGCCTAAAGAGCAATAAACCTGACTCTTTGACCAAGCATACCATTACTAATTCTATATACAGAAGACATCATAGTAATGAGAAAAGTATCTCATGTTCCAACATAGTCATAGCAGCTCTTTTTGTTGTGGCAAATAATTGGAAATTGAGGGGATGCCAATCAATTTAGGAATGACTGAACAAGTTATGATATATGAATGTTATGGAGTACCATTGTTCTATAAGAAAGTATGAATGGTCAAGCTCTTGAAATACATGGGAGGAATTATAGGAACTGATGTGGGAAGGGAGCAGAACCAAAAGAATATTGTATACATTAACAACAATATTGTGAATTGATCAACCTTGATTGGATGCAGTTCTCCACATTTCATAGGACACCCCTATGAGACCTGCTAGGGACAGTGCTATACACATCCAGAGGAAGAAAACAGAGCAGAACAAAATTAAAAACCTTACAGAATCTTAATGAACATTACATTCACGTTTTAAGATTTCTCTTATGTCTTTCTTTCCTATTTCATGGTTTTCTTTCTTTTCTTTTACTCCTAATTCCTTATACAGAAAACGACTAATCTATAAGCATGTTAAACACAAATTTGTATATACAATATTCATCAGTCTGTTCATTGCTGAGGGGAGAGGGATGGGAAGGAAAGATGGAAAGATGCATATATGTATGGATGAATGTAGAAAAACTTTCATAAGTTGTAATTGCAAAATTAAAAGAAAATAGAGAGGTAAGACAAGTTGAAGACAAAAATTCCTAGTGCTGTCAGTTAAGGCAACAGTTTATATTCAGGAAGAATCCAGCATCAGGGGACCAAGTATGTCTGGCTTGAAGGAAGAAACTTGAGACTAACACAGAACAGGGACCCTAATTTAAGGCTCACAGAATACACAAAAACTAGAAGCCAAAGCAAGACAGTGAGATAGGTAGCTTAAATGACAGCAAAGAAAAGAGGAAAGAGAAATAAAGATGACTTTGACCTCAGACAGGAATCCATTTCTATTTTATTTTATTCTATTTCTATTCTATAGGCAAGAAATGACAAACTGTGGACTGAAACTAGGAGCAGGTAAAACTTATTGGGAGAAATTATAAAGTGCATCTATCTGAATGAAGTTGGGTGTGTTGTGTTGACCAGAAATTAAGGCATATGCTAATTATCATATCAAAATAAATATAGCAAAGAAATGCTCCCTTGACAGTGCTGTAATAAAAAGACTATTCCTTGTTCATGGCAGACCAGTAGAAGTTTCTTAAAAGAAGACAAGATTTAGGCATATCTTTGTGGCTATAGGGAGGTCTGCTTTAAAAAGTTGGTCCATTTTTCAGGGTTTAAAGACATATATGTTTTAGGAATAATGGATAGTTTTAATTAGTATTGACTTTATGGGCTAATTCATATTTCAAATTTGCTGCAAAATTTTATCATTTCCTAGATTCAAATGATTTTCTGTTAGAGACTGCAATAACAAGTGATTAAGGCTAAGTAAGAAATGAGCCAGAGGATAGTTTCTTTTACCTAATCAAAAAAAAATCTGGGGGGAAAGCCCCTTAAAATTTCTGGCCCAAACAGAAACAGTGGCCATTTACATTCCCACTGAGAGAGTCTGGGCACAAACAATGACCAGAAGGACCTTGGATTGGGACGTACTGTTGGTCAAAAAAAATGACCACCAGAATTTGGATTTAAAGCATGGCTCTTTAAGAGAGAAATCTAGGGGCAGCTAGGTGGTGCAGTGGATAGAGCACTGGCCCTGAAGTCAGGAGTACCTGAGTTCAAATTTGACCTCAGACACTTAATAATTACCTAGCTGTGTGACCTTGGGCAAGTCACTTAACTCCATTTGCCTTGCAAAAACCTACAAAAAAGAAAGAAATCCAGTTTGAAAACTTCAAGTTATCTTGGGAGTTTACACATTTCTTTGGATTAAAGGAGGGACAATTTCTAAGATGGATGTACTTATGTAAAATGAGGGAAGATACAAGGTTCCTCTCCCTTTGTCTATACAATAGTTGGATAGCTATATGAAAGAATTAAAATGATTGCTCATGTACAGTGTTTCTATAATTTGAGAAGTATGGTCAATTGGTAGTTTCCAACCATGCTGAGACCTACAAAATGCAAACTTCTTGATGCTAGAAGTTAATTATGGCTCAACCTCATCAACAGGGATGATTCTCTTGCAGATCCTTAGACATTCATTCCTTATTATAGGAAACACAATATTTATTGAGTAAAATAAAATAAAACTTAACAAAAATCTCTCCCTAAGGTTTCTTTTATTAACTCACCCAAGCATTTTTGATTAATGAAGATAGTCACCCAAGATAAGCTATATGCACAGTAATACTGGTGATCAGATTTTAATCTGATTCATTTCCTTAGAAGTCACTGGAGGAGGGTAACTATACTTTTTTTTTCTTTTTAATAGAAATCACTGGAGGAAGGAAACTATATATTTTTTCTTTTTAATAGAAATATGGATGATTCTGGGAAGCAACCTTCCACAGTGGTCTCAAAATTTGATCTGTTTGGATCTCATTTGTGTCTGTTCTTTTCCTGAGATCATCTCAGAAAAGTATGGTCCCATGAAACTGCATAATCATGAAAGAGAGAATCATGGTAGGGTGATCTATTATGCTATGCTTGGTTTGGGGCAATAAGAAAAATTTAGATAGCTCTCCTGATTTATTAAGATTGATTAAGGAGAAAGCTGAAGGCATTTGTGGCCCCTAGAAAGGAACTTTTTTACCTGGGGAAAGGACAAGATGCACTTAACATGAAAGATTTAATTTGGAGGAAATTCTCTTTGTGAGTATAACCCTTCCACTCATATTGCTTATTTTAGAATGACTTCTTATTTTTGTTCAGTCATTTTGGTCATGTCTAACTTTCTGTGACTCTATTTGAAATTTTCTGGAGTGGTTTGCTGTTTCCTTCTCCAGTGGATTAAGGGAAAGGGAGGTTAAGTGACTTGATCAGGTCTTGCATCTAATAAGTATGTGAGGTCAAATTTGAATTTAGGAAGATGAGTCTTTCTGACTCCAGATTTGTCACTTTATCCACTACATGACCTATATAAATCTCCTTTATAAATACTTTTTTGTTGTTGTTTTTCATGTTTGACTCTATGTGGTAGAATGGACTATTGAACAATTTATTCAACTATGTGAACTTATTCTAATATCATCTACTGTGAGTCCAATTTTAGGAAAATTTTCCAAAGTTTACTTTCATTATAAGCAAGTGCACAGGGTAAAATAACAAAGAAATTAATGCTATTGTGTTTTTAATAGCATTCTGGAGAAAAGCATTTTCCTTTAAGGAAATTCATTTTATAGCAAAACCAATCATTTAATATTTATTCATGGTTAAAGCAAAACAAAACAATGATTTTTCCTTGGCTAACACACCAAAGCATATCTAATGCACATAGAAAAAAAAAAACTAGACTGAATCCTGCTGCAATTTAGTAACAATGAAAGAACAAACCACTGTGATTATTTATAATGTCATTTTTATTTATATCCTCAATTATGTGTTGACTACTGCCACAGGTCTATATAGAGAGATAAATGAGGAGAAAAAAATATTGCTAATATATTGGGAGTTTGAGGAAATGGTCTTTCAAAGGTAGTAATAGTAGATCTGAACCAGGTATGGCTAGTATTCTGTTGTCAAGACTAAGCCAGAGTAACCATGGAACTACCATTTAGATGGTATTAATAGAAGTTGTATTTCTTCAGAACAAAAAAGACCAAATTTATTATCCAGTTAGTGAATATAGTTGGTGAAAACAAGAAGATAACACATAGTATGCTTACAAGTCTGGTGAGCACTTCCCTTCTCTTTTCCTTTCTTATCTCTCTTTCCTTCCTATGAATATACATGAAACATTCTAGAAGTTTTCTCTCCATGGTGCCTTTTCTCATGACATAAATTGATGATAAGGAACATTAATGAAACTTCATCTAGGATCTTTTTGATATTTGATATAACATAACAATATATTTTTTCTATATATTTTTTCCTAATTTCTTGGGTGTTTTTATTTCAATTTTCTAATTCAAACATTCAAAGCAAACTAATATTTTAAATTCTGGTTGTGTTGTATACAATTAAAATAATGTATTTAATATTTTGAGAATGTTGTTCGTTACTCCTTCCTGAGAATATAGTTATTGATTCCTACAAATTTGCTCTTTCTAGAAGGAAGAATAAAACCCTTTATATTTCTGAACATATTTGTAAGCTTGGTCTGTGGAAATAAAAATATACAAGGAAAACATGAGAAAATAGGTTCTATTGTTCTTTTCTGAGTACAAAAGGCAATCAAACAAGCAAAGCAGAATATGGTAATTATTGAGAATGCTAGATGTGTCCCAAAGAAGACAACACCACAGAAGATAGATGTCTTTATTTAGATAAATTCCACACTGGAATTATCAGAAGGGCAAGCTATGTTCTTTGTACACAAAGCAAGCTTCTGGTGTAATTTGCCAATCATAATTCCAATGTTTCTAAAAAGATTGGAATATGTGTCACAAATTACTTCAGACAAATAAAAATTTAAAACTCCACATAAATTTTCGTAGTTAAAAATAAAAACAATGGTTTTTAAAAATAAAGACTTGTTGGAAGTTTTGCTTATAAAATATTCAACTTTATGAAATATTTGTGAAATTTTATTTATGGTTAATATTTAGTTTATTGTTTAGCTTATAATTCAAGTCAGAATTGAAGAGGTTGAAAAACCAAATACCTAAGGAAAAATTAGATGTTATTTAGGAATGAAATAATATGCCCCCTGTAATATTATATGCCAGGGAAGAAAATGTCTCTTATGGAAGTAATCTTTGCCAATTTTCATATAATTAGTATTCTGATCCGAACTTTCCCCTCCCTGAATTCTAATGATAGTCTGACTTTGTTATTTGAACTAAATGTTCTAAATGATCAAATAAACTAAAATTTATCTTCAATTTGCTGCTTTTCATTTACTAACCACAAAAATAAGAAAGTAAATATCCAGATTGATATATTTTGATAAATGTACTTAGAGCAATAAAAGTAACATCATTTTTAGGTAATATGATTTTGTTTATTATAAGTTTATGAATATGTAGTTTATGCTATTAAAATACCTTATAAAGTATTGGAGGAGAGAAGTAGTTGGAGTATTTCCTTAGGCTTTTCTTTTTTTGTGGACTAGATCCAATATATATTAAAATATTAAGTGTCCATTATTAAGTTGTAAAATGTAAGGACTTTTCAATTTTATTATCTACTTTTCTTTGTAACTTGATTTTAAACTGTTTATCTTGGTCAAAGTTAAGGAAAATCCTTATTTACAATTATAAAAATAGCACAACACTGCTATTTTTACCATCAAAATGACAGCTTTATTGTGATTTCTAATTTCACTTAAACCTTCACTTCTTGCTCCCACCTTTCCCAGTTACTTCATGATTCACCTACAGTTTCATTCTACCTGTTTCTTTATTTCTCCCGCCTGGCCACTTGACTTTAGTCATTGGATCATGTATAACAGAAAAAACTGTAATAGTTGCCTTGAGGCCCCAAATTGCTTTGGAACTTTCTCTAGAAGGAATAAAATTTATCTACTCTAGGAGATGGGAAAGTGTCATTTTGATTCTTTTATTCCTTTCATTTTCATTGTTTTTTCACTCAACAAACATCCAACATCCACTGCATTAAATTGTCTCTGTGTAGCTTTAGGATATATATTATCCGTGGGATTTGGGGTATGCAGAGAGCTAGAGAACTTTGGTTCTATTTTTAGATTCGGGTTCAGTGAAAAAAGTAGAGACCTGGTATTTTCCTTCTAAATTTTATAGTAGGATACCCCCCATGGACATTGGCCCCTATCAACTCAAAATCCTAGAAGCATGAGTGTACAAAGTGAACCACTGATGTCATCTTATTTTTCTATGACCTTTTTTGTTCCATTGAACAAAGTAAATAAGCCTCTGGAAACAGCAACTGCTTTGTTTAGTTTCTGACAGCAGCTGGTTGACTAGATCCCAAAGGCTTTAAATACAATTTGCATAGAATTATTTTAGTTCTCCAATATAATGTTATTCCATTTACTTCCCATCTAAACATTTATGTATAGTATATGTGTTTGCTATGAGTATTATTATCATATCAACAGCTGGCATTTATGCAGTACTTTTAAGTTTGCAAAATGCTTCTATGAATTGTCATTTAAAAATGCATATGAACACATACACACTCATATATATGTCTGGCACCTAGTAGGTACTCTATAATGCTAACTATCTAGACTTTAGATTTAATGTAGGGAATACCTGAAGAGGAACCCCTTCATTAGAACAGACCAGCATTAATCTTAGCTGATAGTATTAGAGGTTAAGTGACTTGCCCAAGATCACACAGTCAAGATGTACCACAGGTGGCAAGTTCCTGATTCCTAGGCCAACTCTCTAACCTATATATGCATTACTCCTTGTGTCCGTGTGTGTGTGTGTGTGTGTGTGTGTGTGTGTGTGTGTGTGTGTGTGTTTGTGTGTGTGTATGTGGGTGTGTGTGTCTGTGTGTAGGAGGTGGGTGGGTGTCCATGTGTTTATATCCCATGGGGTGTATTTCTGAAATTGATGAATTAAAAACTCTTTATCTTTATAATATCTTCATAAACATATTATGGATACAATTCCTCTTTCTTAAATAAGAATCATTTTTTGGATTCGATTTCATTTGTGAAGGGAATTTTCAGTATAGAAACAGATTTCATTGATGCAAAAATGCAACTTATCTTTAACTTATAGCCTCAGACAGTTTGCTGGGAACTTTAAGGGGCTAGAGGATAAACACAGTATGTGTCCGAATCAGCATTTGCCATATCTTCTTCAAGGTGGGTTCTTTCTCCACTCATATTGCTTCTTTAAGTCAAATTTATGAACATATATGTAATATACCACAATAATTATAGCAATAAGTTTAAATGTGCACATATGCATATGTATTGCATATTTATATGTATATACATATAAACATATATCAGATTGATGCTTTAGGTCAAATTTACATATTTATTGATAGCCATATATAACTGTTTATATATAATAATGCTCATAGCATTACATATTTGAAAAGGAAGAAAATAAAATTTGCAGTGTATACTACAGCACAAAGCAACTATTTGCTACCTGGATGGAAATGTGTTTGTTTTCTCAAGTACCTTGAAAAATACCCATGAGCCAGCAAAGTTTTAATTTTTTTTCTTTTTAAAGGAATGTGTATCCCTTCCACAGGCTACATAAATCAAGATACTGATGTAGCTAATGACAATGTATACTTTGGTTTTCATTTAAAGTAATTCACTGTCAGAATTTTAACGACGACACACAGTGGATATTATTATTCCTTCTGACTCTGGGAAGAAATTGTACAATCTTTTTTCCTCTTTTATTGGCTCTTCCTCTCCCAATGCCATTTATAAATCCAATGCCACAGAAATTGTTTCTGTTATTAGTGGACTAAAAACAGACTGCAGTTATTTTTAGATTTCCATACAAATCTTTAAAAAATGGGATATGAGTTTCCTTTTATTCCCAATGTTTCTCCTTTACTTCCTCTACTTGCATGAAGAGTCCATTGTCATACATATCATTAGAATAGTTTACTGAAAGTTAATGAACTCAACTCAACAGAATGTAAGCCCTTTGAGGGCAAGAGTTGTTTTAATTTTTCTTTGTATATCAAGTATTTGGTAAATAATGAGTACTTAAATAATTCTTGAAGAATTTGCCTCCCTTACATTTGTAGAATTCCACCTATTGAGAAATACTTGAAAATACTATTACTTGAAAATGTTGGAAATCCTGTGTGAAAACTAGTAGAGCTAGAACTGGGACAGCCATTCTGGAAAACAATTTATAACTCTACCTTCCAAAATTTAAACCAGCCTATTGGACCCATCTATACCTAAAATAAATTGAAGAAAAAGGAAAAAAGGATCCATATGTACAAATAAATGACCAATATATTTGTAGCACCTGATATTTGTCTGCTCTCGAAGAACATCAGGGAGGTGATGTCATGACAAATACATAAATTGTATTTGAGTGTGTGTGTGTGTGGGGAGGGTGTTGTGCTATATTACCAACCTCACTTTCTCTTCCAGAGCCATTTGGGTCCTGTGGTCAGATATGAATCAGGTTGACTGGAAATGGCACTGGATGTGAGACAATCAGAGTTAAGTGATTTGCCCCAGGTCACACAGCTAGTATGTGACAAGTTTCTGAGGCTAAATTCAAACCCCAACCTCCTAACTCCAAGACCAGTGTTACAGGAATTAATGGAGGTGCCCATCTATTAAGGTATGGCTAAACCAATTAAAATATACAAATATATTGGAATAATATTATGTCACAAGAAATGACAAAATAAGCAGTTTCAGAGGAAGCTTAATATCTTTATGAAATGATAAATATCTAGGAGAACAGTTTATATGATAGCAACATTGGAGAACAGTTTACACAACAAGAACATTGTAAAAAAATGCCTTTAAGAGACTTTAGTAATCTATCAGCGTTCAAAGATAAACTATAAAGTTCAAAGTGAAAAGATAAATGATTCATTTAGTGGACTAGAGATGAAACAACCCCTGCTTCTTGGCATAGAGTTGATGGGCTTAATATGCAGAATGAGAAAAACATATTTGAATGTGACCAATATGAGAATTAATTTTGCCTAACTATGAATATTTATTTTGTAGATTTCTTTTGTAATTGTTCAGTGAAAAGGGAAGAGAAAAAGGACAGGTAATAAATGTTTATAAAAATAAATAGACAAAACTGATATAAAAACAAACTATACCAATAAATATGATTTAAAAGTAGATAGAAATGTTTCCTGTTTAATTTAAACTCTTAGCTATCATTCTATCCAGGCCTGTGTTGGAGCCAGCTTATAAGGGTTTCTGAAAAACAACTGCTAAATTTTCATTGTGAGCATTTACACCTCAGTGGTTTTGAAATGTTCCAAATCAGAGCTTGGGTTACTGTTTTGTTGATTGCCTAGAATTAAGAAAATGATGGGAAATGTTAATAATAGAGACTAAACTTAGAAGTGTGTATGATTTTTCTTTCCTGGAGAACCAATCACTAAACAAAAAGAGTTTTACTCTTTCCAATAAGGAAAGTAAGTTTAGTCATAAACATAGATAGAGATAGAGATAGAGATGAGATAGAGATAGAGATAGAGACAGAGATAGAGATAGATATACTATGTATATGTGAATATGTAAATACAACATATCCATAGATGTCTCTCTCTATGTACACATATACAAATATATATGCATATGCATATGTGAATATGCATTATATATTCACAGACATACACATATTACCTGCAGCACAGAATGATATTCATGATTTTGTCCAGAGATTAAAATTGACCTGTCAAGGTGGCTCATGATTTAGAACTAGAAGTGATTTTAGAAATTGTCTAGCCATATCATTTTATTCATGGGGAAACTGAGTTTCTGAGAAAGAAGTGACTTGCATAAGGTTGTTGTAAGTAGCAGAGCCACCATATAAACCCAAGTCCTCTGATTTTCAATTCACTCATCTTTCCATTATGTTATACTTTTCTTGAAGTGTCTAAACAAAATTGTTCCTAAGAATGAAAGTTAGCTGAAGTGTGTGAGAGAGGTAGAATGCAGTACTGAAGTACTTGCAGAACTGAACAGAAATATAATGGGCAAACAAATTTGATATGGCAGCATAACCAACCAGTTATGAATGTATTCACACACAATTTCATCATACCATTGGTGTACTCCATTGTTTAAAATGTGAATGCAAAACTTATGTAGAAGCTAAACATTTAAAAGTATACACAATTTTCCTTTTTTATGTTTTACACTCACTTAATAACAAAGTTTAATAATTTGATATAGCTTTTGCATATTATGAATTTTTATTGTTGTCATTGAAAGTGTGAGATGAAAAGTAGAAGAGGACTGACAAGACTGAAACTGAATAAAGATCTAGATAACCTTTGGATTTTCCATCCATAGAAATGTTGCAACAAAAAAAAAATAGATCATTCTCCTAAACAATTCAGTCCCCAGAAGGGAAATACTTTATCAATCTGAACCATGATTGTTATTATAAGTTTTATTATATCTGTTTGTTTAATCTTTGATTTATACCACTGTCTGGTACTTAGCCACTTTGGCACTTAGGCAACTCTTTTGTTATGAATTATCTTAAAACAATGACCTGAAGGAAATGAGAGATTAAATTGTAAGCCTGAGGGTAGGCAGAAACTGAGTTCTCATCTCTAGTCACTAATGAATGCTATCCCTCTAAGGAAATTTTATTCAAATTAATTATATATTGTACATGTAGAGAATATATATTGTACATGGATATTAGACTTAAATATATATATATATATGTTTATAAAAAATAAATATCTTGATAAAACATAAAACACTGTTGAAAGGTACATATGTTGGCAGAATTTATATTTTAAAATTGCTTTTGTAATGCAAGTATTATGATTCTCAAATTCATTGTTAGGGTTGATTTTTGTTCATTGGAATCCCTGAAGATATAACCATTTGCAGTTAGGTGGCACAGTGGATAGAGTGCTGGACCTGTATTCAAGAAGACTCATCTTCATGAATTTTAATCTGCCCTCAGATACTTACTAACTGTGTAACCCTGGACAAGTTGATTAATTCTGTTTAACTTAGTTTCCTCATCTGTAAAATGAGGTGGAGAAGGAAAAGGTTAACTACTAGTATCTTTGCTAATAGAACAATCAATGGGATCACAAAGAGTCTGAAATGATTAAACAGCAACTAATGATCTATTTTTTATCAAATTGGATGTGCATATGATGTTATTCAATGAGATAAAATGAATTAAATAAAAAAATGAATAAAAATCTCAACCTATTTTGTTTTGTTTTTAGAAGAGAATTATAATTTTGTTGGAGTATGAAATTCTTGGTGAATAAATTTCCTCTGTCAGCATAGGTCAGCCTTTCTTCATGCTTAGTTTTCAAAGTAGGTCTAGTGCACTGAGCAGAGAAGTAAATTGCTACAGTTATAAAAGCAGGATATGAGAACACTTGAAACTAGGTCTTCCTGGATTGATCTATCTCTACTCCTCCTTCTTATTGCCACTCATCCAGAAGAAATCATTTGTCAGAGACTTGTGTGGTTAACATTTTTATCCTATTTAACTTGACAGGGCATAAATTGACTTGATATCAAACTGTACTAAGTTTAGAAAATGTCAATCAGTTAAAAAGCATTTATTAATTGCTTGCAGTTTCTGGGCACTAGGTCAAGAGTTGGGAATAAAAAGACAAAATTGAAATAATTCCTGCTCTTGGGGATCATTTCTCTAGTTAAAGAAAAAATATTTACATGTAAATATAGATGCAAGACACATGTGAAGCAAAGAAAAAGTAACCTTGAATAGAAGCCATTTGGTAAACCTTCTTAAGAAGGTGCTTGAGATTATTTTTGAGAAAAGCCAGAGATTCCAAAAAGTGGAATTGTGGAGGGAAGAGAATTCTAGGTATGAATAATAACCAATATAATACATAAACATAGTTATCAAGGATGGCAGTATGGCTGAATCAGGATTGTATAGAGAATAATGGATAAGAAACCTTAGAGAGGTAAGAAGGTTCTCCTTTATTGATTCAGAAAAACTTAATCAAACTTGTGCTTGTGCAAAATCACTTTGTTATGTTTGTGGAGTACGGACAAGAGAAGGAAACAATTTGAGTCAGGGGTAACCAACAGGAGCCCTTTGTGCAGGAACAAAGCCAGGAGGTCTTGCACTAGGATTGTGACTCTGTGGGCTAAGAGGGGATGTTGAAATAAGGCAACAATTAAATGCTTTGCAAAGTAAGCAAGAAGCCAGTATTGCCAAAGGATCTAAGAATTCAGATTATTCAATTTCTAGATGAATTTTAAGAAAATAATATTATTTACTAGTTCCATTTTGGTCTAACTACCTACAGAACTATTTGTCAGTAAAAAGAAACATTTGGTCCTTTACAAAAGTGTGGTGAACTCTCAGGATTAATATTGAGTCCAATAGTTATATGGGACTACTTCTCTTGAAGTTTCAAAACAAAGCTGTTCCAAAGCTATCATATGTGACTGTTGGGCTCAATATTAATTCCTGAGAGTTCAGTATAAGTAATGAGTGTGGAAAAGGTATGTCAAAACCTATTTTTTGAAGAATAACCCCAAAATTTTTTGGGAATAAAAATCTCATAGAGTAGCCTCATTTGAGACCTTTTCCTTACTTTTGTTACAAAGTTATTCTGGAAGACTCATGTTATTTCCTTGAGTTTTGAATTTTGTTGCTTTACTTCTGTTTTTTTTTTCCTTTGGATGTGGAACCAGTGAACTCTGGCTTGGTTCAGATCATCTCTGACTTCCTCCATAGATCATTGTTTGGTTCATATTCTTTCTATAAAGATTATAATTTCACTACCAGAATATAATATAAATTCACTCCCATAATTATAAATTCACTCCCATTCTTGTCTATATCCCTAAAGGGGATAAACGTTTGGCAATTGAAAACCTCCATTTCATTTAAAATAAACATGCAGAAAAGACAGTTTATGTTGTATGGAACCTTTTACTTTTATGGTGATATTCACCCTGGGTCAATATTATTTTAATCTGAATTTTGTATGTAGATTTTGATTTACACGTTTCTATTTTTCTTTTGCTCAATTACATTTTACAACAGTAGTTCATTCTCATTCACCTGACTAGGAGATTCATTCATTCTGATTCTCATCAATAAACATACTTCTTTGAATGTCTAGTTCAATTTTTAAAAATTATGGTGTCTCTAATATTGATAATTCACTAGGCTTGTCTTGACACTGAAGGACAAGATCACTAGGTTAAGGAAGTTCTATTCATTCAGACCTATTTATATGTAAATTAAAAACTTAGTTGTCTAGGGCATTGGAAGATTAAGTCAATTGTCACACAGTATATGTCAGAGTCAGGACTTGAACTCAGTTCTTTTCTGGCTTTGAATTTAGCTTTCTATTCATCATTCTGTATTTCCTCTCTCATTTATTTCCATTTTGTCCTTACCTGTGATTCTGTAGTCACTAAGAGGACAAGTCATTTGTGTGGAGTCACTTAGCCAATCATGTCAAAGGCCAGACTTGAGTGTGGGTGTTCCTGACAATTCAGCCAACTCTCTCCATCAAGACACACTACCCTTCTTTCCTAGTATTTTCTCTTTTATGCCAAAGTAATGAATTCACCTAAAAGAAGATAAGAAACTACTTGTACGCCCAAGTACTACTTATGCTACCAAGTCTTTATGTTTTCTTCCTACGTTTGTTTGTCTGCTTTAATTAATTTTTTTTTGGCAGTGTCACTTGTTGACATGAATCTTTAGAAGAAGGTGTCTGTTAATTGCTTGAAAAATCTTGGCAGACTTTCTGTCACATTAAATCTAGTCAAGAATAGCTTACTACCTGAGTATTCATGTTATGCTTTTGTAAAAGGAAGATAACAAACATCACACATAATTCTACCTTCTAAGGTTAAGAAAAGGATTCCTTATATTAGTCATGTATGACCTGTGAGTCTGCTTATTTTCTTTGAATATTGCATGAACTTAAAAAAATTAAAAAGAATATATACCCTATCTTCTTTATAAAAATTGGATTTATTTTCTATTAAGGGATCTCTTGTGTGGATTCAGTGTGTCAAGTTCTTATAGTCATCAGCCTCTTCACTAAAGAACTCAAATAGATCCATGATTTTACTGAAGGAGGTTATTCTTTCTAATAAAGTAGATCCCAGCTCCTCCATGATCATCCAAATTGTGTGTTTCATGAATGTCCACCATGGGATATCTGCCCAATGTGTTGCTTACCAATGAGTCAGAATTATAACAACAACAATAATAAAAATATAGGTAATACTTTTATATTAGCCTATGAGACATTCACTGTGCTAGATAAATATTTTTCAGTTATCTTATTTGAAACTCATAACAACTCTATTGTTATTTATTATTGTTATACTAAATATTCATTATTTTATTATTATTTTATTATTATCCCCATTTTACAGATTAAGAAACTGAGGCAGAATGAAGTTAAGTGATTTGCTCATGAACCCACAGCTAGTTTTTGAGGTCACATTTGAATTCAGCTCCAGTTCTCTATTGTATTATTGTATACTTAATACTGGTTTTTTGACTTATGATTACTCATTTTCTTTTTGACTCATATTTTGATATCTTTTATCTCTAATCTTGTTGATCATTTCTTATTTGCAGTGTATTGTAGCTCATTTGCACCCTCCATGTGCCTTTCCATTGCCCTCTGATTGAAATTCAGTTTAAGCCCTTTGGAGCCTATAGCATTCTGTGACTCCCAGCTCACAGTAATACTGGTTAAACTATTACATACTAGTTTTTATTCCTTTGCTTCTTTGATATTTTAATTTTTGTATATATTATATTATATATATTATATATATTATATATAGAATTAGACAGATTTAGCAATTAAGAGGTCTAAAGGCAGAGCTTCTTTCTGTCTCTGTCCCTATATCTCCCTCTTTCCATCATTGTCTTCTTTCTCTCTACTTTTACTTTTCACTCTCCTCCCCTTTTTCCTTTCTCTCTCCCCTTCCCATTCCCATATGGGCACTGAACTTGAGAAGTCTTCAGAACATGGTGGTAAAATTTAAATAGCAAGGTTTAGACCAAGTTATCTAATTCTATCAAATTTCCAGGCAAATTTATGTACTTAAATGATTTGCTTCCAAAATATGAATGTTCAATGAGGAAACTTCTGTTAATAAATACTGGCAACAAGTGCTGGGGACTCAAAAGTTAAAAGACTTGCTTAGGGTCATATAGTTGCTGTTAATCTGTGACAGAACTTGGATTCTGGTTTCTTAATTCTAAGTCTTGTCTCTGTCCACTGTACCATGTGTTTTTTCACGGTTGCTATAAAAATTTTAATGGCTAATTTGTAGAATTCATTTTAATACATTTGTGTTATTGTATAGAACTAGATATTAACCTAAAAATCTTTTTGATTCCTAGTTTGTCTTGAGACAACCTTCTTTCTTTTTTTCCCCATATTTTTCTACCATCCTCCCTTCCTTCTCTTCTATCCATGGCAGTTAACTGATTGGTAAAAGTTGTACATGTACATCTGTCTTTAACATATTTACATATTAGTCTTGTGAAAAAGGTATTAGAACAAAGGAGAAAGAAAAAAATGAGAAAGGAAGAAAAAGCATAAAAGAACTTCTTAAAAAATGAATACATTATTCTTTGCTCTACATTCAGACTTTTTTCCTCTGAATTTGGTTGGCATTGTCTATAGTAGATCTCTCAGAGTTGTACTTGATCTCTGAACTGATGAGAGGAGAGGCATCCATCACAGTTGATCATTTTGTAATGTTATTAATGTTTACAATATTCTCTTCGATCCTACAATCAAATGTCCATGGTTAGTAGAGCTAATAAAATAAAAATAGTAATTCTACCCAAATTAAATTCCTTATTCAGTGCCATTACCAATCAAACTACCAAAAATATTTTACAGAGCTAGAAAATATTTCTGCCTTTCTATATTTGATTGTAGGATTTTATACCCTAATGCATGATCAATTTTGACTATATGTACCATGTACTGCAGAGAAAAAGGTATACTCCTTTCTATCCTTACTGAGTCTTTTTCAGAGCTCTATCATATCCAAGTTTTCTAAAATTCTATTCACCTTCCTATCTTCTTTCTTCCTTATTTGTGATTAGATTTATCTTATTCTGAGAGAGGGAAGTTGAGGTGCCTTGCTATTATACTTTTGCTGTTTATGTCTCCATATTTTTCTTTTAACTTTTCCTCTAAGAATTTGGATGCTATACCATTTGCTGCATATATGTTTAATTGTGATAATAACTTCATTGCCTGTGGTGCAATCTATTTATGGTTTTTCTTTGTCTGAGATCAGAATTGCTACTCCTGCTTTTTTTTTTATTTTTGCTGAAGCTTAATATATAATGCTCCAGGCTTTTACCTTTATTCTGTAGGAATCTCTCTGCTCCACATGTATTTCTTGTAAAGAATGTATTGTGGGATTCTGATTTTTGAGCCTTTCTTCTATCTGCTACCATTTTATGGGAAAGTTCATCCCTTTCACATTTATGGTTAAGATTACTATTTCGCTCCATGCTTTCTTTCCCTATATTTTCTCTTTCTTTTTTCTTATCCCTCTTCATCAAGGTTTTATTCCCTTTTTGGGCTTTAACTTTTTTTACTTTTGTTTTTACCTTCCCTTCCTTCCCTTTCTTTTCCTCTCCGCCCCCCACCCCCGCCATTTCCCTACAGGTTAGGATAGATTTTTAAACTTAAATGGCAATGCATATTATTTTCTTTTTGGGCCAAATCTATTGAGAGAAGGATTTATTCAGTGTTCATAGCTTCACTTCTATCCTCCTACTATAAGAGGTCTTTGTACCTCTTCATGTGTTATTATTATAATGCTTAACTTTCTCCTAATACAATCTTTCTTTCCATGTCTTTATTGTTTTAACATAGTCTTATCCTACAACCCTCTGTCAAAATACACTCCTTTTATCTATACTGATAGAAGTTCAATTTTCAAGGTTTGATTAATTGATTAATAAGTAATATTGTGTTATAGTCATTGTCTAAATACACTCTCCTTGTCTGTCCCATTAGTGTATTAGAAATAGATTTCTCAAGGATCTTGAATAACATCAAATTATAATCAATTTATACCACATCCTCTTTTCAATTATTCTCTATGGTCCTAGAATCCTCATGAGCTAAAGTATCATGTAAATCAAAATCACTTCATGACCATTTATACTCTCCCCTTCTAAGTACACTTCCTCTAATTGTAATTAAAGTATTTAATAATCAAAATCACCTCATAATCTGTTTATGTCCAGCCCTTCTAAGTACATTCCCTCTGTCCCTATAGTCATGCAGCCTTTGTAAACTAAAGAAAAATAAGATAACATCATGATTTAATCATGTCCAGCTCCTTTATATGCACTCCCTCCCTCTTTCCCAAGAGATACAACTCTCCTGAGTAACATCACTTCATGATCCATTTATATCCATAACATCAATTATAATCCTTCCAACTATATTCAACCTTCCTAATCTAAAATTTTGGATAAAGGATCAACACTTTCATGGTGATCCTATAAGTATCCTCTCTCTAAATATGTTTTTAACTGTCCTATGTGAAATTCATTCTCAAAAGTTGCAAGTATTATTATTACTTGTAGGGAGGTATATAGTTTGATATTCTTGTCTTGTATTTTTCCCATTTCTATTTATCTTTTTACATATCTCTTGTATCTTATATTTGAAGATTGAATTTTCTGTCTGGTTCTGGTCTTTTTGTAAAATAAATTTTGGAAGTTCTCTATTTAATTGAAAATCCATCTTTTCATCTGAATATTGCAGGGTAGTTAATTCTTTGTTGTAATCCAAGGTCTTTTGCCCTGGGACTATCATAT
Organism: Macrotis lagotis; assembly: GCF_037893015.1. Lineage (NCBI taxonomy): Eukaryota > Metazoa > Chordata > Mammalia > Peramelemorphia > Peramelidae > Macrotis > Macrotis lagotis. The sequence goes on along the minus strand of NC_133664.1, from coordinate 160,944,158 downwards.
TCCAGGCCCTCTGATCCTTTAATATTGAAGCTGATTGTGGTTCTTTAGTAGTTAAATTGCTTCTTTTAGGTTTCTTGCAATATTTTATCCTATTGACTTGCCAGAAAGATTCATGACTTATAACAGAGTTCATGGGGAAATTGGGTAGTGCTTGTCACAGAATATTGTTTTGGAAAAGGTTCAATGACATTAGCAGTATGATGTGTAGACTTGCAAGTTAGTTGTGTAATCATCAGTCCAACATACTCTTTCAGAGTCATTGTAGTCTAGTAAAAAAATATAGGTAACTGATGATGACCCGGGATATAATGGGAGACCTTGTTTTTTTTTAAGCTAAGATCTGAGCCAATGCCTATTCAGTAGTTAACAATTGGATAAGAATTAAGGTAAAAGATGGCTTAATCTGCCTTTCAAAAGAATCAGTCTAAAAGGGGAAGATCCTCCAAGTTTCTGGCTAGAATAGAAAAAAAATTGCCATTTATACTCATAAAAGTATCAAAAACAAATCAAAGAACAAATAAGCTTTGTGTTAGAATCTATTATTAGCCATCCCTGAAAGCCAAAGTGATTAGGGTTTAAAGGCATAACCAAGTGAAAACTATATGAGACAAAAGAGTTAATTGCCTCAGTCTTTTGAAAATTACAAAATAAGTGAGAAAATAAAATATAGCCCCAGATGCCCAGATCCTCCTATGTCACAGAATAGATAAAGAAATTAAGTCCTTGCTTTGAATAAGGAGTAGGTAAATGCTAGCTAATGCTAGCTAGCTTATTCTCCCATCCACTTATTCCTTTTCAACTGTGTTTGTTCTCTGTGGCCCTGACTGTCAACCTTCTGGAAAAGGAAGAGGTGAGGAGAGAAGAGAAAGTTTTGAATAGTTTCTGTGGAGAGTTAGAGAGTTAATTTTATTGATTCATTTCAGTTGTCTTTCACTTTTTGTGACCTCATTTGGGATTATTTTTTGGCAAAGATTACCATTTTCTTTGTCAGTTCATTTTACAAATGTGGAACAATGGAAGATATGGTTAAATGATTTCTCCAGGCTGAAATATTAAGGGTCTGAGACCAGATTTGAATTGATGAAAAATGAGTCTTCCTGAATCCCAGTCCAGCTCTCTATCCATAGTTGCCCGCAGAGAATTAATTAGGGAGTGATAAAAGCATTGTATAGCATATCTACATTTCCAGTGTGAGAATGGGACTCTGGATACTAAACAGGCTACATCAAAAAGAAGGATTTATTCAATGAATAATATTGTTAGAGATTCAGTCCACAGCAACATATCTGATCTTGAGTAACCAAACTCAATCCTTCATATCTAGAGAATCTAGTGATGGGCACTGGGATGTAACAACATTTAGGGAAAGTGCTGTCTATCTTCATTTTCCTTTTTATTCCATTATACTCTCCTTTTATTATATGAATTGTCTAAATAGAGCTAACAAAACCTTCTTACTGGTTGGGCAATGATCCAGGAAATAGAATGAATCTTATTGTCAGAAAGGGAATTTGAACTGTGTATGTAAGTTATGATCTGGAGTTAAGTGTTGCGATAGGAATACTGAAGGATCTCATAATATCCACTGACATTTTTTGTTTAATGCTTCTTAGTTTGTAAAACACTTCACATAAAATGTAATCCTTGTCAAATACCAATGACATTTGTTAAAATAGTAGTATTTTCCTCATTTATCATTATTATTAATGGGTATTATTCTTCCTTTTGCAAATGGAGAATTAAAGCCCAATAAAGTTAAATAATGGAAGGTACTGACACATCCTGAAGAATTAGTTGTTATGGATATTATGTGAGCCACTGAAGGTAGGAGGTCCATATAGGAAGAAAGCAAGAAGGGATTAAAAAACCACTTTCAACCCATTCTTGGATAGTCTGAAGTCATGTCTGTGTGAGTATGAGTTTGTGTGTGTTTGTGAGTGTGTGTGAGTGTGTGTGTATGTGTGTCTGTGTGTGTGTGTGTGTGTGTGTCTCATTGGCTTTGTGTTTCTGTCAGTCTCTCTCTTTTTCTCTGAATCTGTCTCTGTGTATCTATATCTTTGTGAGTATGGAGTTAAGTAATGTTCAAAGAAGGGTTACTTTAGTTTTGTTATATGTTCACAACTGTTTATATGTTTATGGGATATGTCATATATGTCATATATTAATATGTCCACCATAGCATTTACCTATTGGCATAATATTCAATCACAATATTCATAAACAATCTCCCATCTCATATGCCCTTTATAACATACATATGCACACATTCTTGCATCTGGTGTTGTTTGTCTGATGAAGGATTATGAAGGGAAAAAAAAATTAGACTTGTTCTGTTCATTCACAAAGGGTAGACTTTGAACAAGTGAGTGAAAGTGACACAAAAGCAAACTTCATTCAGTGCCAGCTATGTGAGGCAGAAATTTATATTAATGAGTTTTTCAAAACACAGTTGGGCTGCTTTGTCATGTACTAATTTTCCTGTAATTGGAAATATTTAAGAAAAAGCTAACTCACTACTTAAGAGGTATCCTAGAGAGGTATTGAGTTGGAAACTACACTATATGACTGCTGAGGCCCCAAGTGAAGTTAATATTCTAGAATGTAATCAATAAATAGTTTCAAGTTCAAGTTTGGTTCCAACAAAAAGAGAATCAATTCAGTCCAGCTCTTTTAATTTTTAGTTTTACATTTTTTACAAATAGCAAATCATTATGGAAACTGTTGATTTTCTTTAAGAATCCTAAATTATAGTCTCGTCAGTTTTGTTTGTGCAAAGCCAAATTTAGAAGTTATTGTCAAATCATTATATAGCTAGGGAGTATATTTTAATAACTGTTGTTCACAGAGCATTCCAAAGTTGATTTAGGGTTTTGCATGAGCCTATAAAATCACAAATACCATTTTGCCACCTAGTGGTGTTTTCTGTCTTTTTTTCACTGAAAATGTTATTTTAGCAATGTTGTATTTATACATACAAATAGATTCAATGGGAATTATTGATACTATGAAATATTTACTACAACACTAATTGGGACAAAGGTGAGATGACAATAGCAAGGGATGTCATTTCAGAGTCAAATTTCATATGAGATATATATATATATATATGCACAATTACATTTTAAATAGATTTTTGTGCAGGTTTGATATATATATATATATATATACATATATGACAAATCAAAAATGGTTATCTTTTTTGTAAGGAATTTGTTTGTAAAACAATGTGTCATTTTTCAGTTGTGTCTGACTCTTTGTGACCCCATTTGTTATTTTCTTAGTAAAACTACTGGAATAGTTTTTCCATTTCCTTCTCCTAGCATCCTTCAGATGAGGAAACAGGGAAACAGGGTCTGAGGGACCAGTGCTTGACCGGGGTCAAACAGATAGTATGGGTCTGATGACAGATTTGAATTTATGAAGTCTTCTTGACTCTAAGCCATTTACTCTTTCCACTGTACCATCTAGTTGCCCAAGTTAAACATTATTTTATTATAAATATTTATGTCCTTTAGAGGTATGGTTGCTAGTCTCAAAATTATGAAGGTTTGTGTTTAAGTGTTGCCTCTCACACAAAAGTCTGTGGTAACCTGTACTAATTTTTTAAGCTCTCACTGTTCCAGATAATTTTACAATCATAAGCTGAGGAGCAGTAACAGACCTGGTTGGTAGAAGGAGTTTCTTCATTAGAAATTCCATATATTACTGGAATCTGGAATCCTGGGGGAGTAAAATAATTACTGTCTTACAGGTTGATGTACTATAATTGAAGATTCGTAACTTACAGGAGAGTTTTCTTCAGGAAGAGTCTGTCACCAAAGCCAACCTCCAAATTATGTTATATGAATGACAGCTCAACTGAACATTTCCAGACTTCCTTTGTAATGGTAATAATAGGAGTGGTAATTTAAAATCACATAGTAAATGTGAGAGGTAGTGTTATATAGTGGAAAGAATGCAAGGTTTAGAGTCATAAGAGTCTGAATTCTTATTGCTTCTGATCATTACTAGGTTCTGTATGACAGTGTGAGCAGGTCCTTTTATTCTTCTGAAAAATGGATTTAATGATATCTGTAGTATTTACATCACAGGTGCACATATATGATATATATCCTTAGTGTTCTGCAAACTTTCAAGTGTTTTAAAACCTCAGATGTTTAATTGTACTTTGCTTTCTTATTGATCAATGACAATTTTCCATCCTGTTCTGAAGGTCATGAAGCTTGTTGTATACTAGCTCCCAGGTTATTGTTTTTCCCTGCTCCGAAAGTTTAGTAAATGAATCACTGTCTCTCTTTTCTCCAACTCCTTTTTATTTAAGTTTTTAATTTTTTTTTAATTTCTGCAATTTCTTATAATGGAGGACTTAGACATGCATAATGATGTTACCTCATATTCCATGACTATCTAATTCCTCAGTCTCCTTATATCCCATAACTTACCATAGCATCATTACCCACAAGTGTTTCTTTAGTCAAAAATTGTGACATAATCTCTTATCTTAATCCTTCTAAATCTTTAGCTCATACTGAGGCCTTCAATCCCTCTATGTTTCAATACTCTTCATCTTCTCTTCCTAAATTTGACCCTTTGGTTAACTAACTTAACTCTATTATGTCATCTAAGAAATATATGAAATATGCATTTCATTTATTTTTATATATGAAATCCCTTAACTCTTTGCCCTATTGCTTCTCATTCTTTGCCAAACCCCAGTAGTGGATTACTCTCACCATCTGCCACTTCTAGGTCTACTCACATGCTACCAAAACAAAGCTGAAAAAAAGTCATATAATTTGTCAGACTGATGAAATACATGATACTTTCTTTTTTAAATTAAATTCCTATTAAGAAAATATTTATTTTTCCTGGCTTACTACTCCCCCCCATCATTGAGAAGGAATAAAAGAAAATACTTACAAAATTATGAATAAAGAAGCAAAATTGCAGTAAGATAATCCTTTCTAATTCCTCCCTATTTGATTCCTACCTCTTTTTTTTCCCACAGAAGATTTTTCATATATTTTGCTCCATCCTCAAACTTCCCACATTTCCCTTTCTTCTCTTTTTTTCTCAGCTTTAGGATCTTGTTTCTACTTTACTAGAAAACCAAAGTCATTCAATGTGAGCTTGCTCTTTTCTTATTCTCTACATCTCAAGACTCCTACTCACCCCTTTCTAAAACTCTGACAATGATGTGACCTTTTTAAGAAGGCCTACCCTTTAAATTTACATTTGATTCCCCTTCCCCACCACCACCACCACAGCCTTTCCAGCAGATTACAATGTGTCATTTGTTTTCTTCAACATCATATTCAACCTCTATTGGTGCTGGCCTTCCTGTCTTCAAATATGCCCAAATTCTTCCATACAAAACCAACCAAATTATTGTTTAATTTAATTTAATTTTTTAATCAACCAAACAAAAACTATTTGTTAGACATCACCATGCTGCACTAAGATTAATTTCTATTTCTCTCTATCTCTTTCTGTGTCTGTCTCTATCTCTATCTCTATCTCTATCTATGCCTGTGTATGTGTCTGTGTCTGTATTTCTCTGTCCATCTCTCTCTCTCAATGTGTCTCTCTCTGTATCATAACTGGAGTTTAAAGATTTTGATTCCATGAACCTTTGGCTTTCTTTAGCTATCCCTAACAAGGAATACCATAGTGGTCTCTTAGTATGAAGTCCCTATTTTTCTGGATTAAATTAAAGAGTTGTGGGGCATTGCTTACAAAAGACCACTCTAAAAATATAGACATATTAGCCAAAATCATAGAGCTAGAAGGGACCCTAGAGGCCATTTGATGAAACATTTCAGTTAGATTCATAACTATTAGTAATTTGGAAACATTGCTCAAATGAGAATAATATCTAGCATCCATTTAAGTCTTTGACTTTGAACATAGTTTTGCAACTTCTATATTTTCTTGAAGGTTTCATCATTTTCATCTTAATCTTTGGCACAGATATAAATTTTGCTCCAATTTCCTCATCTAATTATTTTGAATTAAATCAAATAAATTCTGAAAATATTTATTAAACACCTAATCTTTGTAAAGCATTGTTCCAGATTAGGAAGAGGCATGCAGATACAAATGGAAGTCCTTATTTTTTTGGAGTTTACATATTCATTAAGGACATATGAAATTGATAGAAATAATCATGATGCAAGGTGCATTGCTGTCTCTAATTTGAAAAACAAAATAGGGCATGAGGACAAATAAATACTTTTAATGGATGTCTTTTCTTGTTATTGTTCAGTCATGTCTCACTCTTTGTGATCCCATTTGGAGTTTTCTTGAAGATATACGGGAATAGTTTGTCATTTATTTCTCCAGCTCATTTTACAGGAATGTGAGCCAAATGGAGTTAAATGACTTGGTCATGATCATTCAGCCCTATTTGGAGAAAAATAGTCTGGATAAAAATTGACCTCAACTATTTTTGATTTCATAGTTTATATATAAAACTTTCACAAAAAATGTATTTAAATGTAATTGTACATATACCACATATAAAATTTGACTTTGAAATACAAAGAACAAATCTTTTTTTTTAGTTTTTGCAAGGCAATGGGGTTAAGTGGCTTTCCCAAGGCCACACATCTAGGTAATTATTAAGTGTCTGAGGCTGGATTTGAACTCAGGTACTCCTGACTCCAGGGATGGTGTTCTATTCATTGCACCACCTAGCTGCCCCAAGAACAATTCTTATAATTCAATAACTTCAATGCATAGACTTTTGGCCTATAGCAAGCTATTAAATCCTAGGCATACATAATTTTTGGAAAGAAGATGAAAGAATGAGTTAGAAAATCTTGTATTAGTAGGCTAAGCATGTTAAGTTTGGCAGTAGATTGAAGTTCAGGCTCTGAATTAACTTGCTTAATATCCTTTGAACAATAGCATTGTGTTGTTTTTTGGCAAAATTTTGAATAACAGCTAATTTTTATTTGTATTATTTGAAAAGTGGATCTCTGAGAAAAAGATGATGGCTTTTATAAACTTTGGGGATACATATGTTCCAATATATTCATAGCAGCTCTTTTTTTGTAGTGGCAATGAAGTGAGGGGATGTCTATCAGTTGGGGAATGGCTAAACAAATTATAGTACATGAATACTATGGAATATTATTGTTCTATAAGAAGCAATAAATGGTCAGACCCTAGAGAAGCATGGAATGACTAATAGGAACTGATGTTGAGTGAAGGGAGTAGAACCAAGAGAACAATGTACAACACTGTGAGATGATCAACCTTGATGGAAGCAGCTCCTCTTAGCATTTCAGAGAGCTAGGACAACCATTTTAGACATGGACAATGTTACTCCTATCCAGAGGAAGAAAAGCCAAAAAAAAAAGCAACCCTTCAGAAGCTGACACTTTATAAAAACTATTTCTTACATACTTTTCCCTTTAATCCTAATTCCTCATACCAAAAATGACTAATCTGTAAACATGTTTATCAAAAATATGTATGTCAATGCTAACCTGATTGTTCACTGCTGAGGACAGGAAGGTGGGAGGAGAGGGTGGAAGGAAATGTTGCAATATAAAAATATACATGTACATATGGATGAAAAAATAAATAAAAATAAACTTTGGGGATTAACTTGGGTGCTATTTGAATTATTCTTCCCCCCCAGGTGATGGGTTCAACTGAATAAACATATGAGATCTTTATCTTTTTCCTTTCTTTGGGAAGAAGATGAAGTAGTTACTAGGATAGTGAGGATATAATAATAATTTCAGATATTCCACAAACAACCAATTTTTTCTAAGTTATTAACATTGAGCTGGGCATTTAAAAGAATGAATAAACTAACTTCAAAGTTCTCATTTAGCAAATGGTTTTCCAGAGAGAGGGATGCCATTCTTGCTTGGGGATTCATGGGAACAGTAGGAGTCTACTATAACTTTTAGACCTGGGCATTTGTGAACTAAACTAAACCCATAGAGTTTTAGCCACTATCCATTTTATCTCAGATGTGTTTTAAATGAGAAAAAATTCAATTCATTATTATGACTAATCCCTACCCTTTCTACCCCTTTCAGTGTTAAAATATATATAAAAGTAAAGTAATCAACCAATTAATCAATAAATAAGTATTTCATACGTGCTTACTATTTGTCAGCCAGAACTAGCTCAAAGTATAGGAAGCTCTTAAGGAAAGTGTGGGAGAAAAAAGTGTATTATACTGACTATCAGACTGATGGGCAACAGAGCCATTGTGCTGACCTTATTTTTGTCAGTCTATGAAAACTGGTTTGGACAGTCTACCACACCATGGCAAGAAACTGAATCACTTCTATTTAAATTGTCTTAGGAAGATTCTGAAGAACCTGGAAGAAGAGGATACCAGACACAGATTTCCTTTCTTGGACTAAACTGTCAAACTCTATTTCAGAGAATGCAACGTTGATAGCCTGGACATGTTGTTCAGATGCCAAATATGAGATTGCCAAAAAGACCTTTATGGAGAACTCAGACAGGACAAATATTCACATGTTGGTCAGAAAAAGTGATACAAGGACTGTCTCAGGTTTTCTCTTAAGAACTTGGAAATTGATTATGCCACATGGGAGATGCTGGCACAGGATCATGCAGCATATTGTGCCCTCATCAGAGCGGGTTCTGTATTCTATGTGAAAAACAGAATTGTAGCAGCCCAAAAGAAATGTGAGATTTGTAAATTTAGAGAACCCATCCCCAAAATACACCTGGCCTATTTATGCCTGAACTGTGGTAGAGCACTCCAAGCTCTTAGTGATAAGATCAACCACAGGTAGACAGTGTAACTTGACTCTAACATAGTGATGTCATTTTGGTCCTCTTCAAGAATGAAGGACAACCACTAGCAACAAACAAGGGTTTGTAAGACAGATATTAGAAACCCAGGTATTATGAATGAAACTATCTCTATTCTGGAGGCAAATTTTAAAGTTGGAAGGCACTTTAGCAACAATTTGTTCCAATAAAGATACAAAAAGAATCTTTATCATAATATTCTTGAGAAGGGAGAACACCACTACCCATTATAGCTACCCATTTCCCATTTGAACAGTTCTAATTGTTAGAATGAACAGCTAATAAAAGATAACATTTATATAGGACTTACATTTTGTCAGGCAACTTGCTAAGCACATAACTATTATTATTTTCATTTTACAGATAAAGAAACTGAGATGAACAATGTCACATAGGTAGTAAATGTCTGAGGCTGGATTTGAATTCGGCTCTTCCTAACTCCAAGCCTGTTACTCTCTCTATTGTACCGCCTTAGATGCCCCTCAATATTGACTTACCTTATACTTAAAATGATCAGAGATCTTCAAAGACAGATTTATTTTCCCATCAAGATTCGTGATTCTCCAAGAGAGGATCCATGATATGTATAAGGTCCTTCTTCCATTTCTTTTTTGGGGGTTATCAGGGCAGTCCTATAGCGAATATATATATACATATTTATAGTCTCTCAGTTTTGCCATATGAGTCACCTTGGTCATTTTTTCAATCACACATTTCTATGTTGATGTCATTTTATACATATGTCTATCTATCTATCTTTCTATACACACACATATATCTATATCTATATCTATCTATCTCTATCTCTATCTCTATATCTATCTATCTCTATATCTCTATCTATCTATATATACACATAGCTATAGGACTGCCCTATAGGTAAGTTCTCTTTGACTCCCAATCTATTGGTTGCTCCAGTAGTTCTAGTTGCAGTCATGGGATCATAAGTCTGGAACTGCAAGAGACCTTAGAGATCATCAAGTCTGATTCATTTTATAGATGAGGAAACTGAGGTACAAAGGAAGTAGATAACATGCTTGAATAACACAGTTGTACACATAATAAGTGACAGATTTGGTATTTAGATGCAGGTCCTTTGACACCAAATTTTTGTCCTTTGAAGGAGAATATTCATATTGAAAACAGTGATATTTTCATCATGATGAAGGTATACTGTTCCTGGGGTTCTAGAGATGTGACCACTATAATTTAGAAGGAGCAAGGAAGCACAATACATTAATAGCTGCCCTCAGAATCAGAATTAAATCCAATCTCTAACATTTATTAGTTGTCTTACACAAAACAAATCATTTAACTACTGCCTGTCTTAGTTTCTCTCATTTGTAAAGTGAAGATAATAATAACATCTAATTCCCAGTGTTTTCATGAGGAAAAACAAGATAATATTTATAAAATTTTCTTATGAAACTTAAAATGATTAAAATGCTAACTATTTTTATTACTATTTTGGCTTTCTTAGTAGAAAGGGAATATTCTAACAGTAGAATTCTGTTTGTATTGCCAAGGAGATGAAGCAGAAAGATGCCAAAAAATTCCATTGCTCTCCAGAGACTGAGCAGAGCGTGGAGATAATCCTCATGCCTCTGTTTATTAAGGTATGCAAAATATCTGGGGTCAAGTACTTAGACAGCTAATATAATAGGGTTGTTTGAGGCCTACAGTCCCAGTGTGAATATAGCACTGACTCCAGGGAACTTCTGACTGCCAAGGTAAATGAATAGAATAACATTGAAAAGTGGATAGGAGAATACCAGAGATTTTATTAAAAGCATTAAAATAGTTTGAAGCAGAGAAAGACACAGATATTTACCCTACTTAATGGTGTTTATTTACAGTTCTTCAGATATTTTTCTTTAAATTAATATATGAAAATTAATATTTAGCTATTATTCTTTATCTTATAATTAAAATGAAAAACTTCATTAGTTCTGATGAGATGATAACATTCTGGGATCATAAGAAACTATGTTCAAACATATGCTTATGTCTGAAATTATACGTTTAATTATTTAATAGGTTAAATATCTTTCAAAATTTCTGGAGCGTAGTTTTATAGAATCAAATCAACTGAAAGAAATTGCTAGGAAATGGTTAACAAGGTTATATAAAAATAAATCTCAAGTCTTTTCAAGCAATAGTACCAAACTCAAATCCTTGAACTGCACATCGATTTAGAAAATCTTGTTAACATTGTGTTATATTATATTTTCAATTTGTTAATAATTTATTAATTACATTTTAATCATGTTCACAGCTGTTTTGCTGTTGCTTAGGCCTGTAGCCCTGGGGTTTGACACCTTTTTTTCTGTTAGTATGGAGGATGAAGTACATTACTGTACTTACAATGTAAAGATGGAAAATCACTAATAAAATTATAATTTTGAATTTGGAAAGTTATTGATATATTTTGTTTTGATACCTTAGAAATTAAAGTACATGCACTCAAACAGCTCCAGAAGCATATACACTGAAAGCAACTAAGAGAACCTTTTCAATCAGCATGACATCCACTTTTCTTCTCCCTCCATACTAAGAACCTCCCATTATATTTCATTTTTTAAATTTATTTGTTTATTTTCATCAGTATGCACAAGCATATTTTCAAGTTACAAAATTTCCCTCCACACTCTCTTCCCAACCCCTCCCCTTAGCGGGGAACAGTCAGGTTAACATTGTACATACATATTTTGTTAAACGTGCTTACAAATTCATAATTTTTAGTATGAGGAATTAGGATTAAAGGAAAGAGATACATAAGAGATAATTTTTACAAAGTGTTCATCAGATTTGGGAAGGTTGATTTTCTTTCTGTGTCTTTTGTTTGTTTTGTTTTTCTTCCTCTGAATAGGGATAATATAGTCCATAACCTGTCAAATACAGTTGTCCTAGCTCTCTGGGTTGCTGAGAGGAGCTGCTTCCATCAAGGTTATTCATCTCATAATGTGGTTGTTGATGTGTACATTATTCTTTTGGCTCAACTCCCTTCACTCAGCATCAGATCCCATGAATCATTACATACTACTCTAGAGTCTGACCCTTTATAATTTCTTATAGAACAATAGTACTCTAGAGTATTCATATACCATAATTTGTTTAGCCATTCCCCAATTGATGGGCATTCCCTGAATTTCCAATTCATTGCCAATACAAAAAGCTGCTATGGATATTTTGGAACATGTAGGACTTTTCCCATTTTTACAATTCCTTCTGGGTCTAGAACTAGAATTGGAATTGATAGGTCAAAGGGTATGAACAGTTTTATTGTTCTTTGGGCATAGTTCCATATTGCTCTCCAGAAAGGTTGGGTCCAATCACAACTCCACCAGCAGTGATTCAATGTCCCAATCCCCCTGCCCCCACAACCTCTCCAACACTGATCATCTTCCTTTTTCTCATTTTGACTACTCTAATAAGTATGAGATGATACCTCATTCTTGTTTTAATTTGCTTTTCTGTAATCAATAGTGATTTGGAGCATTTTTTTCATATAATTATGTATACCTCTAATTTCTTCACTTGAAACCTATGTGATCATATCCTTTGACCATTTATCAATTGTGGAATGACTTGTGATCTTATAAATTTGATGCAATATTTAAGAAATGAGATCTTTATCAGAACTCCTAGTTGTGATGATTGTTTCCCAGATTTATGCTTTCCTTCTAATTTTGGGTGCATTGATTTAATTGGTGCAATTTTAAAAATTTAATATAGTCAAAATCATTCATTTTTGCAGTTTATAAGGTGCTCTAATTCTTGTTTAGTCATAAATTTGTCTTTTATTCCATAGATCAGATAGAGTATTTTTTAGTCAATTAATTTGTCTATGGTATTGCTCTTTATGTCTAAATCCTACACCCATTTTGACCTAATTTTGGTATAGGGTGTGAGATGGGGATCTATGCCTAAGTTTATTATACTATTTCCCAGTTTTCCCAATAATTTTTGTCAAATTGAGAGTTCTCATCCCAGAGGCTAATGTATTTGGGCTTGTCAAATCAGAGATTTCTGTGGTCATTTACTGCGATTTCTTTTGAACCTATCCTAATCCACTGATCCATTACTCTATGTCTTAATCAGTAACAGGCAGCTTTGATGATTAATGCTTTATATTATAGTTTTAGATCTGATAGAGCTAGGCCACCTTCCTTTACTTCCTTTTCATAGGTTCCCTTTCTATTCCTTTTTTTTTTTTTTAGGTTTTTGCAAGGCAAATGGGGTTAAGTGGCTTGCTCAAGGCCACACAGCTAGTTAATTGTTAAGTGTCTGAGGTCTGATTTGAACTCAGGTACTACTGACTCCAGGGTTGGTGCTCTATCCACTGTGTCACCTAGCTGCCCTTCCATTGCTATTCTTGCCCTTTTGTTACTCTAGATGAATTTTGTTACTATTTATTATAGCTCAGTAAAGTAGTTATTTGGTAGTTTGATTGGTATGGTACTGAATAAGTAATTCAATTTGGATAGAATTGTCATTTTGATTATATTAGCTTGACCTAACCATGAGGATTTGATATTTTTTCAATTATTATATCTTACTTTATTTTGGTGAGGAGTGCTTTATAATTGTGCTCATCGAGGTTCTGGGTTTGTCTTGAGAGGTAGATTCTCAAGTATTTAATTTTGTCTACTGTTATTTTAAATGGAATTTCTCTTTCTATTTTTTGCTCTTGGGCTTTGTTGAACATTTATAGAAATGCTGGTGATTTATAATGGGTTTATTTTATATCCTCCTGCTTTGCTGAAATTATTACGAGGAGTTTTTAAAATGATTTTCTCAGGTTCTATAGGTATACCATGCTATCATTTGCAAAGAGTGAAAGTTTTGCTTCTTCATTGCTAATTCTGATTCCTTCAATTTCTTTTTTTTCTCTTTTAGCTACTGTTAACATTTCTAATACTATATTGAATAGTAATGTTAGTAATGGTCACCCTTGTTTCACCCCTGATTTTACTGGAAATGTTCCCAGTTCATTACCATTATGTATCATATTTGTTGATGGTTTTGGATATATATTAATTATTATTCTAATGAAAATTCCAATTACTCCCAAACTTTCTAGTATTTTAATAGGAACTGATTTTGGTTTGTTCAAAGATTTTTCAGCATCTATTAATATAATCATATGCCTTCTGTTGGTTTTGCTTTTGATATGTTCAATTATCTTATCTTTTCCTATTATTGAACCATCCTTGTCTGCCTGGTATAAATCCAATCTGATCATGTTATATTATCTTGGTAATAACTTGCTGTAGTCACATTGCTAAAATTTTATTTAAGATTTTTGCACCAATATTCATTAGGGAAATTGGTCTCTAATTTTCTTTGTCTGCTTTGATTATTCATGGTTTAGGTATCAGTACCATGTTGGAGTCAAAAAAGGAGTTTGCCAGAACTCCTTACTCTCCTATTTTTCAATTTAATTTTTTTGCTTTATTTATTTTATAATATTACAATAATCTCATTATAAGAGTAAACATAAACCCCTCCCCCCAAGAAGATAAGAAACCTTAAGATTAGTGGAAGAAAAAAAATGTACTTCAGTCTGTGTTCAGATTCCCATGACTCTGTCTCTGGGATGAGTTGCCTTCTTTATCATGTCTACTAGAAAAGCTATTTCAATATTTTTTCCCACAATTCCTATCACTAGCTATATTTCCCTCCACTCTAATCCTCCCCACTGTCATTTATTCTATTATCTTTCTTATTTCATCCTGTCCCTGTCCAATAGTTTGTTGTATCTGAGTACCTTCTCCCACAATCTTCCCTCTCTTCTAACACCTATTCCCCCCTTCCCTCCCCCCATTCCACCTTATCCCATTGGTTTTCTTCTCATTTTTCTCTAGGGTAAGACAGATTTCTATATCCTATTGAGTGTGTATGTTATTTCCTCTCTGAGATATTTCTGATGAGAATGAAAGTTCACTCATAACATTTTCTTGACTCTTATGTGAAATGTCTTAGCCCTTTCTTCCTCTCCTTTCTCTTCCTCCCAGTACTTTCCTTCATCATCCATTGACTCCATCTTTTTATGTTATTATACCATTATATTCTGCTCCTTCCTGTGCTCTGTTTACATATTCTACTTCAAATAACTTTTTTAAGGGAAAGTTCATATTATTTATCAATATCTTCTTCCCATGCAGAAATACAAACAGTTCAGCATCATTAATTTCTTCATAGTTAGTCCTGCTCATCCATCTCCTCTATGATTCACCAGAGTCCTGTACTTGATCAAACTTTCTGTTCAGCTTGGGTTGTTTCAAAAGGAAAGTTTGAAAGTCCCCTCTTTCATTGAAAGTCCATCATTTCCCCTGAAAGAGGATATTCAGTTTTTGCTGGGTAGTTTATTCTCTGTTCTAAGCCAAGGTCTTTTGCCTTACAGAATAACATATTACAAGCCCTATAAGCCCTTAATGTAGATGCTACCAGATACTGCATAATTCTGACTATAGAGACATAGTAATTGAATTGTTTGTTTCTGGCAGCTTTTAGTATTTTCTCTTTGACTTGGGAGTTTTGGAATTTGGCTATATTCCTGGAAGTTTTTCTTTGGGGATCTCTTCAGGAAGTGACCAGTGAATTCTCTTGATTTCTATTTGACCCTCTGCTTCTAGGATCTCAGGACAATTTTGTTGTATTATTTCTTGAAAAATGAAGTCTAGGCTCTTTTTCTGGTCATGACTATCAGGTAGCCCAATAATTTTTAAATTATCTTTTCTGGACCTGTTTTTGAGGTTGTTTTTCCAATGAGATATTTCACATTTTCTTCTAATATTTGGCTTTTTTGGAAGAGTTTTATTTCTTCCTGATTTCTTGCATCAGCTTCCTTTAGTTCCATTCTGCATTTGAAGGAATTATTTCCTGCAGACAGCTTTTTTCTCTCCTTTTTCACTGGTCAATTCTGCTTTTTAAGGTAGTTTTCTCCTCATTTGCCTTTTGTTTTGCTTTATCCATTTAGCCTAAACTGCTTTTTAACATATTATTTTCTTCAGTATTTTCTTTTTAATATTTCTTCCACCAAGCTGCTGATTTGGTTTTCATGATTTATATGCATTGCTCTCATTTCTCCTCCCAATTTTTCCTCCACTTCCCTTAATTACTTTTCAAAGTCTTTTTTGAACTCATCCATAGCCTGAGTCCATTTTCTATTTCTCTTACAGGCTTTGGATACAGAAGCTTCGAATTTGTCATCTTCTGAATCTTCCATGGGACCAAAGTAATTTTCTGTGATCAGATTCTTCTTTTTCCTTTGTTTGCTCATTTCCTCAGCCTAAGACTAATTTATAGCACTTCCAAGGTTTTGGGGCTGTTTTGGGACATCCCCTGGGACCTTTATTCCTCCAAAGTCTTATGCTCTCTTGTCTGTGCTTTGATATGTAGAAGACCACAAGCACTCCCCTCTGCTCTGGAGGTGTGAAGAGGGTCCCTGCTTGGCTATCTTAGTATGGAAGCCCAAACTGAAACCTATATCCGGGTGTGGACAAATAGCAAAGTCCTGCTCTGGGGAGAGCAGAGAGATTTCTGCAGTCTCCCCCTGACCCCCTTACACTCTGTAGGCTGTGCTCTGGAGGTGCAGGCTGGTTTCCCTGATTCCCTGATTTCTACTGCAGGTTCTCACCAGAGCAGGGTTGCTCTGAGGCTGGCACTCCTTACTCTTCACTCATTATGGTGCAGCAGAGCTCTCTCACCACCCCTTCAAGATGTTCCCAGTGATCCCTGGGCTGGGTTGGGCTGCACTGTGGCTGTGGCTTTTTTCCAACCCATGGCTGGTGAAACACACCCTTCCTGAGGAACTTCTAAGTTATTTTTGGACAGGGAAATTATATCACCCAGTCTTTCTGTGGATTCTGTCCCCTCTAAATTTTGGCTAAAGTCATAATTTGATGGCTTTTGGAGTTTCTCTCCTATTTTTTAAAAAATAGTTTATGTAGAATAGGAATTAATTGTTCCTTAATACTTTGGTAAAATTCACTTGTAAATACACCTGGACCTGGAGACCTTTTCTTAGGGAGTTTATTGATGGTTTCTTCAATTTCCTTTTCTAAAATGTGATTCTTTGAGTAATTTATTTCCATTTCTGTTAATCTGCTCAGTTTGTATTTTTATAAATATTCATTTCACTCTAGTAATCCAATTTATTGGCATACAGTTCAGCAAAGTAACTCCAAATTATCTCTTTAGCTTCCTCCTCATGGTTGGTTAGTTCACCCTTTTCATTTTTGATGATGGTAATTTGGTTATCTTCTTTCTTTTGTTAAACAGATTAACCAAAGTTTTGTGTCTTTTATTGACTTTTTCATAAATCCAACTCTTAGTTGGCTTCTTGTGTTTTCAATTTTATTAATCCCTACCTTGATTTTCAGAATTTTTAATTTATTATTTAACTGAGGATTTTTAATTTCTTTTTTTCCCTAGTTTTTTAATTGCATACCCAATTCACAGATCTCCTCTTTCTCTATTTTATTCATATAGACAGGTAGAGATATAAAACTCACCATCAAAACTGCCTTGGCATTCCATACATTTTAGTATGATATCTCATTATTATCATTTTCTTAGATAAAATTATTATTACTATTATTTGCTATTTGATCCACCCATTATTTAATATAAAGTTCATTTCCAATTAGTTCTTGGTTTATCTTTCCCTGACTCTTTTATTACATGCAATTTTTCTTGCATCATGGTCCGAGAAGTGTATATTAATTATTTCTACATTTCTGCATTTGATTACAAAGTTTTTGTGTCCTAGTACATCATTCATTTTGGTGAAGGTACCATGTACTGCAGAGAAAATGGTATATTCTTTTTTATCCCCATTAAGTTTTCTCCAGAGATCTATCATATCTAAGTTTTTTTAAGATTTCATTCACCTTCTTAACTTCCTTCTTGTTTATTTGTTGTTAGTTTTTATCTAGTTCTAAGAGAGGGAGATTGAGGTCTCCCATTATTAAAGTTTTCCTGTCTATATCTTCTTCTATTTCAATCAGCTTTTCCTCTAGGAATCTGTATGTTATACCACTAGGTGCATATATGTTTACTAATGATATAGCTTCATTTCAATGGAGGCTTTTAAGAAGATGTATTTTCCTTCCTTATACCTTTTAATGAGATTGATTTTTGCTATTACTTTGTCTGAGATTAGGATCACTATCCCAGATTTTTTTTTACTTCAGCTGAGGCATAATATATTTTGTTCCATTCTTTTACCTTTACCTTGTATGTATCTTTCTGCTTCAAACATGTTTCTTGTAAAGAACATATTGTAGGATTCTGGTTTTTAATCCATTTTGTTATCTGCTTCTGTTTTATGGAACAGTTCATCCCATTCACATTAACAGTTAAGATCACTAATTCTCTATTTCCCTCCATGCTATCTTTTTTCATTTATATTTAACTCTTTTCTGTTCTCTTATTCCTCATCATAATTTTACTTTTCTTTTAAAAATTTGGCTTTCAGTTTATTTTCACTTATACCTTCCCTTCCCTTTTATCAGCCCCTTCTTCCTTTATCTTTTCCTTATCTTTCCCTTTCCCATTCTCCACCCTCCTTCCCTGTAGATTGTCAGATTTTTTTAAACCCAAGTGGGAAGGTATCTTTTTTATTTTATTTTTTAATTTTTTTTCATATTAAGAATACTTTATTTCTCTACACCCACACAAATGCTCTTCCTCCAAACTGATGACAATTATTCCAATGTCAAAGGAAAAAGGAGAAATATTTAATTATTTATTATTGCTAGGAAATTCATTCTAGAAAGAATTTACTCAACATTCACATTCTCCCTTCTTTCCCTCTAAAATTATAAATCTTTGTGCTTTTTCCCTTGGTGTTATTTATTACTCAAATATTATTGATCAGATATCATCAAACACCATTTGATCTTTTGATTGCTTGATAAGCTCCTATTGTTATGAAGATATAATCACAAATTGTTTACTTGATTGCTTGTTAAGCAGGATTGACTCAAATTACATAAAATTATAATTATAATAATTTTTTTACCTTACCCCACATTCAAGTATCTTTCAAGTACACATAATTTTCTTTCCAAATCCTCTGCTACTCCATAATTCATCCAAAATTTGCCTGTCTAAAGTTATGTTATCTCTTAAACATTGTAATGATCTTTTTTCCATTCATCCTCTATAATATTTGACACTGGTCATTTTTTTCTCCCTAAGTATTTTCTCCTTTCCAGATTTTCATGGCACTACTCTTCTTTATGTTCTTTCTTCAATCTTCATACATATCATGCCTGTCAACTGTGAGTATTCTTAAAAGATCTTTCCTGTGTCACTTTTTCATTTCCCTCAATTTTATTAATTCTGGCATAATCATAACCCCCATGGCTTCAATTATCATTTCTATATAGATAATTCTGAGATCTATATATCCAATCATATCTTCTCTTTTGAGCCTCAGTCTAAAAAATCTCAAACTAAATCAAACAATGAAACAATAAAAACTTTCTTCTGGATATCTTACTTTGTATTTCTTTCTCATACTCTACATATCCAAAAGAAAGCTCTCAAAATTTATCTTCTTCCCTAACTTCCAAATTACCATCATTGAAATGAACCAATTTGTGGTTTTCATGGATTTCTCACTCTCATACACCTCAGATATCTAATCTGTTGGGAAATATATTGTTTCTACCTTCATAAGTTCTTGCATATACCGTCTCCTATTTCCTTTCATAGTTACTACCCTAATTAGAACCTAGAATAATATTATAGTATTCTGATTGGTCTCTTATATAAAAATCTCTCCTCATTCCTATCCCTCTTTCACTCAACTATCATGGTAATTTATGTAAACATAGGTCTTGCTATGATATCCTTTCATTCAGTGAGCTCTGATGGATTGTGTCCTCCAAGGATAAGATCAGTATTGACTGATTCTCTGTCACTTGTGCTGATTTTGACCTAGCAATAATAATTATATATTGATAGAGGAAGTTTCCTTGCTGATGATATTCCCTAAATCAGTGAAATTTTAGTTCTAGAAAAAATAATGATTTTTTTCCAGTCAAGCTTCCTATATTTTTCTCCATTCATCATGGTATACTGTTCAGAATCTCCCCTTAGCTTCCTCTATAAGATTGTAAGCAAGTCTATGCTGAAATTTTGTTGCTCTTCATTGCCATGTTTCTGCGTGGAAAGTAAATACTGGCTAAAGTAGTTATTAGGCTTTTGGAGATTCTTTATTGTGGGAATTGTATTAGATTTGTTAAGATCCTTTGGAATTGTAGGGGGCAGCTAGGGTGATCCAGTGGTTAAACCACTAGACATGGAGTCAGGAGGGTGTGAGTTCAAATCTAGACTCAGATGCTTGATATTTACTAGCTGTGCGACCTTGGACAAGTCATTTGACTCCATTGCCTCACAAAAGCAAAAACAAATCCTTTGAAAATGGTGATAGTTTAAGCCATTATTTGTTTTTTTAAAATATGTTTTCTCTAGTCTTTGATACCAATACTTTTTACATAGTTCAGGTAATAAGTCAATAAATCAGTCACAGGATGAAGAAATGAGCAAACAACAGGAAAAAAAGAAAATCTGACTATAGAAAATTACTCTGGTCCCATGGAGGATCAAAATGTACACTTAGAAGAAGACAAAATTGAGGCTTGTATCTAAAGCCTTCAAGAGAAATAAGAAATCAGTTATGGCTAGAGAAGAGCTCAAAAGAAAAAAAAGACTTTGAAAAGCAAGTAGGGAAGTAAAGGAAAAATTGGGAAGAGAAATGGGAGTGATGCAGATAAATTATGAAAACCAAGTCAGCAACTTGGTGAAAGAAATACAAAAAAAATTGAAGAAAACATGTTAAAAATCAGTTCAGGTCAAATGGATAAAAACAATCCACAAGGCAAATGAGGAGAAGAATTCTTTAAAAAGCAGAATTGTCCAGTTGGAAAAAGAGATAAAAATACTCTCTGAAGAAAATAACCCTGTTAAATGTAGAATAGGACTAAAGGAAGTTGATGACTTTGCAAGAAATCAGGAAACAATAAAACAATACCAAAAGAACCAAAAGTTAGAAGAAAAGGTGAAATATTTCATTGGAAAAAACAACTGATCTCGAAAACAGATCCAGAAGTGATAATTTAAAAATTATTGGGCTATCTGAAAGTCATTACCAGGAAAAGAGCCTAAAATTCATTTTTCAAGAAATAATGCAGAAAATTTACCCTGAGAGCCTAGAAGCAGAGGGTAAAATAGAAATTGAGGGTATTGACCAATCACCCCCTGAAAGAGTTCCCAAAACAAAAACTCTCAGGAATATTATAGTCAAATTCCCAAACTCCAAAATCAAAGAGAAAAATGCTAAAAGTTGCTAGAAACAAACAATTCAACTACCATGACTCTATAGTCAGAGTTACACAGGATTTGGCAGCATCTACACTAAGGGCTTGGAGGGCTGGGAATATGATATTATGGAAGGCAAAAAAAAAACCAACTTGGTTTACAACTGAGAATCCATTACCCAGAAAAACTGAACATCCTCTTTCAGGGAAAAAGATGGATTTTCAATGAAACAGAGGGCTTTCATACTTTCCTATTGAAATGACCAGAACTGAACAGAAAGTTTGATCTCCAAGTATAGGACTGAGGTAAAGCATAGAGGGGGTGAACAAGAAGGACTACTTATGAGAAACTTAATGATGTTGAACTGTGTGTATTCCTACATGAGAAGAAGATACTGATAACTCATTTGAACCTTCTTATTTATAAGAGCAGTTAGAAGGAGCATATATAAGGCACAGGAAGTAACTGAATATAATGGTATAATATAGTATAAAGACGGCATCAGTGGGTGATAAAGGAAAGTATGAGGAGCAAGGGAAAGGAGAGGAAGAATGGGCTAAGATATTTCACATTAGAGTCAAGAAAAGCTTTTGTAATGGAGTGGAATGGGGGGTGGGAAGTGAGGGGGGATGAGTGAGCCTTCATTCTCATCAGAAATGGCTCAGAGAGGAAATAACACACACACTTAATAGGGTATAGAAATCTATCTTACTAGAGAAAAATGAGAGGAAAGGGATGGAATAAGAGGGAATGGGGGAGGGGAGGGAGGAATAGGTGAGAGAAGAGAGGGAAGATCATGAGAGAGGGTACTCAGGTATGACACACTTCTAATCAGGGACAGGGTGAAAAGAGAGAGAGAATACAATAAATGTGAGTGGGAAGGAATAGAGTGGAGGGAAATACACCTAGTAATAGTGACTGTGAGAAAAGATATCAAAGCAACTTCTCTGTTGGATTTATGATAAAGAAGGCAACTCATCCTAGAGACAGAGCCATTGGAATCTCACTATTCTTGAGGTTTGTCTTTTCTGGGAGGAGGAGGTTTATGTTTACTTTCACAAGATTATTGTAATAATAAGGAATAAATAAATCAAATTGTCACTCAAAAAAAGGGAATGAAGGACAAACTTCATCACCTTACCCATCTGATTGGCAAAAAAAAAAAGAAAAATGATAAAAATTGGAGAGACTATGGAAAACAGGCAAGTTAATGGAGTAGTGAATTTCTCTAACCACTTTGGAAAACAATTTGGAAGTATGCCCCCAAAATTCTTAAACTGTGGATACCCTTTGACTCAGAAATACCACTACTAGGCTTATCATCCTAAAGAAATCAAAGAAAGAGGGAAAAGACCCATGTATAAAAATATTTATTGGTATTCTTTTACATGTTGAAAAGAACTGAAAGCTAAAACCATGCCTATAAATTAGAAAATGAATGCACATGCCACGTGAATGTAAAGGAATGGTATTGTTTAAGAAATGATTCAAGGAATACTTTTGGAGAAATCTTCAAAGACATATATGGTCTGATGCAGAATGAAATGAATAATTTAAACAATAACATTATAAAGAGAAATATGAGAACTATGATCAAAACAATTATCAGGCATGTTTCTAATGTCACAATGATGATATGTGTTACATAACTCCTAGCAGATAATTGATGGAGTCCAGATGTAAAATGAAACATAGTTTTTGAACATGGCCAATGTGGGAATTTGTTTAGCTTGACTATGTATATTTGTTAATGGGGGTTTTCTTTTTCTTTTTCAATGGGAAAGATGGAAAAATACATGTTAACTGAAAAATTTGAAATAAAATACAATGTCACATACACACAAAATAAATGAAATCCCCAAATGAAAACTGTCAGAAATAGTATAGCCAAATTTCACAAAGAAGCAATTCAAATATCATAGAGCCATAGTCAGTATAACACAAGATTTAGCAGCTTCTAGTTGAAGGGATCATAGAGTTTGGAGTATGATATTCTAGAAAGCAAAAGAGCTGGATTTATAACTAACAACCAACTTCCCAGAAAAAGGGAAGAAACCCTTTTCATGGGAAAGATGGATACTAAAAGAAAGAGGGGACATTTAAACTGTTCTGATGAAACGACCAGAGCTGAAAAGAAAATTTGGTCTTCAAATTCAAGACTGAAGTGAAGCATAAAAAGGTAAACAGGAAAGGGAAATCATGAGGGACTTAATGATGTTTAACTGCTTATATTCCTGTATGGGAAGATGATATTGATAATTCATATGAATTTTCTCATTTATTAGGACAGTTGGAAGGAACATCTATAGATAAGGAAGGTGGGCATTGAATGTAAAGGGATAATGTATCTAAAAAGATGCAATTAATGGGTGAGAGAATGAAAGGTAAAAGGGAATAAGTTATTCACATAAAAGCTTAAGGCATGATAAAGCTTTTGCAGTAGAGTGGAAGAAGTGGGAGGTGAGGGACTGTGAGAGAACCTTACTTTCATAGGAATTGGCTCAGAGAGGGAATAATATACACTCTCAATTGGGTATAGAAATCTGTCTTACCCTAGAGGAAAGTAGGAGAGGAAAGGGATAGGGGAACAGATTATAGAAGGGAGGGAAGATTGTAGGAGGGGGATAGTCAGATGCAAAACACTTTTGAGGAGGGATTAGATGAAAGGAGAGGGAGAATAGAATGAATGGGGGTAGGAGGAATAGGATAGAGGGAAATACAAATAGCCATAGCAGCTGTGGAAACAAGTTTCTCTGATAAAGACCTCATGTCTGAAACCTAGAGAACTGCATTGAATTTACAAGAGATAAAAGTCATTCTTCTAAACTATCCTAACTCATTATTGATAGGAGAAATATGAGTTGAAATAATTCTGATTTATTACCTTATGCTAATTTGATTGACTAATACAAAAGAAAGAGAAAATGACTAATTTTGGAAAGGATGTGGGTAAAATGAGACATTGCTGTGCTGTTGGGGGAGTTTTGAAATAATTCAACAATTATGCAGAACAATTTGGAACCATGCCCAAAAGGGCTATAAAACCATGCCACCCTTTTAACCTAGCAGTGCAACTACTAGATGTAAATTCCAGAAGAGATGGAAATCAGGTAGGAAAAGGGCCTATATGTATAAGGATATTTATAGCAGCTCTTTTCACGTGGCAGAGACCTGGAGATTGAGGGGATGCTCCTTGATTGGGGAATGACTGACCAAATTGTGGTATGTAATTAAAATGGAATACTATTCTGTTATAAGGAATGATGAACAGGATTCTCTCAATTAAAAAAAAAACCTTACATACATGAGTAGACACAATGGGAAATGAACAATACACAATCTAACAGCAATATTGTAGCAATGTAGGATGTACAATGTAGCTGTGAATGACTCAAGTTTTTCTCAGCAATGCTGTGACCTAAGAGAACTCTGAAGGATTTATGATAATATAGATAGGAACATAACTTTTTTAAAAATATACCTTTATTTTTTGTGAGGTTTCTCTTTATTCTTTTTTGGGGGCCTATGTTTATTTTTACAACATGATTATTGTAATGTTTTTCATTACTACATTTTTTTAGCATAAATCAAATAATTTGCTTTCTCAATGAGAGAGAATGGGGGGCGGAAGATGGTACAGAATTCAGAACTCAAAGTTTTAAAGTGAATGCTGAAAATTGTTTTTTGCATGTGACCTAGGAGGAAATAAAATAAAATACACAAAAAAGAATGTTAGATTATCTTGAGAGACTGGTATTCAAATTTTACCACAGAAATGTACTAGCTTTGTGATAATGGTAAAGTTATTTAAAATTTTATGAACCTTAGATTTCTTTTCCATTAAACTGAAGATGATTATAATTTGAATACCTAACTCACAGGGTTGTTGTAAACCTCAAATGAATAATGTCCAGTATGTATTTTGCAAACCTGGTGTTGTCAATTAGTGGCAGAAATTTTTATTTCTTAAGTAAATTGGAAAATATTTCTTTTTGCCTATCTATCTATCTATCTATCTATCTATCTATCTATCTATCTATCTACCTATCTGATTATCTGTCTATCATCTATCTTTCATATGTACTTTACACGGTGTGCATATTTAACTTTTTTGATAATTCTATAATCTCTTAAATATAAGTATTATTTTGAGATAAGAATATAACAACCTATCTCCCTGCTTGCCCAAGGGTATGAGTCTTGTTCATATCTTCCTATTACTTCACCCACAGAAGATTCAGCCAATAAGTTGGAAGACTTCCTCATTTTCTCTTAATTTCACATAGAACAACAAGTGGTTACCATCATTTGATCTTGCCTCACAACCAGTCTTCTACCTCAAAAAAAATTTATACTTTCAAGTCTTCAATGAAATTCTTTTCATCTTTGTTATTCTCTTTTCTTCTAATGTCCTGTAACCTGCTCACACCTGGTTTGTGCCATTCTAAACAGAAATGGACACATACACACATATAAATGCTCAATATGTTATTGGTTCTACCAGTGCAAAATACACATTCATCTTTGATTTTTGTTCTGTATAGAAATGTGATATAATGATGGTAGTATAATTGTTTTAGCAATATGCAGTGGTTATCCTAACAATCTTTGAAGCTTCTACTCTCCATTTGACTATTGATATGATGCTATGATATCTCTGACATAGAGACACATTTTTCTTGGCATGTTAGATAGCAGTGAAGCAGAGAAAACAAGGCTTACTTAATGGTTGACTTAATGGTGTGTTAAGTATTCAGTACCCTTGGCCTGGAGAGAAGCTTTGGTGTGAGTTTTCTGTTTATTGGCATTGGTTCAGCCAACTTTTTTGAAGCAACCACTCTTTGCCAAACACTGTTTTAAACTAGAGAAATAATTGCAGTTTAGGACTAGGGATACAGAAAAGAGATAGTGGGGAAGTTGTATAGGAAGAAGATAAAAATAGAGAGCGCTGTTTGGATATTTAATCCCTTTTCAAGGTTTTATATTTGCTGGACATACAATGACTAGATAATCCTAGAAAAATCACTTAATTTTAGTGTTGTTGGCAACTCTCTGAAAATATTCCCAGCAGAAAAGGTACCAATGTGCATTATTGGAGGGAAAATTCCTTATCCAGGTATTCATTGTATTAATGATTCTGCAAGTACAGCCTATTCTTTATCCCCAAGTCTCCAATTTTGTTTATTTTTAAATGAGAATATAAAAGGAAAAATATTCCCCTTATTGATATTTATGGAATATTTAATATCATTGTTTCAGTAGAACCAGGGCACTTTAGGATGTGAGGTTAGTGGCATTAGTATAACTACCAATGAGGGTGCATTAATGGACCCAAGACACTGGACACTAGGAAGTCCATTAGGAATGCAGGTACATTTTGGTTGCCATAGTTAGCTTACTAATCTTTCTTTAAAGTTTAAAGATTAAACTGACCTGGCTTCTTAGGTGTGCACTACCAACAAATAGTGCATTGCTGAAAGAGATAAAAGCAAACCTTACATAATATTAATGTAATAGGAAGCTTACTGCCCAGTCCAATAAATGAACCTTTTCCCAGGAATACAAGCATACCCCCTGTTTGATTTATGAAACAAAATTATTTCCTAACTCTTCTGGATGAATAAAAATTTATGTATGGTGAAAGCAAAATAAGTAGCTATTTTATTTCAAAAGCTTTATGAAGGATAGGTTGATTAAAAGATAGCAGTTGGTGATAAAAACAAAGAGTTAGGATTTTGGAGGAAGAGATGCTGTTAGAATTTACCTGGGATATAGAGTCAAGAAGAATGAAACAGACCAGGAACTGCTGCTGCCTTATCAGCCAGAATGAGCTGAAGGGCAGGTCTCCTTGAAATATATTGATATATTGATAGTAGACTTACCAAGTTAAGTGATGTTATGAATTTTCTAAGATGACTGTCAGAATTGTGGAAGGTTATTTGTTGGTAGTACACTACTAAGAAATCAGATCAGTTTAATCTTTAAACTTTAAAGGAAGATTAGGAAGCTATGGGGGCCAGATTTGAATGACAAAGCAGCAAGCATAGATTAATGGTTATTGTTTTCACCATCAGGGAAGCTGTAAAGTTGAACTAGAACAGGGAGGCAGTAGCTGCTAAATCAGTAGTCATAAGGTGGGTATCACTCTGTGTCTCAACTTGAGATAGCCTATAGGCATTACAGCAAAGAAAAAGATCTGGCCAGTGCCAAGTTATTAATACTTACACTTTACTGAGTTCGAATCTGGCCTCAGACACTTAACAGTGACCTAGCTGTGTGGTCTTGGGCAAGCCACTTAACCCCATTTGCCTTGCAAAAACCTAAAAAACAAACAAAAAAAACCTCCTTACACTTTAGCTCTAAATTTCATTTGTGTGACCTCTGGGAGAGTAAGGAAGCCTCCTTGTGGCAGAGCTGAGAAGTTTTAGCAGTTCTAGTTGACTGGTTTTTCCTGCATGCTCATGGTTGTAGTCTTCTGGGTTATTTATGTCCAAGGAGTGGGGTGGGGAATTTGTACTTCATATAGTTCCATAAGCCCCCTACTATCTTCTACACTCACCTATACATACATTCATTGACAGTCATTCAGTTCCCATATTTTCTACATTATCCAATTATGTGGTTAAAGTCCTCTGGTCAGAACTGGCATAGTGAAAGCCTGCCAGTCACAGCTCCCTTTCTGGAATTCTTTCTCCTAAATGGAGAATCACTTTTAGGGTTTCCAAATTCCAGGCAAAAGATTTTCCTTACTGTACACAGCTGGTGATTCTGAGTTCCTAGTTAAACTATATCACAGCTTGTCTCATATTCCTACTTCTGTCCTCTTTCTCTCACTCATTTAGGACTATTTTTCATATAGACAACCATGTTTTCCCCATGTATAAGATACACCCTTTTCTGAAAAATTTGGAGTCTAAAAACTGGGAGTGCTACAACCATCTGCAGTGGTTTTAGATTCTTTTTTGCATTTCCTGCTTTTTTTGTGCTTTGTTATCTTTGCCCTCATTGTTTCACATTTTTTAACTTTATATTAGCTAGTATATATGAGGCAAGTCAGCCAAATGGCCTGATTTAGAGAGGGGATTGAAGATATGAATTGAAGAGCAAAGGGCAATTGGAATTCCTGTGTCCACAAAGATGGCTCAGCATCAGGCAAGAATTATTGATGAAAAAGAAGTTACTGATTGCAAAGGAGGTCACAATTGGTGCTTCAGGTTCATGAAACAGAATAGACTAAGTATGTATCAGAATTGCCCAGGGAGTGCTTGTGGTCAGCTACAGACCAGAGCACAGGTAGGATAGCAGTCCAAGTCTCTCCTAAGACAGTGATTCGTTATTAAACACAGATGAGGATATGCTAATGGATGGGAGTTTTAACAATGTTGAGAAGTTATATGAATTTTATGAGGAATAAAACAAGTTCAATAACTTTATGTAACACATATATTTTATATATATATACATATGTACATATATACATGTATATATATATATATATTGCAAGGCAATGGTGTTAAGTGACTTGCCCAAGGTCTTAGAGATGGGTGATGGGTTATTATTGAGTGTCTGCGTTCATATTTGATTTCAAGTCCTCCTGACTCCAGGGGCAGTGCTCTATCTACTGCACCATCTAGCTGACCCTATTATATATTTCAAGGAAAAGCAAGATGGATGTGATTAATTTGCAGATTGCAATGCAATCATCTTTTTTTTGTAAATTCTATATTATGAAAATGCCTGCTTTATTTCATAAATTAAAAATAAATAAATGAAAGAATCAATAAATAAATGAAAAGTGTTTTAAGAAATATCTTATTTGATTCTCATGATCAGCCAGGAAGTAGGAGGCATTATTGTCCCCATTTTACAGATGAGGAAACTGAAGCAAACAGAAGGTAAATGTTATCCAGATTCACAGAGCTGCTACATGTCTGAAACTGATTTGAATTCTGATCATTTTGATTTCAGGTCCAATACTTAATCTACTGTATCACCTAGTTGTTGTAGTCTAGTCAGGCTACATCTGTGATATTGTGTTCAGTTCTTAACACTAGAGTGTAAAAAGAGTATTAATAAACTTGAGAGCATCCAGAGAAGGGTAACTAAGATCATGAATGGACTTTAGGACATAAGATCTGAGACTAGATTGGAGAAACTGGGGGACTCACCTCAAAGATTTTTTTCCTTTCTATTGTTTTTGAAAATCTTCCAAGATGGAGAAAAATCAGAAAAATAAAGGATGAGGATTCTATGGAACAAATATAGATGTGAGGAAGTTGAACTCTTTTCAAAAAATTAGGATCAATATATGTGACCAGTAGTGTATGAGAGAATTTATGCAGCAAAAAAGTTAGAAACTATAGACTTGAAGTTATGTTTAATCATCTTAAAACTTTTCTTTACTGAACTAGAGCTCATATTTCAGATGAGCTTAGTACAGATAGATGAACATAACAGATGTTCAATGGAGTATCATTTAGAAGATACTGTTTTTCTCATAACCACACACACATATACACAAACATACACATAAACATGCACACCTTATATTCTAGATGTGTTTAAGTTTATGCATAGAAATATGAAAGATAGAAAATGGTAAAAAAAATTAAACTAAATACAAAAAAACTGTTTCTTGTTTGTAGGAGAGAGGTAGGGAGATGATATCTGTATTCAAGGATTCAAAGCAATATCTTATAGAAAAGGGGGTTAGATTTATTCTGTTTGGACCCAGAGGGTAGAACCAGGAGAGAAAGATAGAGGTGGACAAAGTTACAAATTTAGCTGCTATGTTTTATTTTTTTTAAATAAAACAGAGCTGGTTTTCCATTCATGAACTTTTCAAGCAAGATAAATGAACAATTGTTGGGTTTGTTATCAAAGAGATTCAGTTTGTGTAATGGACTAGACTAGATGGTCATTAGTTTTCCAATTCTAAAAAAAGATGTGATTATGTGAAGAAGGTAAGAAAGTGGAATGCTTTTCAAACTCTTTCTGAAAAAGTGAAATGACAGGATTGCCTTGCCCATTTTGACATCTTAAAATAGCCGAGCAGCCTGGAATTTTAACAGGACCTGTTGTCAGTCACTGGAATTCTTAGAAGCTGACAATACTGAAGCTCTGTTCTGGGGCTCCAGAACAGAGGAATAAGGAAGGAAGGACACAACTTTGCATATGACCACTACAAAAATCATTTCATCATAGTCATCTGCAATTGACATAGTGAAGAGTCAGAACATATGGTGGTAAAAGAGTAGTTGTATATGCAAGACATCTGCAATAACATTTCTCTGCTGTTATCTTCCAGGTAGTATATCAGTCCCAGGGAACCTTTCAGTGCTAATTGTAGAGTGGTGACTATATTGGATTGCACAGTTAGCACACCAGTGAAAAATCTGGTATCCACCTCTATAGCAGTTGATATCCTTTCATCAAATGACCTTTTTATATGTGAATATTTCTTTCAGGATCAGAGCATTAGTCAATGGTTCAGGGGAATTGTTGCTTGAAGAGTGAAGACACCTTCAGGTAGACTGTGAGTCTTTGGCTAGCTCTGAGTAGTTCCAGAACTATGATTCTGTGACTGACTAGCTTAAGGTTTGCTGGTTGCTATTGAAAATTGTCCTTAGAGTAGATTGATTAAGTGCTTGTCTTATCTCTTCCTCTGTATATACTATGAAAAATAAAGGGGGGGGGGAGATAGACTTTATTCATGTATCATTCATGATTTCCTTTTATTTGAATGATATCTAACATATTCTATATGCCCCAAAATTAATTGTTTAAAATGATTTTTATTATTATACATTAAAGTGTAAGCCTAGCCTGACAATATAAAAGACAAAGCTCATATATATTGCTTTATTTTTATGTAGAAATACTAGTCATTTGAAATAATCACTTTAGAGATAGGTGGAGAAGTGGAGTATAAAGGATACAATTATAGATTTTCTTAAAGCAAAAATTTAAGCATTTCTTTGTTCTTTGCAAGTTGCAGTCATGATAAAATTTTATAGCCAAAATGATATGAAATACTACAAAGATCTGAAAGTTCATTTCTTTTTCAATGTACTGGTGTTGACTAATTGTGAAGTTAGATAAGGAAAATGTTTACAAATTAAAGAAAACAAATATAAAACTTATATTACTGAAATTTTGAGACAAAAGTATGCCACAGTCTTAAGTTCTGCTCAGTTCTGTGTTCAGAGTAATGCAGAGAACTCTACACATGAGCCTTCAGGGGTTTATGGGAGAGAGAGAGCATTCAACTCTACTCCTCACTCCATAGGAACAGCAGATAGTGGTATCTCTCTTACCTGACTTCAAAGGTCATGTTCTATGTCCTACAGAGTGAAAACAGGAGCATCAGCTAAAGTATTTACTTTACATTAAAACACATGCTATTTTCTTTTTTTCTTGGAGTCTTCCCAGAAATAATTTTAAAGTTGATTTTTTCCTGTACATACATATTTGTATTTTAATTTAAAATTTAGTAGGTGAGGAAAAATGACTTAGTGGTGTAGAGTCATTACTAGCCCATAGCTGAAATTAATGTTATGCCAGAAATTGGCCCACTTAAATCACTGGCTCCTGTTTTTATGTTCAGACCAATAAGTGACATCTCCATGCATTTTACAAACCTTAAAAACTTTTTAAATATCAACTGATGTATTATAATTCACCTATCAAAGTCATGCTTTTTCTTAATTAACATTAGATGTTAATCTTCTAATTTGTCATACTTTGAACTGTGCACTATGGACTCTGGAGATTTTCATCAACTCCCCCCCCACCCCACACACACCCTGTGTATAAAGTTTAGATTCCTTTTGTGTGTAGGGTATCAAGTAACAATGTTTGGAATAAAGTAAGAATAAAATGTTTAAAGTTAATATTGACAAACCTAACTCTAAATGGCCTTTGAGTTTCTTTCTTTCATTCATTCATTTAGTGTTTATTAACCTATTATATATTAGGCATAAATATCAGAAGAAAAACACAAATTTGATTATTTTTTTGTTAGAAGCCATATGAAAATTTTTTGTTTTTGTTTTTTTCTCACTCTTATTTGAATATAGTATTATTGACTTCAGGCTAAAATGAGCTTTCCAACACTCATAAGAAGAACATATATATTTAAAACTAATACTTCCAAATTTCAAATTGAGCAGCATTACCACTGTGACTGAATGTGTCACAAAATTAATAGGGCATAGGATTCTATGATCTGTGCTTCTTAACAGTTGATTGGCATCCAACAAGGATCAGACAGTCAGCAAATTCTTAATTGTGTTCACCACATGCTGATATTTCGTATTAGCACACAATCTGTTAAAATTTGCATTCACTTGCCAAACTAATATTTTCCACAAGAATAACCCAAACAATTCTTAGCTATTCACTCTAGAGTACAGTAGAATTGAGAGTGTGACTCTACTCATTACACTAGATTGCACTGATGAGCATTTGTGACTTGAAAGACAGAATTTTTGTGTGTGTATATTTGTGATTCTAGATATTAATAGTACCTGGCAGGTTAAAATGAAAAGAAAATAGAACTTGGGGTGAGAGACATAGGGTCAACCTCTGCCATCTTAATTTATACGTGACCTTGGGCAAGTTACTTTACTTTTTTCTTATCCATAAAATGAAATGTTGAGCTAGATCAGGAGGTTTTAGGGTTATTTTTGGGGGGGCCCAATATGGTGAACCTTATAAACCCTATTGCAGAATAATATTTTAAATGCATAAAATAAAATGCATGGTTATAAAGAAAGTCATTTATTTTGAAATAGTTTTAAAATATGAAAAGCTTCAAGTTCATGGGTCCCATGAAATCTATGCATGGATCCTAAGCAAGAATCCCTGGACTAGATGATCTCGCAGGTTCATTCTGGCTCTAATATATTTTTAATGGAAAATTCTAGATTCACATTGGCCCTCACTTGAAAGATAATATTTAAGGTTAGGGTTAGACTCCTGATTCTTTTCTTCAAAGATGATTTCAATAATAATATACAGACATTTTAATAATTTTAACTAAAACCATATATAACCCAAACCACATTTAAACTAAAACCATTCACGAATTAAAAACAGTACATAAAGATTTTAACCAACTGTTTTTGGATTAGAGGTCTTGTAGTACTGTGAGTAATAATGGATTCATCGTTGGAAAACTTGATTTTCAAATCTTGCTTTAGGGATTTCTAAAGTGTGAAAGATCCTAGACATTTATGCCCTCTCTCAGTCTCAGTCTCTTTTTGCCTGTAAAATGATTTTTGTATCATCTATATTACCTCAAAAGTTCAGAATGACTAATTGAAATTATGTAAACTACTTTTTAAAACTAAAACTACTATATAAATAAAAAGAGGCAACTCATAAAGAAAGCAGAAATGGAATCCATTTGAATTCCCCCATTTTATGCCTTAAAATGTGACAGCAACTTAATACCTCTTTCAAAATAGTTATGCAATTAGTATAGGACTCCAAGAGTTGAATCAAGGTTCATCTTCAGAAGAGGCAGGACTATGGAGCAGTCTTTATGTAACCCAGGGTTAAATTACTTCGAGAGGCATTCAAATATCTTCTTATGGGACAACTTGAAGTTGAATTTTTAGAGAAATATTTGATTTGAGGATCAGGTAAGGATGTGCTTGTGTGTCTGAGACACACAGGTCTGAGAATATGGGAGAACATCCTGCCCAAAGGCCATAAAGTTATTTGCCTTTTGAAGTTTTATTAGGCAAGAGACAAGCAACTTTCTTGTCATTGAGTTCTATTCTAAAACAGCTTATAGAGACTACAATTGGAATCAAGAAAGCCTAGTTTTGCATTCTATCTCATATATTTGCTATCTTTTTGACACTGGGTATGTCATTTAAGCTCTCTAGACCTCAGTTTTCTCATCTATAAAATGACAGAATAGGATTCAATGAATTCTAAGGTCCCTGTCAGGTTCTAATTATGTATATGTCTATGAAGTAAGGCCTAGGTTACCTTTTTTTCTGGATGTGTTCTTGATATACCAATATAAAGTTGGAAAAGATTGCTGTAGAATTTATTTGAACTTTATATATTGTATAGATAGCTTCACTTAAAATCAAATTCAATTTGTACTGCTACTAAATTTATCAGTAGAGGAAGAACTGTCTTTGTATTTGATCATGAAAAATCTGCTGATAAGGGAAAAGAAATTAGTTGTATTATTTTAAACTAAATCAATACACATGTTGATTTATTAAATTTTGTTTCAGTTTTTATCTGAAAAATTTGTGACTAGAAATCCCTTAGAAAGGTTGTTAGTGGTCAGATGCATTTTCTATCTGACATTTCCCTAAAACAGAATGAATTATATGTTGCTTTTTTCCTATATAAAGAGTGAAATTTGGGGAGTGAGTGCATATAGGGAGAAAATATTAAGAGAAATCCAGTGGTTTTTAAAGATTCTACACTGTTATGGATTTTGAACTGACTAGGGTTCTGCAACTGTATTTATAGATACTTACTATGACCACTAGATGACAGTATGAGTCTTTGTACTCCAACATTTGAATTTTAACCCAACTAAATTGAATATCACATTTTTTGTAATAGTATGCTATAAGTCTCTCCTACAGGAAGAGTTTGTAGGGAAAATGCACAATAGTATGGCATAAAATTCAGAAAATACTTCTAGATATTGTTCTAGTTTTGGGTACTACTGACATTTGTGAGAATAATAAAAGAGTCTGCTGGAGGTTAAATTTTAACTTCATTAACACATTGTCTTAATCCGCCCCCCCCATACTACAATGGTTTTTCCTATTGAAATATTTTTGAATTGCAAAAATAAAAAATCATGTAAAGTCTTTTCATTCAATTTGCTTAGTGATTCTAAAAAAAAGTGATTCTGTGACTAGGAACAGTTAGTGGGTAGAGTAAGACCTAGAATTAGGGAGACCAGAGTTCAAATTTGATCTCAGATACTTACAAGCTTTGTGATCCTGGGCAAGACACTTAACCTCTATTTTCCTCAGTTTCCTCATCTGTAAGATGATGATAATATTAGCACCCACCTTCCAGGGTTGTTGTAAGAATCAAATGAGGAAAAGTAGTAAATTTAGTAAAGACTTAGCATGCTTTAGTGAAATTCTTAGAACACTGCCTTTGCAGAAGTAAACACTGTAGAACTCAGATTTTCCTTTCTCCAGGTCCAGCACTCTACCCACAGTGACACTTAGTTGCCCCTCATTGGCAGTACTCTTTATTAGAAGGAGTATTTTGATATAAACCTGAGTCAGGTCAGTCAGTGAGTAAATATTTATTAAGATACAAGACCAGTTCCTGGGTACTTCGGTTGATTATCAAAGTGAAATGAAAAACTTTTAGGTCCTTCATCAATTCACAAAGAGAAATTTAATTAGCGATAGATTAGGAAGGATACTCAACAAGGATATCCATCAAAATTAACTGAGTTGATTCAGCTGAGTGAAGATACCCCGAGTTGTGGGAGGTGGTCTGCCAGCCAAATCTCAGAGAGGCCCTTATGATTGCTTCTTTTGCTGGCAACCAGTAAATCCTCTGAGTCAATCTGTTCTCACAGACAGTTTCAATGTTTTGTAAGTAAACACTCAGCTAACTTGCATAGGGTTAAGGGTACCAGAGAGATATTGCTCCTCTCACAAGGGGGTTGACTCTCAAATGACCTTCAATTTTTTTCTCCTTTTCAAAGAGTTCTCCCCTTCAGGGAACAATACAGTTGTGCAGACCAACTCTTCTTGAAGGAAAAAGTACCTGAATAGGAAAGGACTTTTTGCCCTGTTGAGACCCCCACCTTCTCTACTTCAGACTTAATAGTTTTATTCTATAGGTAAAATGCCCTTAAAAAGAAAAGTGCTAACACTAGATCATGATTTCTAGTACAATTCCTTTTCTTCCCAATTTTACTGATGAGAATACAAACTTTCAAGGTTAAATTTCCTTGCCAAAGGTACCCTAGATATAAGTATCAGAGAGAAGATTGAGTCAAAGTGATTCCTGAGCCTATCCATTCTACCACACTCCTCCTTTCTAGGATTTGTCCCTTGGTGTTACCATCAACTGATTACATGATGAATGCTCCTGATTTCAGGCCTGGCACTCTATTTACCTTGCCAACACTATACAAACACACACACGCGCACACACACACACACACACACACACACACACACACACAAAACTACTATAGCTTTGTGTATACATATACATATAAATGTATATGTAGTTTACACACTATTTCCATCTATCTCCCCATTGGACAGAGAGCTCTTCTAGAACAGAGGATGTTTTTTGACAATTTATTCACAGCAATTAGCACAGTACTTAGCACACTGGCACATGGAAATTGTTTAGTAAAATACTGAGTGACTGACAGAATAATTATTCAAACTCAATTCATTATTAAATGTTTTATTGATGCCTATTATTCCATCAATTTTTTGAAAATATCGCTTCTGTACAACAAACAAAAGGCAGAGCCATGTTAGTGGAGTAAAAAGACCAGGGACTTGTCTGCCCTCTTTCCCAATAAAATGCTTTAAAATAATGAACCTAGTATTTAAAATTTTTTAATAATTTAATTATTTTTAATAACAATAATAATGATATTCTCTAAATGACATAACATTTTTGGACAAAAACCAATGAATTTTTTGATATAACCAGATGAAGTGAAGCAATTTTCCAGTCCCAGACTATTGAGCAGGTCTACAAGAGAGGTCTGTCACACCTTTGTGAAAGTGGAGCACCCTACAGCTTAGGCTGTACATGCCTATCGACAGCCCCATCAAACCAGGAGCAAGCCTTGGATGTCTTAGAATCAGTAGTGGGAGCAGTTGCTATCAGAGTTTGAAGCCTACAAATGGAAAGGGGATCAAAAAACTGGTCAGAAGGAGCTTACAGGGACCTCTTTGATAACTCTGTGGCAGGATTCTATTGCTTTGTTCATACTCATATCTGGGTCAACAATCTTGGGTGGCAGTTCCAGGGTGAGGAGGCACATTAGCAGAGCAAAGTGGACTGCAATAAAGCAGGAACCCTCTTCATAATTCCAGGATTAAATAAAAAGAATGCTTGTGTTTACTTACAGACCAGAGCACAGGCCAGGAGAATGGTAAACACCTATCCTTAAATAATACCACCTTGGAAGAACTGAATATATCCTTAGGTGTATCTCTGAAAACAGCTTCATAAAACCTCTGAAGCTTTGGGATTGTGCACCCTCTACCTTGGAAACATAGCTCTACTTTTAACAAACTGTTAAAAGTTAAGTAATAGACTGGGAAAATGAGCAAGCAACAATTAAAAAAATCTAACCATAGAAAGTTACTATGGTGAAAAGGAAGATCAATACACACTCAGAAGAAGCTCACAAAGTCAAAGCAACTACATCCAAACATATAAATTAGTCACAGACCTTGTAAGAGGTCAACAAGGATTTTGAAAATCAGGTATGAGAGGTAGAGTAAAATTTGGGAAGAACAATGAGAGTGATGCAAGAAAATCTTGAAAAATTAGTCAACAATTTGGAAAATGAGACATAAAAAATACTGAAGAAAAGAACACCTTAAAAACTGACTATGTCAAATGACAAAAAGAGGTACAAAAAAGTCAATGAGGAGAATAGAGTCTTAAAAATCAGAATTGGCTAAATGGAAAAAGAGACACAAAAAATTTAGTAAAGAAAAAACTTTAAATAGAATTGGCGAAATGGAAAAGGAGGTGCAAAAGC
Organism: Macrotis lagotis; assembly: GCF_037893015.1. NCBI lineage: Eukaryota > Metazoa > Chordata > Mammalia > Peramelemorphia > Peramelidae > Macrotis > Macrotis lagotis. Next base: position 160,906,255 of record NC_133664.1, on the reverse strand, counting down.
TCACTGAAGAAAATATTTGGGGGGGCAGCTATGTGGGTGAAGTGTATAGACCAGTGACCCTGGAGTCAGGAGGTCCTGAGTTCAAATTGAACCTCAGACACCTAATAATTACCAAGCTGTATGACCCTGGCTGTGTTATTTAACCCCATTATCTTGCAAAAAATAAAAAATAAAATAATTCCTTAAAATTAGATTTGCGCAAATAGAAACTAATGATTTTATGAGAAATCAGGAATAATAAAATAACACCAAAAGAACTTAAAAATAGAAGACAATATGAAATATCTCATTTGAAAAACATCTTACCATCATAAAAAAAAGAAAAACATCTGACCTAAGAGACAGATAGAACAGATAATTTTTTTTTAGGTTTTTGCAAGGCAAATGGGGTTAAGTGACTTGCCCAAGGCCACACAGCTAGGTATTTATTAAGTGTCTGAGACCAGATTGTCTGAGACCAGATTTGAACCCAAGTACTCCTGACTCCAAGGCCGGTGCTTTATCTACTATGCCACCTAGCTGCCCCCAAAAGGGCCTTTTTCAGTAAACTATCAAGGAAAGCTGTCCTGATATTCTAAAATCAGATGTCAAAATAGAAACTGAAAGAATCCATTTATCACTTTCTGAAAGAGATTCCCCAAATGAAAACTATCAGAACTGTATAGTCAAATTTCAGGTCAAGGAGAAAATTCTGCAAGTAGGCAGCAAGAAACAAAGTATCATGGAGTCATAATCAAAATAATCCAAGATTTAGCAGTTTTTATATTAAAGGATCATAGGACTTGAAGAATGATATTCTGGAGGCTCTAGGATTACTACCAAGAATCATCTGCCCAGCAAAACTAAATATAATCCTTCAGGGAATAAATGAATATTCAATGAAAAATGAGGACTTTTAAGCAATCTTAATGAAAAGACCATATCTGAATATAAAATTTTATTTTCAAATATAAGACTCAAGAAAAACACAAAAAAGTAATCAGTAAAGGGAAGTCAAAAGAGACTTAATAAGGTTATACTATCTTCATTTGTATCATATGTGTATAGACAGAGGGCATAGATTTGAGTAGAATATAAAGGAATGATATAAAAAAAATTCAAGGAATAAGAAAGGAAAGTACTAGGAGCAAGGAAGAGGTAGAAGTAGAATGGGGTAAATTATATAACATCTTGGCCAACAGCAAGCCAGGCATCAGACCCTAGGTCCAGAAAAAAAAAAAGTTTGGAACTATATTCCCTGTACCCCAGAAGCAAAGGTAAAACAGCATAGATGAACAAAAACACTCATTATAGAAAACTACAGACAAATGACAGCAATGCCATGTTTGAAGAAGAAAGCAGAGAAAAATAACTCACAAGGGAAGTATCAAAACAGTCTATAAATTGGACTCAAATATAAAAACTCATTGAAGAACTTAAAAAGAATTTAAAAACCAAAAAAGAGAGGAAGAAGAAAAATGGGAAAAAAAAAATAAAAGTCACATAGGAAAATTATGTAAAATTGACTAAAGAAATCAACCTTATTAAAAGTAAAAGTAACTGGAAAAGGAAACACAGAAACTAATTGAATAAAATAAAACCCTAAAAATTAGAATTCAACAAATAGAAACCAGTGAATCTTCAAGACTACAAGATTCTATCAAACAAAGAAAGGCTGAAAAAGCTTAAGAAAATGTAAAGTACCTTTTTAGGCAAAACAAATGACCTGGAAAATAGATCTAGAAGAGATAACAGGAATCATTGGACTATTAGAAAGCCTGGATCAAGAAAAGATTCATGCAGGAAATTATAAGGGAAAATTGTCCAAATTAACCATAATAAGATAATAGTATAACCACTGAAAGAATCCACAGAACTCTTCCAGAAAGAGACCTCAGGATAAAAATTCCAAGGGCTGTAATAGCCAAATTCCACAACTCTGAAATAATGGAGAGAATTTTGCAAGTAGCAAAAAGAACACAATTCAAGTATAAAGGAAACACAATCAGACTCATGCAAGACCTATCAGCCTAAAAGCTGAAGGACTGGAAGACCTGGAATAGCATATGTTGGAAAGTAAAGGACTGGGGACTACAACCCAGAATGTATTACCCTGCAAAATTCAGCATATACTGTCAGGGAAAAAGATGGATGTTCAACCAATTAGAGGACTTCCAGAATTTCCTAACACTGAACTGAATAGAGAATTCAGGCACCAAATACACACCTCAAGAGTTGCTTTAAAAAAAAAAAAGGAAAAGGGGAAGGAAAACAAAACAAAACAAAACAAAACAAAATAAATGTTGGGCAAGACTATCAAATTGTATACAACCATAAAGTGGAAGATATAACACTCCTATTTCTTTAGAACTCTTCTTCTCCTAGGATAATTAAAGGGTGGAATATAATTGAAGAGAAGGAACCTAAAGGATATGGGTGTAATTAGATAATTGGGTATTATCTCTCCATTGAATAGGTCCTAGATGACATCACTATGTTCAAGACAAAAAACCCTGAAGAAAAGCAGGGGTGTAAACTTTAAACTTAAATGTCTCATTATCCTTTGAATCACTTTAATCACAGGTGCTTAGCACCTGGTCTAATGAGGGCATCATAAACTGCAAGGTCCTGAGTCAGTGTCTCTGTAGCATAGAATTATTTGTAAAGTTCACAGGTGAGACCTTCAGAGCTTCACAGTACTTAGAGTTCTTTAAGATTCTTACAGTTAATGAAGTCAGGGTTTGACTTAACCCATATGTCACTCAACAAGGGATTAAGTACACTGGATGGGGGATGTGGTGGGGAAAAGTGGGAGAGAGAATAGGCCTTGCTTAATTTAACATGATGTTAAATACCATGAGTGGGGAGAGGAGGAGGTAAAGTGTGAAAGAAAATAGGCCTGGGGGAGGGGCACAAATAGTTCAAGAAATGACATGGCTTTGGATGATATTCTGGCACCTGAGCAGTATTGTGTGTACTCAAGAAATACTTGAAAAGGGTATAAGGTAAAAATTGGTTATAATTGTAATTGGATGCAATTTGAGTCAATGTTGTGTATCAAGTAATCAAGTAAACAATCTGTGATGATATCTTGATACCAATAGGAGCTTATCAAGCAATCAATAATCAGTGATTGATGATATCTGATTAGTAATGTTAGAGCAATAAATAACATAAAAGAAAAAGATGTAAAATTTTAGGAGGAAAGAAGTGAGAATGTGAATGCTGAGTAAATTCTATTCAAGAGATTTTGCCCAGTGAGGGAATGAGATACATTTCCACTTGTTTCCATGCTATACATTGATCAAAATTTAATATGTTGAGAGAAAAATAATATCTTTAAGAAACAAATAAAATATAAAAGATAGCAAAATTATGTAATACATAAGATAACTTTTTTTAATTGAAAGTAATAATCTTTGGTCTTTGTTTAAACACTGCAATTCTTTCTTTGGATACAGATGGTATTCTCAATAACAGATACCCTAAAATTGTCCTGGATTATTGCACTGATGAAATGAGCAAGTCTGTATATTGATGTTATGGTATACAATGTTCTTCTGGTTCTCCTCATCTCGGGTCAGCATCAGTTTATGCAAGTCTTTCCAGTTTTCTCTGAATTCCCATCCTTCCTGGTTTTTAATAGAACAATAATGTACATATCCCACACTTTGTTCAGCCACTCCCCAAATGATGTACATTTACTCGATTGCAAATTCTTTGCCAACACAAACAGAACTGCTATGAATATTTTTGTGCAAGTGATGTTGTTACCTTTTTCCATGATCTCTTCAGGTTATAGACCCAGTAGTGCTATTACTGGATCAAAGGGTATGCAAATTTTTATTGCCCTTTGTCTGTAATTCAAAATTGCACTCCAGAAAGCTTGGATCAGTTCACAGCTCCACCAACAATGTATTAGTGTGCCAGATTTCCCACATTCCTTCCAACATTGATCATTGTTTCTGGTCACAATATCCAATCTGAGACGTGTGACATGGTACTTCAGAGATGATTTAATTTGCATTGCTCTAATCAGTAATGATTTAGAGCAAATTTTTTTGATTGCCTCATTTGTAAATTGTCTTTGCATATCCTTTGACCATTTGTCAATTGGGGAATGGATTTTTTTTTTTATAAATTTGACTCTATTCTCTATATATTTTAGAAATAAGTCCTTTGTTAGTAATGCTAGTTGTAAAAATTTTTTCCAAATTTACTACATCTTTCAATCTTGGTTACAGTAGATTTGTTTGCAAAAGGAAAACCTTTTTAATTTAATGTAATGAAAATTATCTAGTTTATTTTTAATGATATTCTCCATCTTTTACTTGGTCATATATTGCTTATATTTCCATAGATATGACAGGTAAATTATTCCTTGATCTCCTAGTTTGCTTATAATATTGTCTTTTATGTCTAAATCTTGTACCCATTTTGATATAATCTTGTTATAGGGTGTGAGATTTTGGTCTAATCCAAGTTTCTGCCATACTAACTTCTAATTTTCCCAACAGTTTTTATGGAAGAGAGTTCTTATCCCAAAAGCTGGGCTCTTTGGGCTTCTCAAACAGCAGGTTGCATAATCCTTTCAGGCTGTCTCTTTTGCCCCTACTCTATTCCACTAATCCAACACTTTATTTTTTTAGCCAGTACCAGATAGTTTTGATGACAGATGCTCTATAATATAATTTTAGATCTGGTAAGGCTAAGTCACCTTCTTTTGCACTTTTTTCATTAAATCCTTTTATTTTCTTGACTTTTTGTTTCTCTATATGAATTTAGTTAAAATTTTTTTCTAGGTCATTAAAGTAATTTTTTGGTATGTTTGATTGGTAAGGCACTAAATAAATAGTTTAATTTAGGTAGAATTTTATTTGTATTATATTAGCTTGACCAATCCTTGAGCAGTTGACATTTGCCCAATTATTCAAATCTGATTTTATTTGTGTGAAAAGTGTTTTATAGTTCTTTTCATAGAGTTACTGCCTTGGCAGGTAGACTCCCAAGTATTTTATATTGTCTGAAATTACTTTAAATGGAATTTCTCTTTCTAGTGCTTGCTGTATATCTTGCTAGTAACATGGAAATGCAGAGGATTTGTGAATGTTTATTTTATATGCTGTGACTTTGTTAAAGGTACTAATTTTTTATAGTAGCTCTTTAGATGATTTTTTAGGATTTTATAGCTATACCATCATCACATCTGCAAAGAGTGACAGTTTTGTTTCTTCCTTCCTAATTCTAATTCCTTCAATGTCTTTTTTATTCTCTTATTGCTGAAGCTAACATTTCTAATATAATATTGAATAGTAGTGGTAATAATGGGTATTCTTCTTTCACCTCAGATCTTATTGGGAATGCCTCTAGCTTATTCCCATTGTATATAATGCTTGCCAATGGTTTCAGAAAGATAAAGCTTATCATTCTAATGAACAATCCATTTATCCCTACATTCTCATGTGTTTGTAGTAGGAATGGGTGCTATATTTTATTGAAGGATTTTTCAACATCTATTAACATAATCATTTAACTTCTTTTAGGTTTGTTATTGATATAACTAATTATACTAACAATTTTCCTAATATCGAACCAAGTCTGCATCCCTGGGATAAATCCTACTTCTTCATAGTGTATCATCCTAGCGATAACTTGTTGTAATCGCTTTGCTAAGATTTTATTTAAGATTTTTGCATCTATATTTATTAGGGAAATAGGTCTATAGGTTTCTTTCTCTTTTTTGCCTATGCCTGGTTTAGGTATCAACACCATATTGGTGTAATAAAAGGTGTTAGGAAGAGTTCCATCTTCCCTTATTTCTCTGAAGAGTTTATATAGAGGGGCGGCTAGGTGGCACAATGGATAAAGCACCGGCCTTGGAGTCAGGAGTAACTGGGTTCAAATCCAACATCAGACACTTAATAATTACCTAGATGCGTGGCCTTGGGCAAGCCACTTAACCCCATTGCCTTACAAAATCTAAAAAAAAAAAAAAGTTTGTATAGAACAGCCTAGAGAGATTTTCTTTGGGAGTTCAATAATATTTTGTTGAACTTCTTTTTCTGAGATAGAGTTATTTAGGTATTTAATTTCCTCTTATTTAAACTGGGTGACATATTTTTGTAAACATATCAAATTTATTTGCATATAGTTGAGCAAAATAATTCCAAATTACTTTAATTTCCTCCTCATTGGTGGTGAATTCACCTTTTTAATTTATGATACTAGCAATTTGGTTTTATTTCCTTTGTTTAATCAAATTGATCAGAGGTTTATCAATTTTGTTGGGGTTTTTTTCATAAAACCAATTCTTGTTTTATTTATTAGTTCAATAGTTTTATTGCTTTTGATTTTATTAGTTTCTCCTTTAATTTTTGGAATTTCTACTTTGGTATTTAATTGGGGGGTTCTTGATTTCTTCTTTCTCTAATATTTTTAGTTGCATATTTAGTTCATTGATTCCCTCTTTCTCTAATTTATTCATGCAAGCATTTAAAGATTTAATGTATCCCCTCACAGCCACCTTGAGTGTATACTATAGGTTTTGGTATGTTGTTTCATTATTGTCATTATCTAGAATGAAATAATTAATACTTCCTATAATTTGTTGCTTGATTCACTCATTCTTTAAAATGAGGTTATTTAGTTTCCAATTAGTTCTGGGGCTATATCTCCCTGGTCCAATATTGCATATGATTTTTATGGCATTATGACTTGAGAAAAATGTAGTCAGTAATTCTGCCTTTCTTCAATTGAGTGTTAGGTTTCTATACCCTAGTACATTGTCAGTTTTTGGATAATTGCCATGCCCTGCAGAAAAAAAAAAAGTATAGATTCCTTTCTATCCCCATTCAATTTCCTCCATAAGTCTGCCATATTTAGGTTTTATAACAATATATTTACCTCCTTAACTTCCTTCTTTATCATTTTATGATTATATTTATATTTACATTCACATTTATATTTACATTTATATTTATATTTAGGTCTCCCACTAATAGAGTTTTTCTGTCTTTGTCTTCCTGTAGCTTTTTCAACTTCTCCTTTAAGAATTTGGATGCTATACCACTTGGTGCATACATATTTAGTATTGCATGTAGTTTAATTCCTCATCTCTTTAAAAGATATCTATTTTTGCAACTGCTTTGTCTGAGATTAGGATTGTTACCCCTGCTTTTTTCACTTCAGCTGAAGCAAAGCATATTTTGCTCCAACCTTTTACTTTTACTCTATATGTATCTCTCTGCTTCAAATAAGTTTCTTGTAAGCAGTATATTGTTGGATTCTGGTTTTTAATCCACTCTGCTATTCACTTATGTTTTAAGGAAAAGTTCATTCCATTTACATTCAAAGTTATAAATATTAACTCTTTATTGCCCTCCATGTTATCCTCCCTCTGTTTGTATTTTCAACCTTCTCCATCTTTATCCAAACTCCCCAGTATTTTGTTTCTAAATAGTCCCACCTTCAGTGTCTTTGCCCTCCTATAATCAACCCCCCTCCTCTTATTTTCCCCTTTCCCTTTTTTCCATCTTCCTTTTCTTCCTTTTGTTGGTTCCCCTTTTTCTCTCCCTCCCCATGTCCCCCTCCCCCTTTCCCCTTTAATACTTGAAAGATAAGATAAGCTTCTTAACTTAACTGATTGTGTGTAAATTAACTTTAAGCCAAGTCTGATGAGATGAAGATTCAGGTGGCTCTCATCTCATCCCTTCTGACCCTCTATTACAATAGACCTTCTGTACCTCTTAATGTAATGAGATTTACCACATTCAATCCCCTCCATCCTCCCATCTCCTTCTTGTCCCCCCTTATAAGGATTTATTGTTTTTAAATCATTCTATGTGTGTCACAGTAAAGTCATGAGTGACCATCACTTCTGGCTAAGTATATACTCTCTAATAGTTACAATTTGCAAGAGTTATAAGAATCTCTCACCCTGCTGGGGATATAGCCAGTTTCATCTTATTGGATAGCAGCTTTTTTCTTTACCCTTTTTTTAACCTTTTCATGTGTCTCTTGAGTATCCTGTTTGATGCCCAAATTTTCTATTTAGCTCTGGACTTTTCATCAGGAAATGTTGGAGGTCTCCCATTTCATTAAATGTCCATATTTTCCTGTCTGAGAGATGACTCAGCTTTGCTGGATAGTAGATTCTTGGCTGCATTCCAAGTTCCCTTGCTCTTTGGAATATCTCATTTCAGACTGAAAGCATGGAGTTCACTTTCCTTGCCCAGCTCGTCATTTTCCAGGCATGCTCTATGATTCTGTATTGGAATTCACCTTCCCAAAGCCTGGGGCTCCTCTCCCCCCCAGCCAAAGATTCTGAGGCTAAAGTTTGTTCTCAGACCTGCCGCTCACTAAAGCATCTGCAGCTAAGGTCAGTCCTCTGGCTTCCCTCAGCAGCTATCCCTGCTCTGGCCCTCTGCTATCATCTCCCAGTTCACCCATGGTCCCCTGAGACAGACCTTGTTGGTAGGTGTTCTTCTCCTAGCTTCTCTTTCTGGGTTTTGTCAATTGAATTTCTTTTAAGAGGTATATTTCATGTTATTTTTGAGGGGAACTAGGAGCATGTAACATAGTGCCTGTCTTCTCTCTGCCATCTTGGCTGGAAGCTCAGACAAGTCACTCTTAACCACAATGCCTTAAATAAATAAATATAAAAAATTTAAAAAATTGTTTTTCTCATAAAACCAAATTTTGTTTTTATTTATTAATTAAGCAGGTTTTTTTTGCTTTTGCTTTTATTAATTTCTCCTTTAATTTTTAGAATTTCCAATGTGGTATTCTATTGGGGATTTTAAATTTGTTCTTTCTCTAATTTTTATAGTTGCATGCTTAGTTTGTTCGTTTCCTCTTTCTCTAATTTTTTCATGTAAGCATTTAAAGATATAATATATACCCTGACAACTTCCTTGGTTGTATCCTGAAATACTGAGTCCAGGTCCACCCCCCCCCCCAATAATTTCAGGAAGTTCAGTGATTCTTAAATTGTCTCTTGGATCTATTTTCAAGGTCAGCTGTTTTGCCAGTGAGGTATTTTACATTTTTCTCAATAATTGCATTTCAGAATGTGGGAGGATTGGGACATTGATGTATTGCTAGTGGAGTTCTGAATGGATCTAATGTTTCTGGAGAGCAATATGGAACTATGTCCAAAGAGCAATAAAAGTGTTCATACCCTATGACTTAGCAATTCCAATTCTATGTCTATTTCCAGAAGAAAGTATAAAAAAGTGAGAAAAGTACTACAAATTCCAAAATATTCAGAGCATCTCTTTTTGCAGTGGCAAAAAAATGGAAATTGAGGGGATTCCCATCAATCAGGTAATGGCTAAACAAGTTATGATATAGAAAGATAAATCCCATTCAAAGTAACTTCAGACAGTTTAAAATACCTGATAGTCTACCTGCCAAAGCAGACCCAAAAACTTTTTGAAAACAATTACTAAACACTTCTCACACAAATAAAAGAAGATTTAAATAACTGGGCAAACATCAGCTGCTCATGGATAGGTCGACTAATATAATAAAAATGACAATTCTACCAAAACTAAATTATTTGTGTAGTGCCCTACCAATCAAAATTCCAAAAAATTACTTTAATGAGTTAGAAAAAATTGTAAGTAAATTTATATGGAGAAATAAAAAGTCAAGAATCTCCAGGGATTTAATGAAAAAAAAGTACAAAAGAAGGTGGCTTAGTCCTACAACTTCTAAAATTATATTATAAAGCATGAGTCATCAAAACTGACTGGTATTGACTAAGAAATAGAGTGGTGGATCAGTGGAAAAGACTAGGTGCAATAGCAGGAATTGATTATAGTAATCTGCTGTTTGGTAAACCCAAACAAAAAACTCCCTCTTAAAAAAATTGTTGGGAAAATTGGAAACTATTATGGCTGAAACTTGGATTAGACCAACACGTCACAACCTATACAAAGATAAGATCAAAATGGATATAGGATTTAGACTTAGCAAATATATTATAAACAAACTAGGAGATCAAGTAATGGTTTACTTGTCAGATCTATGGAAAAAGAAGCATTTTATCATCAAGGATGGAGAACATTATGGAGAATATCATTAAAAATAAATTTGATAATTTTGCACAGAAAAAAGAACCGTAACCAAGATCAAAAGAAATGTAGTAAATTGGGAAATAATTTTTACAACTAATATTTCTGGCAAAGCACTCCTCTCTAAAATATACAGAAAATTAAGTTAAATGTTGAAAAAGACAAGCTATTCCTTAATTGACAAATGGTGAAAGCATATGCAAAATCAATTTACAGATGAAGAAACCAAAATAATGCAGAGTCATTTGAAAACTTGCTCTAAATCACTAATTATTAGAGAAATGCAAATTAAAGCATCTCTGAGGTACCACCTGAGGTACCTCTCACACTGTCCAGTGTGACCAGAAAGGACAATGATCAATGTTGGAAAGGATGTGAGAAATCTGGGACACTATTACATTGTTGGTGGAACTGTGAACTCATTCCACCTTTCTGGAGAGCAATTTGGAATCTTGCCCAAAGGAAAACAAAAATGTGCATACCCTTTGATCCAGCAATACCACTGCTCGGTCTATACCCTGAAGAGATTATGAAAAAAAGGTAAAAATATCACTTGTACAAAAATATTCATAAAAGCCCTGTTTGTGGTGGTAAAGAATTGGAAATTAAGTGAATGTCTTTCAATGGGGGAATGGGTTAACAAACTGTGGTATATGAATATGATGGAACACTATTGTTCTATTAGAAACCAGGAGTGATGGGACTTCAGGGAAGCCTGGAAGGATTTGTATGAACTGATGCTGAACAAGACAAGCAGAATCAGAAAAACATTGTACATCCTACCAGCAACATGGGGGTGATGGTCCAACTTAATGGACTTCCTCATTCCATCAGTGCAACAATCAGGTACAATTTTTTTTTTGGTATCTGCCATTGAGAGTAGCATCTATATCCAGAGAAGAATTGTAGAGTTTAAGCAAAGACCAAATATTATTATGTTTAATTTAGGAAAAAAACTGCTGTCTTTTTATGTAATTTTGCTATCTCTTATACTTTATTTTTCTTCCTTAAGGGTATGATTCCTCTCTCATTACTTTCAACTTAGATCAATGGAAAACAATGTAAAAGACTAACAGACTACCTTCAATGGGGGGGGGGGTGAGGGAAGTGAAGCAAGATTAGGGAAAAATTGTAAAGTTCAAACTAAATATATATTTCTAAAAACAAGTTATGATACATGAATACTATGGAATGCTATTGTTATATAAGAAACCATAAATCGACAGACTCTAGAGAAGCATGGAATGACTTACAGGATCTGATGCTGAGCAAATAGAATAGAACCAAGAGAACAATGTACACATCAGCAACAACATTATGACATGAACGACTTTTATGGAAGCAGTTCCTCTCAGCAATCCAGAGAACTAGGACAATTATATTTGACTGGCTATGGACTATATTATCCCTATCCAGAGGAAGGAAAACAAAATAAAACAAAATAAACAGAAAAAAACCCTTCTGAATTGATGAACACTTTATAAATATTATCGCTTATGTATCTCTTTCCCTTAATCCTAATTCCTCATTCTGAAAATTACTAATTTGTAAATATGTCTATCAAAATATGTATGTAGATTGCTAACCTGACTGTTCCCTGCTGAGGGGAGTGGGGAGGGATGGAGGGGGGAGGAAAATTTTGTAACTTGTAATTGTGCATATGCATAATGGATGAAAATAAATTAATTAATCAATAAAAAATTATACTTATAAACATATTTACAGATTTGTCATTTTCAATATGAGGGGTTGGTATTAAGGGAAGATATATATGAGACATTTTTATAAAGTGTTCTTCAGATTCTGAAATGTTTTTATTTATTTAACTTTAGTTTAGTTTTGTTTTGTTTTTCTTCCTCTACATGAGGCTAGCCCTGTCCATATCCAGTCTATTATGGTTGTTCTAACTCTTTAAACTGCTGAGAAGAGCTGTTTCCATCAGAGTTGATCAACTTGCAATGCAAATATGTAAGTTTTTTATTATTTTTTCTATCTTCTATACACATTAATGTTATTGCTGATGTGTACATTTTTCTCTTGGTTCTGCTCCCTTCCCTGAGCATCAGATCCTGTAAGTCATTCTATGCTTCTCTAGAGTCTGACCATTTATGGTTTCTTATAAAATAATAATATTAGTATTCATGTACCATAACTTCTTTAGCCATTTCCCAATAAAGGAGAGTTTTCTAAAATTTTGCTTTGGGTCTAAGGATTTAAATTCATATGTGATGTCACTGAAAAAGGAAGAATATAATAGTATTTAGAAAATGCTACACAGGATCCTTGTTTATAGTTATATTGGTTGGTGATAATGATTACTTAACCTAAAAAGATGTGGAATAACATTGGCATAATTGATTACTTCCAAATTTCTACCACGGACATCAATATCTATATAAATGTGACTATTTCCAAGTCCTGTACCTCCTAAAATTTGTTCTTGTACTGAGGGCAGTCATCCTGCAGGTGGGTTGTACAGGTGCCAAAATGATACTTTCTTGAACCCATGTATAGTAGTACAATGTTCGTGTAAAGATGTCCTCATTTTCTGGGAGATAATAAAGGACACTCAACTAAGGGTGCAGAGAATAGGTTTTATATTACTCAGACATTTCTTCCCTAAAAGTAACTGTCTCTTTTTCCTTTATTCCTAGTTATACAATGTAGCAGCTCCATGTTTGACACTCCCAAAGAGGCAGCTATCCTGGAGTACAGCTGCTTTTAATGAAATACTTTATATATGATAGCAGAAGAGAATATGGGAGAGGTATGGAGGATATAGTGCTTGCTATTGCAATTAGGAAAGTAAATTGCCCAGTGTGGAAGGGAAAATCAATAAGTATAGAACAGAACAGAAGTGAATTGCGCAGTATGGAAGGGAGAATCAATAAGTTCAGTTTGACTGGACACGTATACTGCCAAAAGAGAAAAAAATGAAGACAAGAAGAAAATTTGAGGAAAGAGTGCATGTTCCTTTTTTAACAATTCACCAAAAACCTGGAATGGGGCTATTGCCATCTGATCTTTCTGTATATTTGTACCTTTGAAGTTTTCCAAAATATGATTTATATCCCACCACTGTGGACAATGGAAGAATGGGTGAGATAGAAGAGCATTAATGTGTACAGAAGACAGAAAAAATTAAAAAAATTACATATTTCTTATCAGCTGTCATGACTCCAATTATTATATCCATGTAGATGATTCTCACATACATATATCTAGCTATGATTTCTCCTGAATTTTAGTCCTGCATAGTCAGCCACCTATTAGACTTCTCCATCTGGATGTTTCCTCATGCATCTCAAATTTATCACATCCAACAGCAATTAAAAAAACCCCAACTCATTAACTTTTTTTCTAAACTTATGCCTGCAACCAATGATTCTATTTCTTTCGAAAGAATAATCCACTTTTCATTCAGTCAGGTCCACAATTTTTGATTCATTCTTGATTCTCCCCTCTCCTATGTCATCTATATCTGATCCATTGCCCAGGTTTTATAAATTTTATCTACATAAAGGGAGAGTCTCCACTCTCCATTTACATCATCAATAGTGTTGATGTGGCCATCACTGAATTTTTCCTAGACTATTTTAATAGACTTCTACATAGTCTGACTTTAGTTTCTTTACTCTACAATCTTTTCTTTACTCATCTTTCAAAATAATCATAAGACATAGATATAACATGATACTGTTTTGTTATAGTCTTGAATGTATTCCTATTGTCCCTCAATGAAATACAAACTCCACAGTTTGGCATTTTTACCTATGATCTAATTTCATATTACCTTTCTGAGAATACCCTGATATTGTTCTCTTTTATGCATATATCTAGCCAAACAGCCTGTTAGTTACTCTCATGATTCATCATCCCATCTCCAATCCCTGACTTCATCCAGATTTTCAACCATTCACAGAATTCACTCTTTTCTCACCCCTCCCATCTAGTATCTTTAGTTTCCTTCAAAGTTCAATTAGGGCTTGTCTCTAGTGAGAAATCTTTCCTGATCTCCCAGTTGATGCCTTTTATCCTTCTCAAATTATCTTTTATATGCTTATTTGTATATTAATTGTGTACCTCAGTAGTATGTAAACTCCACAAAAGAGGGACTTTCATTTTTTTTTTTGTATTTGTAATTCTAATGCCTAATAGTTTTCTGCATAACAGGCATTTAGGAAATGTTTGTTGAATATATTAATTATTGTGTTAGGGATCTGAAAGATAAGAATTTGTATCTACATATTGTTTACTTAAATCAATAAGAAGCTAAAGTGGCTTAGGAAATATTTCACTTTACAAATGGAAGCAAATGAAATTTAAATGAGTTTAGAATTGAGAATATAAATAGAAATTGCAACAATATTCATGAAATAAAAATGGTACTTTTAGAAAATTCAATCAAATACACATTAAACTGAAGTGACTAACAATTTTTTTAAGATTCCATTCCCACTGGCATTTTCTGCTGATAAAATAACTTTTAACTTCTTATATTTCATCCTATGAAATGCATTCTTTTACTATTCTTTAAGGCCAGAACTTTTATAATTGAATTTTGTGAACTGATGTTTGAGAGTTTCTCACTAAAATGTAAAGCATTTTAGGTCAAAACAAATTCTGAATAACAAGTAATATAAATATTCACTAGTCTAGAATGTTTGGTAGATAGTGCTGACATCTGAATTTAAGCAGATAGAATGAATACTCTGTTCCCCTCTCAAAGATCTTGGATTTCCTAAGAACTTCCCCCCATGTTCTCTTTCTGAGGTCGAAGCTATCTTCTCCCTCCTTCTAAGTTAGGCTTGATTGGTTCAGGTGACTCAAGGATGGCTGTTAACATTTTTTAGTAACCTAAGTATAATGCAATCCTAAGCAGCTCTAGGTCTCTCTCATACTTGTTTGGTGGAAAATGATGGGATAATCAAACAATGGAGCTTTTCTCAGCTGTATCAGCTGGAGGAATCTTCACTGCTTGACTTTTTTGAATATCCTTTTCTTCCTATGACTTAGCATATCTTTTATTAAACTATCCAGTGACCTAGGGCATTCTCATTTTGTTCCACCCTCAAATCTGGACTATCAGCAGGAAAGATCTGAGTCTGGTCTGACCTTTGAACACCATTTCTTCTCCCTGCCCTAGCCCATACTATCTAGACTTTCTTAGGGCCTCTAGGTGATAGAGGAAGATAACCCTGGATTCTGAATCAGAAAAACTGATGTTAAACCCAATATCTTACTTACTTTGTTTGTATGACCAAAGGTGAGTTCAACCTCTTTGAATCTGTCTCTCATCTGCAAAATGGGCATAGAAATACTTATCCTCTTTTTTTCTTTCAAAAGCAACTGCTCATTTTCCTAAAAGATCCAGCTCCTGACATTTTCTACAAAAAGCTTTTCCTAATTTCTCAGATTCTACTGAGCACTTATTTTTATGTATTATAAATGTTTAGGCATATATGTTTAAATATTCATGTGTTTATTTCTGTATATGTATGTGGGTGTGCAATTTGTAAATATGGATCCTCCTCTATTTAGAATGTAAACTCCTTGAGGATAGACATAATTTCATCTGCATCTTTGTGTCCATAGTACTTTCACAGTGCCTAAGATAATAAATAGTTATTGAATGCTTCTTAGCCAACTGACTAACCTGTGTTTAAGTATGTCATCATTTAGTTATTCATTTTTCTCATGTGATCATACAAAAACTCTTAATTACAGAGTGCTTGGTCATCTGAATTGATGGAAAAAATTTCCAGACTATGAATTTCCCTACACAATTAAAATTCTAAATCTGGTCAAAAACATATATAAGTGATCTCCTTTTTAAGAGTTGTAAGAGAAATGCTTTATTAGCTCTCCCAGGCTATTTCATATTTAATCCATAACACTTTAAAATAACTGTATAATTTTCCAATAGAAAGTAAACTCCTTGAGCATTGGTACTGGTATCTTTTGGTCATTGTATTCCTATTGCCTAGTATACTTCCTAGCATGGTGAAGGCATTTAATAAATGTGTATTGTTGAATGACTATGATGATTATTTGCTTTTAAATAATTATGACATTGGTTTCATAATTAGAAATACTTCAGGCATAAATGTAGAAAATTTTTTTAGTGCACAGTGTTTGAGTTTTGCCATTCCAAAAAATCAATTTCCCACTGATCAACTTAGAGATAATTCTTTTAACTTAAGGAGTAGATTTATTCAAAAACCTTTCATCATAGATATATCTGATGGGGAAAAAAAGACTCCACTGGATCATGAAACGCTAAGTCTCAAGATGGATCTGGTTGTTGTTCTAACTATTTCAATTCCCATGCTTACCTAGGAATATATTAATTACATTATGGTTGTGATGCTTAAAAAGAAATAAAAAAAACATGCCACTTCAGAATCATGACTACAAGGAGAGTGATGTGAAAGAGCAGAGCATAAAACTGAACACCTCCAATTCAAGCAGATAACACCTGAGACTTACCAACCTTAAAAGGCTATAGGGTCTAGAGGAAGAAAAACAAAAACCCTTCAAAATCTGGTGAACACTTTATAAAAATTATCTCTTATGTATGTCTTTCCCTTAATCCTAATTCCTCATACCAAAAATGACTAATCTGTAAACATGTTTATCAAAAATATGTATATACAATCCTAACCTGACTGTTTATTACTGAGGGGAGGGGGGGAAGGAAAGGAGAGTAGAAGGAAATTTTGTAACTTAAAAATATACATATGCATATGGATGAATACTAAAAAACTTTTGTGACATGCATTTGGAAAAAATAAAAATATAAAAGGCCATAGGGTTATAGAATAAAAAAAAATGTTATGGATATAAGGTGAATAAGAGTTAAAATCTCTCTCACTAGTGGATCAAGGCCTTCTCCCCATCATAGCAAGCTTCTTGAAAGAAATGCTTTCCCCAAAATTCTGGGAGTGATACATAGTCTGTATATGAGAATAATTCCTCAATATTTTGAGGAATTTTATTTAGTACTTTTCTTTTGTTTTTTGACTAGGAAACTTTAAAAGAGACTTTCAAAGTTACTGATTTTAACCGGGGTAGAGATAAATGAGTCAAATGAAATATATTGTGAGCTATTTTATCCTCCAATTCTCTAAGGTCAGTCATATTAATTCATATTAATCTAGAGATGAGATATGACAGGGCTTATTTGAATTTGTTTTCTCTGGATATTCATGGTCACATTGGTATAAATATTGCTGATACAATGAAGCATCAGAAATCATATTAGGATTTCAATAGATAATTATTATTATTATCTTCTTCCATGTTAATAACAATACATGATGTGAACATATTCATAATATCCCTACAAAAAGAATATTTTAGAAACATTTGATTCAACCTCCTACTTAACTATATTTGCATTTACAAATATACTCACGTTTTACTCAATGAAAAACATCCACATGAATCATTTACACTCTGATGGTTTCACCTGTGACTGTAAAATTTTTTTCTTAACTACCCATTTGATCTCCCATGCTGTTCAGCAGCAACAAATTTGTGAATGGGAACAGGAATGCACTGTTTATGACTCACACATTAATATCATATAACAAACAATGGAGGACATACAAATTGGTACTAAGTACAGAGGTTTTTTTAACCAGTTGTCTAGAGAAAAGCTCAGAATAAATTGTTCTAGTAATTTGTTGAGGAAGAGGCAAATTAGGATAAAGGAATAAGGGAATTTTTTTGGTTTTTCTTTTTTCTTTTCTTTTTTCTTTTCTTTTTTCTTCCCCTTCCCCTTCCCCTTCCCCTTCCCCTTCCCCTTCCCCTTCCCCTTCCACTTCCCCTTCCCCTTCCCCTTCCCCTTCCCCTTCTCTTCTCTTAGTCTTCTGTTCTCTTCTGTTCTCTTTCTTCTCTTCTCACTTCTGATCAGGAATGTCTGAGAGAGTGAATGTGAAAGGCTAATTTAGTAACCTAAAGTCACAAGCCCAGGAGACAAATATTTTGGGCATTTTGTAACAATAAATAATGTAATTAGATTATATGTTTTAAATAATGGTTGTTTTTAAAACAAATGTACCTGGTGTCTGAGATATCAAAGGAAGAAAAGAAGAATAAGATAAGCAGTATATTTACATTACTATATAATGCAAGTGTTAGGGCAAAGGTAGGTGGCCTTTCCTAAATTGATGTAAGAAACCTCTATGCTGAGACCAACCATACCCCTTTATAAATATTTCTAAACTCTTATAATAGCCTTTAGAGACTATAGTACATTTAAAATGCATGTGCATGCACGCACACACACACACACACACACACACACACACACTCAATAGTAGTGGTGATTTTTTGATAAATTCAAAAGTGACTCAGGGCCAGGGATGATGTATAAGAACTTGATGATAAAAAATGAGTAATATTACTTTAGATTAAAAAAGAAAAAATGTTCAGAGTATTTCTGTGAAATAATGACAGCCTTTCTATGTGGCTTATAAATTAATCACATGATTCATAGGAATTCTGGGAAAGGATTTGCACCTTTTAAGAAGCATTTGGATATTAGTCCCAGAAGAGAAATTTCAAAAAGATGATTTAAGTAATAAATAAGTATATAACTTCCCAAGTGACTACAATGAAAGATACTACTCATTTGTGTTTATTTTTATTAATTATTGCATATAATTTTTGTTATGAAGAAATAAAATATTTTTAAATATAAGAATATTTTTTCAAACTGCATATGAAATTCAATTAACTCATTTGTAACCACTAAAGTCAAGAAAAAAAAGACATGTCCCACATATCACCCTATGTAATTTTAGTTTTTATTTAATTTTTCTCTTCTGATAGTCCTGCATATCATTTCTTATGGTGCAATAGTATTGCCTCAAATCATATACCACAATTTTTTTTATCCATTCTTGAATTGATGGGCATCCTCTGTTCATATCCATTGACTATTTATCAACTGGAGAATTGCTTTTATTTTTATAAATTTGGCTCAGGTCCCTATATATCTTAAGAGATGAGGCATTTATCAGAGAAACTTACAATAACATTTCCCTCCAGCTTCCTGCTTTCCTTGCAATTTTGACTATATAAGATGCATTTATGTAAAAGCTTTTTAATTTCATGTAATTAAAATTGTCACTTTTATTTCCTGTGATCCTTCCTCTTATTTGGCCATAATCTTTTCCCTTATCCATAATCTGGCAAGTACATGCCCCTGACAGGTCATAATGTACTTATGACATCATCCTTTATATATAAAATATTTATGTATTTTGATGCCATGTTAGTGTATTGTGTGAGATGTTGGTCTATGCCTAGGAATGGAAAACTGTTTTTTAAAAATGTTATTTTATTTTATTTTATTTTTTCAATTACATGCAAAGATAGTTTTCAACATTCATCTTTTTGCAAACTTCTGAGTTCCCCTTTTTTCCCCCACCCTCCCTTGCCTTCACTTTCCCCATGAAAATGAACAATTTTATTTAGGTTATACATGTATAATTATATTTAACATATATCCCTGATGGGGGCAGCTAAGTGGCACAATGGATAGAGCACTGGTCTTAGAGTTAGAAGAATGGAAGTTTGGCCCCAGTCTCAGACACTTGCCACTTACTGGTGTGTGACCTTGGCAAATCATTTAACCCTGATTCACTTGCATCCAGAGTCATCTCCAGTTGTCCTGATTCAAATCTGGCCACAAGACTCAGAGGACTCTTGAGGATAAAGTGAGGCTGGTGACTCAGCACAGCACCCCCTCTCTCAAATCCAAATCATGTGCTTGCCATGCCATCACCTCCCTGATATCATGGTCATCATCGAGAATGAAGGAAAAACATCATCATCATCATCATCATAATTTCTCCATTAGTCATGTTGTGAAAGAAGAAACAGACTAAAGGGAGAAACAATAGAAAAAGATTAAAAAAATAAATTAAAAAAATGAAAATTGTTTGCTTATTGTGCATTCAGGCTCCATGGCTTTTTTACCCTTATGAATGTGGATGGCATTTAGATTACTGAACTGCTTAGAAGAGCTAAGTCCATCATAACTAATCATTACCCAATGTTGCTTGGTTTTTATTAAGGTAAAAAATATGATCAGTATTTAGAGACCATCAGTTCTCACTCTGGCGATGGATAGCATTCTTTATCAAATGTCCTTCAGAGCTGTTTTGAGTTACAACACTGCTGAGGAAAGCTAAGTCATTCACAGCTTATCATCCTAAGATATTACTGTTACTTTGTATGCAGTATTTTTCACATTTACAACAGCATATGAAAGTCTTTCCAGGTTTTTCTTACCAATCCTGTTCATTTCTTATAGTTTTCCATCATATTCACATATCACAAGTTGTTCATTTATTCTTCAATTGATGGACATGCCCTCAATTTCCAATCCCATGCCACTAGAAAAGAGCTGCTATAAATATCCTTATACACATAGGTCCTTTTCCTTCCCATTTTTTTTTTAGTTTTTACAAGGCAATGGGGTTAAGTGGCTTGCCCAAGGCTACACAGCTAACTAATTATGAAGCATCTGAGGTCAGATTTGAACTCAGGTTGTCCTGACTCCGGGCTGGTGCTCTATCCACTGGGTCACCTAACTACTCCTCCTTCCCATTTTTATATTGTCTGGAATACAGACCTAGTAGTGGTGTTACTAAAATGTTAATGGTTTTATAGCCTTTGAGCATAGTTCCAAATTGCTCTACAGAAAGTTGAACCAGTTCACAATGCCTCCAACAGTGCATTAATGACTCCTTTTTCATGTTTCCTCCAACATTTATCATTTTCCCCTTTCTATCCTATTAGACTAATCCAATAAGTATCTTTCTAATTTGCATTTCTCCAATCAATAATGAGTTAGAATATTTTTTATTATGGTCATAGATAGCACTGATAACCTCATCTGAAAGCTGTTGATTTCTTTTGATCATTTATCAATTGGGGAATGGCTCTTATTTTTTTTATAAATTCCATTCAGTTCTCTACATTTAAAAAAATAAGACTTTTATCAGAGAAACTTGTTTCAAATTTTTTTTCCAGAGTTACTATTGTCAACTCTATTTCTTTCCATCTTATTCACTCCCACTGCTATTTATTCTATTCTCTCTCTCCTTTCACCCTGTCCCTCCTTAAGGCTCACTCACTCACTCACTTCCTCTGATGTCCCCTTCACTCTACTTCTAAAGATTTGCTTTCATGGTTATAAATCCAAGTTTTTTTTTGCTTTCTGTAATAACATTCCAAGTCCTCCAATCCTTGAATGTAGGAGTCATTAAATCGTGCATTATCCTGACTGTGACTCCATGATAATTGAATTGATTCTTTCTTTTTGAAATATTTTTTCCTTGACCTGGGAGTTCTGAAATTTGGCTATAACATTCCTGGAAATTTCCATTTTGGGATCTCTTTTTGGAGATGATTTATAGATTCTATTTTTTTTAGGTTTTTGCAAGGCAGATGGGGTTAAGTGGCTTGCCCAAGACCACACAGCTAGGTAATTATTAACTGTCTGAGACCAGATTTGAACCCAGGTACTCCTGACTCCAGGGCCAGTGCTTTATCCACTGCACCACCTAGCTGCCCTGATTTATAGATTCTTTCAATTTCTTTTATACCCTCTGGTTCTAGAATATTGGGGTAGTTTTCTAAAATAATTTCTTTAAAGATGAAGTATTGGATATTTTTAATCATTATTTTCAGGTAGTGCAATAATTTTTAAAAATATCTCTCCTGGATCTTTTTAAAGGTCAATTATTTTCCCAAAGAAATACTTTACTTTGTCTCCTAGTTTTTCATTCTTTTGATTTTGCTTTATTGTTTCTCACAAAGTCATCAACTTCCCTTTGCTGAATTAAATATTTTAAGGAATTATTTTCTTCATTGAGTTTTTGTACTTCCTTTTCCATTTGGCCAAATTTGCTTTTTCAGATATTCTCTTAATTGATTTTTGGTACTTTTTTTTTCATTTGGCCTAGTCTGGTTTTTAAGAGGTTATTTTCTTCAGTACTTTTTGTCTCTCTTTCACCAAGCCGTTAACTTGGTTTTCATGATTTTCCTGTATCACTTTCATTACTCTTCCTAATTTTTCCCAATTTTTGAGCTCTTCCATGGCCTGAGCTCATGTGTTCTTGGGGACTATGAATGTAGGATCTTTGACTTGTTATCTTTCTCTGAGTGTGTATTTTGATCTTCCTTATTACCATAGTGATTTTCTGTGGTCAGATTTTTTTCCTTAATTGTTTGCTGATTTCCCCAGTCTATGACTTGATTTCAACTCTCTGTTAAGGTAGGACTGTTTCCAGGGTGGAGAGTGCTCTGTCCCAAGTCTTTGAGGTTTTTTTGCAAGCTGTTTCCAATGATGCTTCTCTAAGGACCTTGCAAGATTTTAGTTCTTCCAAGATGCTATGATCTAAGGAGAGGTTTTTACTACTCTCTTGACCTGCATTCTGGTCTATGGATGACTATAATTGGATGACTACATTCCTTTAAGTCCTGGAACTATGAGGAGGATCCCTTTCTCCCCTGCAATAACAAGTTTTATTGTGCTTCTGTTCCTTTTCTTCTTGGGGCTGTGACCCAGATCAGAGTATGGACAAAACTACATCTTGCCTCAGTGATAGCAAAGAGACCCTTGTAATCTCCATCTGACTTTCTTTGGATCAAGAATTCTGGAAGTAGCTGCCTCTGCTGCAGTGGCTCTGAGGTCTGCTCCTGGTTTTCTGTGACCAGGTCTGCACTGCCAAGACCTGTGTTGTATTGTGCTCTACTCTCACCCTTAGCCCAACAGACTTTTCCTGCTGTCCTTCTAAGTTATCCTTGGCAGTCTCTGAGGTGAGAGGTGTGGAAACCACCACTGCTATTACTGACTGCAACAGCTGATGACTGCCTCTCCTTGCATTTCTGGGGATGGTCTTTGCTGGCACTGCCTACTCTGCACTACTCACCTCTCTTACCCTGTATGTTGACCTTTCAGGTCGATCTTCTAAAGTGTCTTAGACTGCATAATCATTTCACTCTGTCTTTTTGTGTTATGGCACTCTAGAATTTATTTAGAGTCATTATTTAAAGATATTTGGAGAGTTATGGAGGAGAGCTTTGGGTGAGTTCTTGCCTTTACTCTGTCATCTTGGCTCTTTCTAATCTATGTCAAATAGCATTTCAGTCTTCCCAATAATTTTTGGTAGATAATTTCTTATATCCAAATCTTGGATCTTTGGGTTTATCAAGTACTAGATTACTATGGTCCATTTATTGCTGTGTATTCCATTGATCCATCAACATTTCTTAGCCTATACCAGACTATTTTTATGATTATTGCTTTGTGTTATACTTTGAAATTTGATACTGCTAGCCCGCCTTACTTCACATTTTAATGTATTCATTGAATTGACCTTTTGTTCTTTTGGATGAATTTTGTTAGAATTTTTTCTAGATTTCTCAAATAATTCTTTGGTAATATGATTGGTATGGCACTGAAAAAGTAATTTAGGTAGAATTTTTATATTTATTTTATTGATTGCTGTTTCTCCAATTTTTTAGCTTTATCTTTATTTGTATGAAAATTATTTCATAATTTTGTATATATATAGTATATATATATATTATATATATAATATATATATATATATACATACATATATATATAGACTCAGGGTTTGTCTTGTGAGACAGACTCCCAAGAACTTAGATTGTAAATAGAGACTTTAAATGGAATTTCTCTTTTTATCTCTTCCTGTTCTGCTTTATTAATAAAATTTAGGAATTATATATCCTGCAACTTTGAAAAGTTGTTAATTGTTTCAAACAGGTTTTTTTTAACTAGATTTACCATCATAATATCTGTAAAGAATGAAAGTTTTGTTTCCTCACTATTTTCATTTCTCGAATTTTTGATATAACTAGCACTTCGAATATAATATTTAATAATAGTAGTGATAATAGCTTTACTTATCATATTGCAAAGACGTTGGGTTTATCCTCAATACAGAAAATGTTTTCTTCTGGTGTTTAGATAGATAATACGTATTATAAGAATTTTCCCCTCTGTTACTATATTTTCTATTGTTCTTTTAATAGGAATGGATGCTGTGTTTTGTTAAAAGTTTTTCTGCATCTGTTGATAGGTTATGATTTTTGTTTTTGTTAGTGATATTGTCAGTTATGCTTATAATTTTCCCAATTTTGAGTCAGCCCTACATTTCTGGTAAGAAACTCAATTTGTAGCACAGGCCCTGGAGTCAGGAGTAGCACCGGCCCAGGAATCAGGAGCACCTGGGTTCAAATCCGGTCTCAGACACTTAATAATTACCTAGCTGTGTGGCCTTGGGCAAGCCACTTAACCCCGTTTGGCTTGCAAAAAAAAAAAAAAAAGAAACTCAATTTGTTATAATATATGATCTTTGTGATATACTGTTCCAATATTTTTGCTAGGCTTTTATTTTTAAGTTTTGTATCAATATTCTTCAGAGAAATTGACCAATGATTTTCTATCTCTCTTTTTGCTCTTCTTGGTTTAGGTATCAGAACTATATTGGGGTCATAAATGGAATTGGAATCCTTTTTAACCTATTTCTTCAAATAGTTTATATAGTTTTTGGATTAATTATTCCTTAAATGTTGTATAGAAATCACATGTCAATCCACCTGGTGAGAATTTTTTCTCATGGAACTCACTGACAGCTCGTTCAATTTCTTTTTCTAAGATAGGTTGATTTAATTTGTTCATCTATTGTCAATCTGAGCAATTTTTTTTTTTAAATGTTCATCCATTTCACTCAGATTGTCAATTTCATGGGCATATAATTGGACAATAACATTTAGTAACTTTTAATTTCATATTTATTGGTGATGCCTTCATCCTTTTCATTTTTTCTATTTGTTTTTCTTTTTAAAATCAAATTAAAATTGTTTATTATATTGTTTCCTTTTTCATAAAATCAACTTCTGGTTTTATTTATCAGTTCAGTATTGTAATTTGAAAAAATTTAGGTCTATTAATCTTTTCTTTGATTTTTTAGAATTTCTATTTTTGTAATCATGTGGGTGATTTTTAAATCATTTTTTCCTGAGTTTTTTTTTACCCTTGCATGCCCAATTCATTTATCTTCTCTTTTTCTCTTTACTTTAATTTTTTCATTTGCCCTAAATACTGCTCTGACTGCATTCCACACCCTTTGGCATATTGCTTTATTGTGCTTATTATCTTTTTTGAAGTTTTTGATTGTTTTTAATGATTTCTTTTGGGACCCACCAATTCTCTGGGATTAGCTTAGTTGTCAATTAAATTGTAATTTGTGCTTTCATAATCCTTTATTGAATGCCATTTTTTTCATTGTGATTTGAAAAGGATGCATATAATAGTTCTGCTTTTTGTGCATTTGTTTGTAAGGTTTTTATGGTGTCATATAGAACTGAGAAAACAGTGTACCCCTTTCTATTCACCTTCAATTTTCTCCAGAAGTCTGTCATACCTAACTTTTCCATGATTTTTATTCATCTACTTAATTTTTTTCTTATTTATTTTCTGGTTAGGTTTCTCTAGCTGTAAGAGGGAAATATTGAAGTTCCCAACTAGTGTAACTTTAATAGTCTATTTCCAACTGTAATTCGCTTAAAATGTTCTTAAAGAATTTGTATGCAATTATATTTAGTGGTATACCTTTAGAATTTCTATTACTTTGTCAACTATGATGCTTTTTTAGTAAGAAGTTTCCGTACTTCCCTTTCAATTATTTGGTGTTTTGCTTTGTCTGATATCCTGATCATTAGGCTGCCATTTTTTACTTCAGCTGAAACACAATAGGTTCTGTTCTAGTCCCTTATTTTAATTTTGTATGTTTCTAAATATAGTCCTTATAAAAATCTTATTTTTGGTTTTTGGTTTCTAATTCATTCTTTTGGTGAATTCATGCTATTCCTATTCACACTTATGATTTCCAAATTTGTTTCCCTTCTATCCTATTTTCTTCTATTTATCCTTCTCACTGATTTTTTATCTTTTCCCTAATGAAAAGTTAATTTGCTTTCCCTTTTCTGCTGTCCTTTCTATTGTCACATTTACCTTTCTGTTATTCTCCTTTTCTCCTACATTTTATTTTTTTGTGGGGGTAAGATGGTTTTGTATACCCAAATGACCATGTGAATGTGTGTCTATGTGTAGGTATATATATATACATTTACATACAGACATATCCACATTTCATATATATATTCTTCCTTCTTTCTATCATTTCAGATGAGGGTGACCTTCAAACATTGTTTGATTCATTCCCCTGTTTTCTCCTCCACTTTAAAAGCTCTTGCTTCCTTGCTTCTTTTATGTGAGATAATTTCCTCCTTTCTTCTTCTCTCCTCCTCCTCCCAGGACATCCCTCATTCTCATATAATAGTTTTTTGGTGATATTCTTAGCATATTTGAGTCACTCCTTTGTACTTTCTCTATTAGAACTCCTTTTAACAGTTCTAATAGTTTTAACTTTGAGTCTCTTATGATTTCTCATTCTTGTTCACTTTTTTTATGCTTTTTTTGAGTGTTGTATGTGGCAATCAGCCTTTCTATTTAGCTCTGGTCTTTTTATCAGGGATACTTGAAATAGCTCTATTCCCTCTAATATACATTTTGTTCTCTTTGAAGGATTATATTGTTTTTCTGAGTACATTATTCTTGATTGTAATCAACAATATTTTATTCTAGGATATTCACTTCTTTTATATGGTAGTTGCTATATCTTCTGTGATCCTAATTTTGGTTCCATGATATTTCTTCTAAGAATTATTTCTTTTTGACTGATTGAAACATTTTCTTTTGAACTGGGAGTTCTGGAATTTGACTATAATAATTGGAGTTTTCCTTTTGAGATCTCTTTCATGGGTGATCAGTGGATTCTTTCAATGCTGATTTTTATCCTCTGAAGCTAAGAGATGAGAGAATTTTGCTGGATCAGTTCTTGAAATGTGATGTCTAAGTTTTTTCTGATAATGGATTTCAGGAAATTAAATAGTTTAAAAATTATCTGTCTTCCACCTATTTTCCAATTAATTATTTTTCTGGTAAAATATGACATATTTTCTTCTATTTTTCCATTATTTTGACTTTTTATTATTTCAATGTAAGTCATAGAGTCAGTAGTTTGTTTTTATCAAATTTTAATTTCTAAGGAATTATGTTCATTAGTGAGCTTCTGTACCTTTTTCTGTTTGACTAATTCTGCTTTTTAGTGAGTTATTTACTTCAATGAAGTTTTGTCTTTCTTTTTCCATTTGATGAATTTTATTTTTAAATGTGTTTTTTTAACCTTTGTATGCATTTTTTATAGTTTTTTTTTTTTTTTGCAAGGCAATGGGGTTAAGTGGCTTGCCCAAGGCCACACAGCTAGTTAATTATTAAGTGTCTGAGGCCGAATTTGAACTCAGGTACTCCTGACTCCAGGGCCAGTGTTCTATCCACTGTACCACCTAGTATGCTTCTTTTTACAAGCTATTAATTGTGTTTTCAAAATTTCCTTGCATTACTCTCATTTCTTTATCAATTTTTTCCCACTACCTCCCTAATTTGATTTTTAAAATCATTTTTGGCTCTTCCAAGAAATATTATTGGGCTTGTATCCAATCAAGTCTTTTTTCATATAAGACTTTGTTGCTATTTTGAAATTGCTGTGTTTTTTCTGAAATTTTAGTTTGATTTTCCCTGTCACCATAATAAGTTTTTATGATCAAGTTTGTTGTTGTTGCTGTTGTCTGCTTATTTTTTATGCCTATTTCTTGTCTTTGAATTTTATGTGAAAGTTGGGTTTTATTCCTAGGGTGTATATATGATGACACTGTCCCACACTAGAATTTTTTGAACTTGTTTTTATAACTAGTTTTGGTGGGTTTAAAGAATTCATTTCTTCTAACATGATGTGATTTGGGGAAAGGGTAGTTACTTATCTCCTGATCTGCCCTCTGTTTCTTATCCAGGAAGGGCACAAGATTCCTCAGGACTGAAAGCATTTCTGCTTCTCAGGGCCTCTGATGTCTTTGGAACCAAAGTGCATCATGCTTGTTTCTTTTGGATAGCAAGCATTTCTTTTTGCTCCAGAACTGTGATCTAGAAGGAAATCTAGTCAGTGGAGTTACTAAATCATGTAATCTCATGTGCAGTGCTAACACAGGGGTTCCCTATAGGGAACTGTTGAACTGCACTATCAACTTACTCTCTCTACTTTGAGAGCTCTCAAAGTGGTTGCTACTTTTATTGCCACTACTAAGTTTGCTGATGGTATATCCATATGGACTCTAAATCAGTCCCTAATGCTCTATCACACACCTTTTCTTCTAACCTCCTCAGTTGTTATGAACTGGCAGAATTTCTGACCATGATCTTTTCTTTCCTCTGTCATTCTAGAATTTGATTTTATATGTATTATTTTAAAGTTGATTGCAAATGAGCATAGGGAGAGCTCAGATTTAGTGCTTTCACTACTCCACCATCTTATCTCTGCACTCAGAAGTCTTATTCAATTTTTAGATAGTTCAAGATGTTATAAAATTTGATTTTCTACTAAACTGTAATCATTTTTTGTTATTTACCAGTGGTTTTTGTTTCACTCTCTAAAATCAGCACAACCCCTCCTCTGAATGATGGTAGCTCTGATATTTGAAGTTTATTAACTATTCTCATTCCTTGAGTTCTTAATCATAAGAGAAATTCTGGATGTGACACTTTCTAGCAGTGTTAACTTTGACCCATTTAATTTATCTTTGTTTTATCATCTATGTAATGTTCCCCAAGGCTGCCTTGATTCTTCCTACTTTACAGGGTTGTTGTTGTGAGGGTTAAATGAGATAAGGAATGCTAAATACATGTAATGCAATTTGACTCCAGGTAAGAAAAATATTTTTTTTTAGGTTTCTGCAAGGAAAATGGGGTTAAGTGGCTTGCCGAAGGCCACACGGCTAGGTAATTATTAAGTGTCTGAGACTGGATTTGAACCCAGGTACTCCTGACTCCAGTGCCGGTGCTTTATCCACTACACCACCTAGCCGCCCCTAGAAAAATAATTTTCAATAATTTTCTCTCAAAATATGGTCACCAAAATTGAACAGCATGCTACAGCTCTAGTCATGTGACCATTACAGAAGAGAATTATTAGATTCATTTTTCAAAACAGTAATTTTGCAATGATTGTATTAATTTTCTTTTAAATTAGCTTTCTGTTATGCTGTGTTGTCTTGTATTGAGCTTACAGATTACTAAAATCCAATCCAACCAGCATTTATTGTTTTTCAAACACTTATGCTATTTAGAATACTATGCTAGATACTTGGGATGTGAAGATACTGGGAAAACCAGTATTTGCCTGAAAAATTTTACCTTTTATTGATGAGATATAACATGTACCTAAATCATTTAGGGGAAAAAGGATAACCTTTATTTTATAACAAATTTATTTCAATATATGTAAATATATATTTACATAGAAAGATTAATCTATAACTTAATGCCATTCTATATTTAGGACACTTCATATATATGTTCTCTGTCTCTTATACATAGTCACACATATGAACTAGACAATGAATTCAAATAATTAATTCTTTAAAATGGATGCTTGATTTTGAATTCACAGTATTTTTAAAAACATTTTGGTATATTTGGGAAATTTATTTGGTCTTCTTAGGTTTTTGATTTTGATCTTCTTGGATTTAAATTATGGGGTTTCTAAGGCAAGAACATGGTCATTTCTTCACTTTTAGGCTTAATTCAAAATTACTATTTAGTGATTTGTATAGACAACTTCATAATTCCTCCAAGTACCCATTATACTTAAAATTCCATGATCACTTTAATGGTGAATATTATCATCTCTTTATCATCTTTGCCAGTATGTTATTTCCCAGGTACTGTTCAGTGAATACAGAATTTTCCTAACTTGTATTCATGTAGTTGGGTTTTTGAATATAAGTATAGGAATTTATATTTTTCCATATTACATTTTATTCTGTTGGATTGCATTCATTGCTTCAACCTATTAGTATCCTTTGGGATCCTTATTCTGTGAATATATTAGTTACTTTTTTACCTTCATCTGTTCCACAAATCTGAAGGAAGATCCTTATTTCACTGTAGCCTTAATAAAATGATAAATTGGAAAAGACTTTGCTTCTTGGTTGAAATAAAAAAAAATCAAAAAGATTAATGAATATAGGGTATTTGGATACGATATGAATTTACAGTTTAGGGCAAGATAAAATAAAACAAAAAACAAAATACTTTAAAGACTATAGATGTGATTGTATGTAATATGAGATTCTTGGCAGAAAAAAATTACTCTGATTTTTCTTTCTGTGTGTGTGCACAGATGTTGGGGGCGGGGGGAAGAGGCTTAGCGGTCGCTTAGCGGGGGAAACATAATCACCTTATAAGGGAATGTTACAGAACTCAGCCCCTCATTGGGTAAGAGTTCATGGGAGGGAAGACAGAAGGGATAAAAGTGTCTGCTGAGAGGTTGGGGGGGAGCGGGATGTGATCACAGAAGAATAAAGACTCATTATCCACCTCAGGCGCTCTGTCTGGTTCTTCCCCCATCAAAGAGTGGGGGCCAGAGGTACCCCGAAGACTCATCATGCGTTGGACTGGTGAGTAAGAGGACGGACTAGCATAAAGAAGCCGGCGTTGTAAATAAAACCCCGGCACACAGACACAGACATCTGGTCAAAAGCAAGTAGAATGGAGAGATGAAAGTAAAGAAAAAGAAAGGTTTTAGTAAATGCTTCTTTTTGTAGCATTCATGGCATCTCCATTTTAATATACCTGTCGATGGTTTCTTCTTAGAATACAGTTCAATCAACATAAACAGGTCAGGTACATGACCTAATTTTTCACTTTTCATTCCAGGAAAACAGTATGAAGCTTAAAATGTTGGTATTAGTAGTTCTGTGCATTTGAAAATAGAATAAAGTAATGAATAATCTAAAAGATGTTTACTGAGAAAAATAAAGACTTTGTGAAATTCTAGATAACTTTTGAGACTTAGGTTTGGGGCAACAGGTTCATTACAATTAACAAGTCCTTATAGCTGCAGACATAGTAGGACAATTATTCCAATTATTTTTTATTGATTGTTTTCTTGACAAAAAATGCTCTGTGCCCTGTACAATATGAACTGTCTTGTGACCCATAGTATTCAATTCCTGCCCCTTTGGAAATAGCTCTGCTGTACTCCACTCTCTCTTTTTTCTGTTTTATTAAACTTTTAGATGAAGGGTTATCTTTCTCTGTCTATGCAATATTTTACAATTTGGTTTACCTTTTACACTTGGCAAAATGCAAAGAATAATGATGGATTTGGAATTCAAGGAATCAATCAGTCATAAACAGTAATTAAGTGCATCATATATGCTAGACATCATGCCATCTTAGTCACTTCCTACCTCTGTGACCTTGGGCCAGTCACCTAGCTTCCCTGGGCCTCTGATTCCATAAACTTGACTGGAATAAATTCATTTTTTCAATCATTTATTACATGAATGGAGTGCTCACAAAATTCCCTGTTGGAGAATCTATCAATCAATTGGTTTCTATGGGTCAGTACCTATGGGTCAGTGTTCAAAATCTATAGTGTTCTGAAGCTTCCTATCCTTTATGTATCCCTCAGCTCCCAGATAGATACATTGTCCTCTTTCTAATATAGTTCCATTGATAAAATAATTAGGAGGAGAGGAGGATAAAAACTGAAACAGTTAATGGCCAGATTCCCCCAGGAGCTCCTGTACCAGGAAGTTCCGGAAACTTCACTGTTTCCCTTCTGAACTACAAAAACCCACGATCCCAGCCTCCATCCTTTCTTCCCAACCTCCTAACACCACAGCAGTAGCAGCAGCAGCAGCAGCAGCAGCATCAGACTTATTACAGACTGACTTGTTATACGTGCAGAAAGTAATGTCTAATAGCCAATTCACAAGTATTTTCTGTGTTGCATCATCTGATTAAAGAAATCATTCCTCAAAAATTGATTAAGGAATCATTTACACATGTTTTATATCTTCAGCTGATTCAGTTGAGAAGAGGAACTTTCTTCATTATTTGGAAGAGGATACAAACCCTCTACCCATACAAAGGCTATTTTATTCCGTTTTATTGATTTTTTGTTCTCGCATCATCTTCAAAAACAAAGAATTTAAAAAGAAACAGTTTAGTACATTTAACCAATACAACAAAATCTCCCACTGTATTATATGAAGTGTGGAATACTTAAATTCTCCTCTTAATGAAAAGAGTGAAACCTCATTTTCATATCTCTTGTTTAGGATCAAGATTGGTCTATATAATTGTTTTTGCTATTTCTATTTCCATTATTGAGATTATTGTGCATATTATTTTGCATATGCTCACATGCCTTTATATCTTTCTCTGTATTCATTATATTTAATTTTCTACACTACAACAAAATTCCATTTGGTGAAGTAATGTAAGTTATCTATCTATTCCCAAATTGAGCAACAACTTTGTTTCAATTTTTTTTCATTTCAACAAAAATTATGCTATAAATATTTTGGTGAATATTGAATTTTCTCATTTTTACTTCTCTGAGATGTATAATTAGTAGTTCAATCTTTGCATTAAATATCCCACTTAACCATAGTTTTAAAATATTTCCAGAACAGTTGACCCAGTACACTGCTTCATCACTAGTATATAAGCAGGTCCTATTTTCACAACCCCACTAACATTGACTATTCTAATTTTCATCATCTTTACCAATTTGTTTGCTGAAACATCAGGATGGCTTGAGTTGTATATTCCTTTATTAGTGATTATAAGTAATCTTTTATATGGTTTTTAATAGTTTGTAATTCTTTTTAGTAATGTTTTACTGTTTTTATTGGGGGAAGAGCAAAGATGGCAACATGAGGACAGGATTTCCCAGGAACTCTTTTCCAAAATATTCCATAAACCTTAAAATTATGACTCTAACTTAATTTCTGAGAGACAGAATCCATAGAAAGAACAAATGAAGCAATTTTCCATTCCATGGTAACCTGGAAGATCATGTTAAGGCTCTGTTCCATGAGATTGGAGGGGGCAGTAGGGCAGCCAGGAACACAATGTTTTAGTGAAGGAACTCCAGGCTTCTGGGAACAGCCCTTGGGGCCCTGCTGGGTCCGGGGGTCATCAACTCACAGAAGCAAAAACAGTTTTCAGATCTACCAACCTAGGGAACAACAAGCAAAACTGAGAAGATCAGCAGGGAAACCTCTGTGAGAGCAAATGCAGAGCTCAGGCAAGCATGTCCCTCAGTGCAGCCCAGATCCCAGGAAACTGAAGCCAACCTGCAGAGCCACTCAACAGGGAGCTGCCAAGCAACTGCTTCCAGAGGGCTCAGCCCATGTAAGGTAAGGGGGTGAAGGGAGAGTGTTAAGGTCTCTCCTCTGTTCCTGGGACAGGACTCTGGTATGTATTCAGATCCTGGTCTGGGGTCCCTTGATTCCATAGAGCAGGGCACCTCCTCTCAGGTCTATGGAAGAGGGGAATCCTTATGGTCATACACAGACCAGAGCACAGCAGGAGAGCAGTCAGAGGCTCTCCTAACTCTCCTAAGACACTGAAGCCACTGAGGTCTTTGCAGGGGCTGTCCCAACTCAAAAGGTTGGGAAGCACCTCAAAATCAGGGCACAGCTTGGGGAAATGAGTAAACAGCAAAAAAGGAACCTGACCATAGACAATTACTCTGGTCCCATGAAGGATAAAAACATACATTCAGAAGATGAGAAAGTCCAAACTTCTACATCCAAAGCCTCCAAGAAAAATAAGTATTGGTCTCAGGCTATGGTAGAATTCAAAAATATTTTGAAAATCAAGTAAGGGTGATAGAGGAAAATTTAGGAAGAGAAATGAGAGAGATGCAGGAAAAACATGAAAACCAAGTCAGCAACTTAGTCAAAGAGGCAGAAGAAAATATCAAAGGAAATAACATGTTAAAAACCAGTTCAAGTCAAATGGAAAAAAAACAATCGAAAAGGTCAATGAAGACAGGAATACTTTAAAATGCAGAATTGGCCAGATTGAAAAAGAGATTAGAAAACTCTGAAGAAAACTACTTCTTAAAATGTAGAATGGAGCTAAAGAAAACTGATGACTTTAAGAGGAATCAAAAAACAATAAAACAATACCAAATGAATGAAAAGCTAGAAGAAAATGTGAAATATCTCATTGGAGAAACAACTGACCAGGAAAACAGATCCAATAATTTAAAATTACTGGGCTACCTGAAAGTCATGATCAGGAAGAGAGCCTTGATTTTGTTTTTAAAGAATTTCTATAAGAAAATTGCCCTGATATCCTAAGAGCAGAGGGCAAAATAGAAATTGAGAGAATCCATCAATCTCCTCCTGAAAGAGATCCAAAAACAATAACCCCAGGAATATTATAGCCAAATTCCAGAACTCCCGAGTCAAGGAGAAAATGTTACAAGCATCCAGAAAGAAACAATTCAAATTTCATGGAGCTACAGTCATGATTGCATAGGACTTAACACCATCCAGATTAAGGGTTTGTAGGGTTTGGAATATAATATTCCAGAAGGCAAAAGAGATTGGAATGCAACCAATAATCAACTACCCAGCAAAACTGAGTATACTCTTTCAGGGGAAAAGATGGACATTCAACAAAACAGTGGAATTTCAAAAGTTACTGTTGAGATGTCCAGAGCTTAACAGAAAGTTTTATTTCCAAGTACAAGACTCAGGTAAAGCATAGAGAGGGTGGATGAAAAGGGCAAATTATGAAGGACTTAATGATATCAAACTGCAGGTAATCCTACATGGAAAGATGATACTGATAATACTCATATGAAATTTCTCATCTAACAGCAGTTAGAAGGACAAGGCACAGGAGAGAATTGAATATGAAGGCATAATATATTGTACAAATGGAATCAATGGGCAAAAAGGGAATGTACTGGGAGAAAGGTAAAGGAGGGGTAGAATGGACCAAGATATTTCAAAAAAAAGAGTCAAGAAAAAGCTTTTTTCAGTAGAGTGGAAGGGGGGAAGGTAATGGGGAGTGAGGGAACCTTCATTCTTATAGGAAATGGTTCAGAAGGAAACAACTTACACACTTAATAGGGTATAGAAATCTATCTTACCCTAGAGGATAAAGGAGAGGAAATGGATGGGATAAAAGTTACAGGGGATGGGACGGGGAAATTAGAGGAGTGGATAAACCATAGGAGAGGGTAGTCAGATACAACACATTTTTTTTTTTTTGCTTTTTGGAAAATGGTGGGTTTGGGTAGCCTACCCAGGACTACATGGCTGCATGGTTGCTGGGTGTCTGGGGTAGGATGTGGACTTGGAACCTTCTGGACCTCTGCTCACTCTGCCCCATAACATACTTTTGAAAAGGGACAGTGAGGGGTGCCTAAGTGGCACAGTGGATAGAGCACCGAACCTGGAGTCAGGAGTACCTGAGTTCAAATCTGGCCTCAGACACTTAATAACTACCTAGTTGTGTGGCCTTGGGCAAGCCACTTAACCACATTGCCTTGCAAAAAAACTAAAAGAAAAGGGACAGTGAAAGGAGAGAGCAAATAGGAAAAAAACGGGAGTGGGGAGGAATGTATGGAGGAAATTACAATCAGCAATAGCAACAGCAGGAAAAATATGGAAGTGACATGATAAAGAATGCAGTCCACCTCAGACAAAGCTGGTGGTATCTGAACA
The DNA here is from genome assembly GCF_037893015.1 of Macrotis lagotis. Taxonomy (NCBI): domain Eukaryota; kingdom Metazoa; phylum Chordata; class Mammalia; order Peramelemorphia; family Peramelidae; genus Macrotis; species Macrotis lagotis. Next base: position 160,870,487 of record NC_133664.1, on the reverse strand, counting down.
CAGTCTGAAGCACATTTTTTTCTCTTTTTTTTTTTTATTTCTCTTGAGGTTTTTTTTTTTTTTGTGGGGTGGGGGAATTATATTTACCCTTATATCCAGACTATTTTTGTAATGTGTAAATAAATAAAAAGGTAAACTAAAAAATAAAATAAAAATTTAAAAAACCATTGTTATCATTTAATTGCAATGACTTTTGGTCTCATATATTTATATTTGTTACTATGTATCTTCCAAGAAATTTGAATCAAGATTTTATTTTACTAGTGGTTATCTCCTTTCTTATCCTATTTAAATTAGTTTAATTATGAAAAATCTGTTCATTTGGGGGTAATCAAAATAATCTATTTTATTTTTCATATTCTATCACATGTGATACATGTTTAATAGCTACAGCTCATTTTATTTTATATCATGGATACTGATGTAAAATACCTGCAAAAGCTATTCAATCACAGCAATTTCGAGGCATTTCTAAATTAGAGGTCATAACTAGCATTATTAAAAAAATACATTTCATGTAATTAAAAAATTACATACATCAGGGCCAAATGCATGGAGTTTACTCTCATGATCTTAGAAATAGCTGTAAGTTATCTAAAAATGTAAGTACCATGGGAGGCAAGAAGACTTCCAACTGATTCTGTGGCATCACCAGATTGGATAGTGTTCCTAAAGGCCTCTATGTGTTTAACACTCTGGTCATTACCTAGTCTTTTTTATATCTCTCTTGTTTTTAGGTAATTGTATCTATTTTCTAATTATGGCCATTCTTCACACCAGAATTTTAAATAAAGTTGTTGAACTTGTGAAAGCAAATTACTCTGATCATGAATGTAAATGGAAGCATTATGGAAACATTCTATTATTCCCCAAATACTCGAAACTGTTTCTGGGGAATGTTATATACCTTTTATCCCCTGCTGCTAAAGTACCTATTTTATGTGGCAAATACCATTTGATTATTCTAACTTACATCAGAAACAGTATTTTTAATTTTTTAGCTTTAGGTATTTGCCAGAATGGTAAAGCCAGACCTTCTGTTTGCAGGTGGAATATATTAATGTTTAATGTTTATCATCTTTTTGAATGGCCTGGGATATAAGCTCTTAGCATTTGGAAAATTGGATATGGATTTCAGTATAGCCAAGTTTATGATGTCCCATTTTATTTCAGAATAAGAAGAAAGGTAAAATTCTATCATGATAATGTTAAAAAAAAAGTTGCCCCATCAGGTGGAATAATATGAAACAAGTGATGTATGAAGTTTTACTTTGCCAACAAAGTTTTGTTCCTTTAGACCTCACTTAAAGCTATCTTTGAATACTAATTCTTAAGACAAATTGTAGAAAGGACAGCAATAGTTGATGATTATTATCATTTTTGATAGACAAAAGTATAAAGTATTCATCTTTCAAAGGAATATTCCTTTTTATGTTGCCTGCAAAACTTATTTGCCTGTAACACACAAAAAAGGAAAATTTAGTGAAATCAAACAGCCAAATCATCATTACCAGGAGGCATATAAGATGATAGGAACATTGATATGGATCTAGAAAGACATAAAAATTCATCTAGTCACTCCCTTATTATTTAGATTGGAGGACTGATGCCCAGAGAGATAGTTACTTAACAAGATTGACATAGCTAATAATTGGCAGAGTGAGAATTTCAAAAAGAAATTCCTCTGACTTCAAGTCTAACTTTTTTTTTCACGATATCACATGGCCTCAATATGTATTTATATTCTTTTTTTAACATTCACATATATAAACAAAATTCTCTTCATGTAGATTGTTGTTCAGATGTTCAATCATGTCCAGTTCTTCATGAACGTATTTAGGGTTTTCTTGGCAAAAATACTGAAGTGGTTTGGCCAAGGTCACACAGCTAGTATCTGAGGTCACATTTGAACTCAGGTCTTTCTGATTCCAGTCCAAACACTCCACTGAACCTGCCTTATCTTGTTTAAAAATTCCAAGTCCATGATTGTGAAATTATATGTTTATAGTCTGTTGATTTTGTGTTCTTATTTTTAATCAAATGTTCCTAAAAACTCATCTCTAGTTTTTTGAATTATAAAGATTTTATTTATTTTGAGTTTTATAATTTTTCCCTTAATCTTACTTCCCTCCCCCACCCCGCCACAGAAGGCAATTTGCCAGTCTTTACATTGTTTCCATGGTATATGTTGATCCAAATTGAATGTGATGAGAAATCATATCCTTAAGGAAGAAACATAAAGTATGAGAGAGAGCAAGATCAGACAGTAAGATATCAGTGTTTTCCCCCTAAATTAAAGGTAATAGTCCTTGGTCTTTGTTCAAACTCCACAGTTCTTTCTCTGCATACAGATGGCTTTCTTCATTGCTGACAGCCCCAAATTGACCCTGATTGTTGCACTGATGGAATGAGCAAGTCTATCAGGGTTGATCATTGCCCCCACGTTGCTGTTAGGGTGTACAGTGTTTTCCTGGTTCTGTTCATCTCTCTCAGCATCAGTTCATGCAAATCCCTCCAGGTTTCCCCTGAATTCCCATCCATCCTGGTTTCTAATAGAACAATAGTGTTCCATGCTCAAGTCTTTTTTTATACTTATTTTTCAAATTGGAAGCATAACTTCTGACAATAGTTGATTTTTACTCTTTTTATTTTGGGGTCCATAGCTATGATTACATGAATGTAAGATGTTCTGGTATGGAAACCCCCTCTACTAGAGCACACTAACTTCTCATCTGTGATCTCTCTGTAGAGTGCTTCAGGAATGAGGTTAAATGACTAATTATCTAGTATAGTATAGAAGGAATTCTTTTTGAGTTTCTGTTAGGTCACCATTCCAACCCTCTCATCTGTGATTATGATTCTTAAGATCTACAGTTCTTCAATTAATAGTCTTAATCTCTCAGATTCTCTGAGAGATAAAGAGTTTGGTTATTTGACTACTTTATAGCAGAGGCAGGTCTTGAGCTAGTTTTCTTTTTTCTCTAATTCTGAGGGTAGGCTTCTATACCTAATACCATTCTGTTCTATTCTTCATATTTATCAATACATACTTTAAAATGTAATTTTATTTCTTGTGAAAAAAATAAGAAAATGCAGATGTCAAATATTGGTATTTGCATGCTTCAATGGCAGTGAAATCACATAAATATATGATAGTGTTTGGTATGGCAGAATATTGATGTAATATCTGGAGCAGCTCTAGAACTTGGATAGAAATGCTTTCTCACCCAAAGTGAATCCTAAATGGACTGCAATTATTATTTTTTTTGCAAGGCAAACGGGGTTAAGTGGCTTGCCCAAGGCCACACAGCAAGGTAATTATTAAGTGTCTGAAACTGGATTTGAACCCAGGTACTCCTGACTCCAGGGCCGGTACTTTATCCACTACGCCACCTAGCTGCCCCTGGACTGCAATTATTTGATCTCTTTATAACCAGCCATTATAAGTATACCAAATTGATATCATAACATATGATCATAGATTGAGATCTAGAAGGGGCAGTTATTCTAACTCTGCCATTTTATAATTGGAAAATCTGAATCCTAGACAGAATAATTCATATGCCTAAAACTAGGGTGGCAAAATCAGAATTCAAACCCAGGTTTTTGGGTTTTTTTACTACAAATCCAGCTTTTTCCACTATACCACATTAAGCATAGCATCTTAATTTTTCTTAGTTTTCAGATACTTATTTGATAGTAAAGTGTGACTAGATGGATAGAGGTCTTTGAGTCAGGGAGACATGTTAAAGTTTTTCCTTTAGCATATATTAGCCATGTAACCATAGGAAAGTCCCTTAATTTTTTGTGCCTTCAAATTAGACTCTGTCATTATGATTCCTTTTTCATTTTCTCTATTGCTTTTAGGGAATTATACTTATTTTTGAATTATGATCATATATAAATTAATTTTGAATGAAGATGATGCATGGATAAAAGTAAATTACTTTGTAAAAAGAAAATTAAATCTTTAATTGCTGCTCTAGCTCAGTGATGGTAGTGGTGGTAGGAGTTTGATATCATGAGTTCCTTACATGGAGGAAATCTTGGGACTAAATACACACCACCCTTAATGATAGAGTTTCTAAATTATTTGTTAAATTGTCCATGTGCTTGTACATAAAAAAAACATATAAAGTAAGTAAGCAGTTGAACATGAGCCATGGCTCATAAATATTGAGAATAATTTCCATGTATCTCTTTGAACCTAAAATTGAATTTTTAGTAACAAATATAAACTCATAAACTTCAGATAACAAAAGTGCTTAGTACGTTTGGATGCATTTTCTTTGGGTATATATGACCTTGGATTGTCAGGAATGGAGAGAATGGTGCAGTTAATATGTAATTTTTTTTTTAAAGTTCCATTTAAGAATTGAAAGCACTGTAATCTCAGTTCATTCTCTCTCTCTCTCTCTCTCTCTCTCTCTCTAAATATATATATATATATGTACATATATATAAGTGTGTGTTAAAATGCACTTATATAATATATTTTCTCTCTATCATCTTGAGAGATAGTGAGATAAGACAGAATACAATATATCCTGCATTTAGGTTATTTCTACATTATGGTCACTTTTTAAAAAATCAATTACCATAGGACTTATGGTGGGGCACAAAGTTAGTGTTTTAGACATTAAAATATTGTATAGAATGCAGCTTGACTGTGACTAAAGAAAACACTTTACACTCTTTTCTTTAATTTTTTTAAATAAATGGTAAAATATTAAAGAGAAGGAATGGAGAAAAAAGATTATAAGGAAAAGAAAAAGTGGAAAAATGCAATATTGTGGATGAGTATTCAAACTTTTCTTGTCCTATTAAACTTTTGAATCTCCAACAGAATTCATCATGGTTTCTGAGAGGGGGATTATCCAGCCATTCATTGTTACCAGCTCACTAAATTGTGACTATGATCGAAATACCTATGTACAGTGTTTGACAAATGGAAAAAGAATTCTGCTACTGAACTTATAAAATGTTATTAGAAACATGTCTGACTTGTATTGTCAACCTGACTTAGATTCTAAGCCCTAAGGGTAGGGATTGATGTCATTGTAGATGAAGTAGATGACTGGATATTGTGCTACATTTAATAAAATAACTGTAGCATTGTAGTGACAAATATCCAAATCCCAGATTATAAACTCTTGACAAAAACCTATGCCTTTTCATTGTTAATTCCATTATTATTGTTGATATATATATATATGTATATATACACATATATATGTGTATATATACATATATATATATATAAGACAGGTAGAATTGGCCTTTAAAATACATTTTACATATGAAACATTCTACGATTTGATCTCATGAAGCTATTACAATTATTCAGTCACATTTTTAGTGGTTAATGTGGATCGACCAGTTTATTTATTGCTCTATTAATTGGGACTTCTCCCAACATGTGCAGATGGTGCAGTGGATAGAGCACAGGTTTTGGAGTCAGGAGGACAAGATTTTGAATACAGTCTCAGACACATGATTTTCTCAAGTGACCTTGGGCAAGTCACTTAACCCAATTGTCTCACATCCAGGGTCATCTCCAGGAGTCCTGATTCATATCTGGTCACTGAACCCAGATGACTTTGGAGGAGAAAGTGAGGCTGGTGACTTAGCACCACACTCCATCACTCAAATTCAATTCATGTGCTTGTCATGGCATTACATCCCTGTTGTCACAGTCTTCTTCGAGAACATAGGACAAGCATCATCATTGTCATCAAATAAACTGAGCATCTGCCAATCTACCACATAAAGATGAACCATTAATATTACAATCCTAATAGTGCATTGTTTTTCTCTGATACTAAGGAGAGAAACCAAAATAATTCAGAAATACCCTCAGTAATTGAAATCTTATAAGTTGAAAATTTCTGAAATCAAATAGTTCTCAGAAGTTATTATCATGTACTCATATACTCATCTGTATGACTGGATGGAGCATTCTCATTGATGAGATCACCATTACAGGGAAGTAAGAAATTATATATACCCAGATATGGTAGTGTGTATCTGTGATTCCTACTCCTGGGGATATTGAGACTGGTAGATTGCAGGAGTCTGAGAGTTTTAAAATGCAGTAATGCTAAAATCTTACTCTGTAAGAAATTCTCAGTTGCATTCAGTAAAGTCCTACTTGTGTGTTTGCAATGTGTTTGCCAGCAATATGGTGAAGCACTGAAAACTGGGAGGCACTGAACTGTCTAATGAAGGGAAAACTGTTCCAGGTTGGAAAAATTGAACAGGTTAAAGAATGTTTCCATCAGTATTGAGATTTCACTATAATTTTAACATAGGTGAGATAGAGAGATCCCCATATCCTACAAAAAGACAAGTTATACAATAGATTTAACGACGTAGCTATTATCTGTTTTATGTCCCTGGAAATTTGCTTTTATCTTGTAGTCTGGCATAATATTCATTTTGGGGTATATATATATATATATATATATATATATATATATATATATATTAATATAGATATAGTTATAGAAATAAAAGTTGATATACCTCCACTCAAGGGTTTTCTACCCCTACTCAGGCTTTTTAAAGATGTATAGAATGAGGGGGTGGCTAGGTGGCATAGTAGATAGAGCACTGGCCCTAGAGTCAGGAGGACCTGAGTTCAAATTCGGCCTCAGACACTTAATAATTACCTAGCTGTGTGGCCTTGGGCAAGCCACTTAACCCCATTGCCTTGCAAAAAAAAAAAAACCAACAACTAAAAAAAAGATGTATAGAATGATATAAATTTTTTAAAGATGATAGAAAGTATAAGTCTAAAGATGATGGGTTTATGTCTTCTTATCCTTTAATGTTATATAAACTGTTTTGTTCAGTGACTATTCCAATTTTGTACAGTTGTTTCTCTAAATGGCTTGTTAAAATTGTGTGCAAAAAAAAAACTTATGCTGTTTTAAAAATATCTTAAATATCTTTCCAAGCCCATCTCCCTTTCAAACTTAGCAATTACTCTCAGAGAATCCATCACCCTTCAACTCTCATAAATTAGGTGTCATCCTTCATCTTCATTTTCTTTCATTTCTCATGTACCATCTACTGCCAAGGCCTGCTTATTTTAGCCATCATAATAACTTGTAAATACCCCCACTCTCTTCTAATATTGCCACCATTGTTACAAACCCTTATTATGTCAACTGAACTTGTTATTTGGTCTCCCTGCCCCATCTCTTGGTGCAAAAGAGAGAAGGGTAAGAAAAACCAACCCTTTCATAGTGGTTTTTAGTGTCCCAGGAGAATTTTGTTTAAGTATCAGATAGGAATTTTTCATACTTTATCAAAATGAATAAAGCCATTGAAATGCTAAAAAAATACCTCATTATATAAAGGATACTCAGTGTATAAGTATAAAAAATTTAAAAATAACCTAAGTTCATTATTATAAATTAAATAATTTTATCCCTTTAAAATTGCATAAATGTCATTATATATACTACATAAATGCTTTAAAGACTATTCTAGTCTTCAAAATCTCAAAGAAATATGGAATTCAAATTAATCACATAAATTTAATTTATCAAAAAGAAAATTTTGCATATATTTTTAAGAATGCTTGATATGAAAGACTAATCAAATGTATTGCTAAGACAGTTCCTTATAACATCCACTTGCTGATAAGTATGATTGGTGGAATATACCCCATAGTTATATTATCAACTACATGTGAAGTTTTTATGATCAATTATAATGAAAACCTCAGCTGTTCAAATAAATAACATTTATGTGCACCCAAGTATGTCTTTCAAATATTTGATAATATTTTAAGCTTTTACAGATTATGCTGAACAATAAAGTGAAAGTTATTATTAAATTTGTTTTACTTTATATTTGATGAAAAGTTTTAGGTAAATAAAATCTAATCTGCCAGATTTTGTGTAAATAAATAAATATATATATATATATATATATATATATATATATATATACATATATATATATGTATATATATATATATATATATATATATATATATATATCTCCTATCAATTTGCACAAGCTATAATTGGATCTATCTATCTGGGTACTGTCATCTTCTAACATGAATTCATTTTGGTAATTTGGACAGTCTGTCATAAAGGAAACCTTTATAGTCAACTACTGAGTTTGTTATCATGTTTCTCAAGGAATTCACTTTCTATTTTAAATTTATTTGATCCATTTTCCATTTTGCCTGCAGCATTTTATTGGCAGTTCGGAATTTTGAATAGTGTGACTAAATACAACCTTGGGTTGCTTTAAAAGAAGAAATGTATTTACATAATATGTTTCAGTATTAGCAAGTCACTAAGGACAATGAAGGATAAGGAGGTGTATTCATAGTTATATAGCTAGTGTGTGTTGGAGTCAGGATGCAATCTTGAGTTCTTCATGCTTCCGAAGATACCTCTCATTTTTCAATATATTTTAATAATGGCTCCTAACATTTTCCCCCAATTACATAAAAAGTTAATTGTCAACAATTATCCTTTCGTACATTTTTCAGTTCCACATTTTTCTACCACCCTCCCTCCCTTTCTCTCCTACCTTTCCATGGTAGCAAATGTATTTAACACATTTCCATATTCCATATCATGTTGTGAAAGGAGAATTAAAATTAAGGGGAAAAACATGAGAAAGAAAGCAACATAAAAGATGTTTTAAAAAAGTGAACAAAGCATGCTTTGCTCTGCATTCAGATTCCATAGTTTTTTTCTCTAGATGTCGATAGCATTTTCCTAACAGTCTCTCAGTATTGTCCTTCATCACTGAAACTGAGAGGAACTACATCCATCATAGCTGACCACCTTATAATATTGCTATTTATTGTACAATGTTTTCCTGGTTCTGCTCACTTCACTCAGTATGAGTTCATGTAAGTGTTTCCAGGATTTTCTGAAATTAGACAGCTCAGGATATCTTACAGAACAGTAGTACTCCATAAAATTCATATACCTTAGTTTGTTTAGCCATTTCCTAATTGATGGCCATCTCCTCAATTTTCAGTTCTTTGCCACTACAAAAAGTTGCTATAAATATTTTTGAACAAGTGTGTCTTTACACTCTTTTATGATCTCTTTTGGCTATAGACCTAGTAATGGTATTGTTGGATCAAACGGTATGTATATAATTTCAAACTGCTCTTCAGAATAGAGCAGTTCACAACTTCAACAGCAGTACATTAGTGTCCCAGTTTTCCCACATCCTCTCCAATAATTATCATTTTCATTTTTTGTCATGTTAGCCAATCTGATAGATTTACCATGGTACTCCTCCATTGTTTTCATTTATATTTATCTGAAATGATTTGAAATATTTTTTTTATATTGCTATAGATATCTTTAGTTTCTTCATCTGAAAGCTGCCTGTTCATAACTTTTTGCAATTTGTCAATTGGAGAATGACTTTTATTCTTATAACTTTGATTTAGTTGTCTATATATTTTATAGATAGGTCCTTTATCAGAATCACTAGCTGTGAAAACCATTTCCCATCTTTCTGCCTTCCTTCTATTCTTAATTGCATTAGTTGGTTTTATTTGTGCAAAATCTTTCTAATTTAATGTAGTTGAAATTATCCATTTTGTAATTTATTATGGACTCTATCTCTTCTTTGATCATAAACTTCTGCCCATTCCATAGACCTGGCAAATACACTATTCGTTGTTCTTTTAATTGGCTTATGTCCTTTATGACTAATTTTTTTACTCATTTTGACCTTATCTTTGTATGGGTGTGAGATATTGTTCTGTGCCTAGTTTTTAATCATATTATTTTCCAGTTTTCCCAGCAATTTTAGTCAAATAGTGAATTCTTATCCCAAGAACTAGTCTTTGAGTATATCAAACAGTAGATTACCAGATTCAATTAGGACTGTTTATTTTGCAACTAATCTGTTCCACTGATCCACTTATGTATTTCTTAGACAGTACCACACACATGACTGTAGCTTTATAATATTATTTTAGATCTGGTATGGCTTGGCCACCTTCCTTTGCTTTTTTTTATTAATTCCATTTGATTTTCCTTATCTTTGCTTCTCAAATGAATTTAATTAATATTTTTTTCTAATTCTGTAAAATATTTTTGGTAGTTTGATTTTTGGCACTAAATAAGTAATTTGATTTCGACAGTATTGTCATTTTTATTATGTTAACTGCAATGGTGGGATTCAAATAAATTACCAACCAGTTCTCTGCCCTAATGAGCATTTTAAGAATACAAAATAATATACTGAAAGGTAGTTTAATATTTCATAAATTTAATACTCAAAAAGAGCAATAAAAGAGGTATGCAAAACTAGATTATGTTATATTACTCATAGTAAGCAAACATTTCTTTATTGACTGCAGGAGCCAAAATTAGAACATATGCAAAACTAAAACTCATTGTACATATTCTAACTCTTTTTTTTCCTTCTACTTCCAAGGTTTCCCAAATGGGCAATAAGATGACCCTTGAAATCTGAATTTCATTGTGTTCCAACTTCCTATTGGTTTCACCATTAAGGGAACACTAGTGCACTCTTGTCTCAGCAGAATTTTGGTTATAACACAAAGTAGAAACAAATGACAGCTTGTCACTCTCAGATTGTTTGAAACTTTTTGTCTTTACATTATATGTTTGCTAACTGAAGTAACAAAAACAAGGGAATTAAAATTTAGTACTTCATCAAAATATAATGAGTTTTAAGAAATGGATAAACAAATATTACAAACATAATAATGTCTTTTATTTTTGCCCATGGATGAAATGAACATTACTTTGGATGCTTAGAAAATATTGTTGCACAGATGAATGCTAAAAAAATAAAGAATATAAATTTATGATTTCTTCATTTGGCAGCTGCCTATGTGCCCATCTTAGAGACAAGCCCGATTACAAGTGCCATTTTAACAACCAGCTCTCCAAACTCAACATAAAATTAGGTATTGGTTCTACTGAACCGGTGGGAACTAACTGAACCTCACCACTGATTAGCTCAGTCTAACCATGAGCAATTGATATTTCTTTTCAAGTGTTCTGACTTTATCTGTGTGAAAAGCATTTTATAATTGTGTTCATACAGTTTCGAGTTTGTCTGGGGAGATAAATTTCCAGGTATTTTATGTTGACTACAGGTAATTTAAATGGAATTTCTCTTTCTATTTCTTGTTCTTGGTCTTTATTTATCACATAGAGAAATACCAATTAATTTGTGTGGATTTGTTTTATATCCTGCAACTTTACACAAATTACCAATTTTTTGCTAGTTTTTATTTTTAATTAATTAATTAATTAATTTGTTTATGTTCATATTTTTTTTTCTACCCTCTCCTCAGGAGCAGACATTCAGGTTAGCACTGTACATACATATTTTGATAAACATGTTTACAAATTAGTAATTTTTGGTATGAGGAATTAAGATTAAGGGAAAGAGATACACAAGAGATAATTTTAATAAAGTGTTCATAAATTAGTTTTTTTTTTGTCTCTGTGTGCGCTTGTGTGTCTCTCTCTGTGTGTGTGTGTGTGTGTGTGTTTTGTTCTGTTTTGTTGTTCTTCCTTTGTACCAGTCAAATATCATTGTCCTAACTCTCTGGACTGCTTCCATCAATCTCGTTCATCTAACAATGTTGTTGATATATACTTTCCTTTCAAATTGAGGGGATGTCCATCAATTGGGGAATGGCTAAATAAATTATGGTACATGAATACTATGGAATACTGTTATTCTATAAGAAACCATAAATGGTTGGGCTCTCCCTTAGCTCAGCATCAGATACTAAGTCATTCCATGCCTCTCTAGAGTCTGATCATTTATGTTTTTTTATATGATTTGATTGGGAACATTTTTTCATATGTTTATATATAGTTTTAATTTCTTCATTTGAAAACTGTCTGTTCATATTCTTTGACCATTTATCAATTGGAGAATGATTTGTGGCCTTATAAATTTGATTCAATTCTCTACATATTTTAGAAATGAAATGTTTATCACAACTCCTAGTTGTGAAGACTGTTTCCCACCTTTCTGTTTTCCTTTTAATTTTGGCAAAATTTATTATTATTGCAAAAATTCTTTAATTTAATATAGTCAAAATCATTCATTTTGCAGTTTATAATGTTCTCTATTTTTGTTTGGTTATATATGTATCCCATTTCCATAGATCAGAGAAATAGAGTATTTCTTGCTTTATTAATTTATCTATAGTAGTGCTCTTTATGTCTTAATCCTGTAACCATTTTGACCTTATTTTGGTATATGGCGTGAGTTTGTGGATCTATGCCTAATTTTTGTCATATCATGTCATTATTTTCCCTACAGTTTTTGTCAAATAGGGAGTTCTTATCCCAGTAGCTGTTATCTTTGGATTTGTTAGTTGACTGCTGTAGTCATTTATTGTGACTTCTTTTGAACCTATCCTAATCCACTGATCCATTAATGTATTTCGTAAATAATACCTGGCAGTTTTGATGACTCTCACTATAGTTTTAGATTTGGTGGGTTGAGGCTACTTTCCTTTTTCTTTTTCATAAGTTCCCTTGCTATTCTTGCCCTTTTGTTTCTCCAGGAGAATTTTACTATTTTTTTTAGTTCAGTAAAATAGTTATTTGAGAGTTTGATTGGTATGACACTGAATAAGTACTTTAAATTAGGTAGAATTGTCATTTTTATCATATTAGCTTGACCTAACCATGAATTTGACATTTTCCCAAACAAATTACTGTTTCAAGTAGTTTTTTTTTTATTTTCTAGGATTCTCTAACTGTGCCATCATGTCATCTGCAAAAAGTGAAGGTTTTGTTTCTTCATTGCCTATTATGGTTCCTTTGATTTATTTCTCCTTTCTTATTGATAAAGCTAACATTTCTAATACAATATTGAATATTGATCTTACTCGGAATGTCTTTAGTTGAGTCTATTCCTTCCAATTTTTCCTGATGGTTTTAGATAGATATTGCTTATTATTTTATTTAAAAAATTTCATTTATTCCTGTTTTTAATAGAAATGGGTGCCATATTTAGTCAAAGTTTTTCAGAATCTGTTGAGATAATCATATGATTTTTATTATTTTTTGTTATTGATATAGTTAATTATGCTGAATGTTATCCTAATATTGAGCCATTCTTGCATATCTGGTATAAATACTTTCTGATCATAATGTTAGTGTTATCTTAGTGATAATCTGTTATAATTTAATTGCTGTATTTAAAATAAGCATTTTATTACACCTCAAAAAGAAGAATTTATGATCATTCTATTTTGCCACAAGTGTGGAATTTTCCTGATTGAGTTATTCCATGGGGTATTCCAAGCTATATTGAACTAATCATATACCCAGAAATAGAGTTAGCTAATTCAGAGATATGGAAGGCTATGGCAGCAGTAGATGAGGTAAGGTATATTGAATGGAATAAAATGTTGGGCAAAATATCTTTTGTAGAAAAGAAATTGTCTGTGACTGCATGTACAGGAGAAGATATTGTTTTCATGATAAGATCTTTCAGGACAAGATATTGTTTTCATGATAGGATCTTTCAAAAATATCAATATTATCAGAGAAAAAGTGGAGTATAATGTTAACTGTTACAATTGCACTATTGGAGCATGTGTACATAAGGAAATGATGGATGTTGATGTTGTTTTTACGATAAGACAACCAAAATTTGCTGTAATACCCACCAAGGTAGAAAGCTGGTATATGTCTCCTGCTTGTGAGTTCTTAGAAAATGTATGAAAGAAAATTAGGTCAAAGAGATGTGTTAGTTGCATTGTATTTGGAATATTAAGTGTTGTGGCAGCCACCCTTACAGCTATTTCTGACCAAGTGGTGAATAAAGAAAAAATAGAAGCAAAATATATTCAAGAATTATCAAAAAATATTACTAGAGCATTAAAGGCTTAGGAGAGAATTAATGAAGATCTTTATCATTTGATTAATGCATTACAAATCTCTGTAATAAACACAAGGGACAATTGCAATATGATTATAGATTTTCTGCTATTTGTGCTACTCCTTTAAAATATAATACTTCACTTATTCCATGGAATAATATAAAACAGGTACTTGAATGCAATATGGTATAATGATTCTATAATTATGGATATGATAGGTTTCATCCTTTTCATTTTTATGAACATATTAGTGAGCATGCTCCTGGTATCTTTGCATTATTATTGATATTGTATATTCTTCCCATTTGTCTCAGATTTTTTTTTCTCTGGAACAAAATATAGTTGTCCTAACACACCATCTAAAGCTTCAGCATGTTGAAGAAGGGGAAATCTGTTAAGGGTCAGCTCCTGGGAGTGATTTACACATATCTTTGGTGATCAGAGATATGTATGTATTCTTGCTCATTAAATGGATATGTTGGCTCTCCAGTGAACCCTGACATGGGACAATCTGTGGCTTTGGAGGGTGTCGTAAAAGACCTTTCTGATAAGGAAGTTTGTAGATTTCTAAGAATAAATATTTAAATTTACCCAGGAAATTGTGAAATTGGGTCTATTTTAACTGATCATTACTGAGATAAGATTTTGTTACAAAAAGTCTGAGTATCTAAGAAAAAACCAGTAGAGTTGTATCATGACCTTGTTCGTACGTCTCTATTTGACATGATTCTCAAGTCAGTTTATAGATGTACACTAGAGCTATCGCAGGCAATATCAGTTCATGTTAGCCTTTCCAGGTTTTTCTGAAATCATCCTGATTATAATTTCTTATAGTACAATAACTTTCTATTACAATCATATACCACATATTGTTTAGTTATTTCCAAATTAATGGATATTCCTTTGATTTTTAATTTTTAGCCACCACAAAAAGGGTTGTTTTAAAATTTTTTGTACAAATAGGTCTTTTTCCCTTTTGTTTGGACATCTTTGGGGTACAGACTTAGCAGTGTTATGCTGGATCAAATGGTATGCAGTTTCATTGCCCTTTTGATATAGTTCTAAGTTATTCCCCAGAATCACTGGATCAGTTCACAACTTCACCAAAGGTGTATTAGGGTCCCAGTTCATTCATACCCCATCCAAGAACTAAAATTTTCTTTTGTTTGTAATTTTAGCCAATCTGATAAATTTGTGATAATAACTCAGAGTTATTTTAATCTGCATTTCTCTAATCAATAGTGATTTAGAGCAATTTTCTCTTAACCAAAAGCAAGTTCCCTAATAAATTTTGTTATGAACAGGCAGTTTTCAGACAAAGAAATCAAAGCTACCTGTTCATATCCTTTGGCCATTTTGCAATAGGGGCATGACTTATATTTTTATAATTTGACTCACTTTTCTATATAGAGAATTGAAGCCTTTACCTGAAATCATACTTGCAATTTTTTCTCCCAGTTTCCTGTTTTCCTTGCCATTTTGATGGCATTTGGTTTGGTTTGTATGAGCTCATGAGGGAAGCTTAATTTATGACAGATTTTTCTTATTTTCTCCTTATAAACTCATTAAAAACAAAGAATTACAAAGGGTATGCAGTGTAAAGCACATCATCAAAGACAATACGTGAGTCTGAAAAAATTTGTCTGATTATGTAGTAAATAATCCATTCTAATATTCCAGTGTTATCTTAAACACAAGAGAATTTGAGAAATGGCCCCCAAGAATTCAGACTCAGACATTTGACACTTATTAACTGAGTGGCCCAGAATTAGTCACTTATCGCTGATTGCCTCACAAAAAAAAAGTAAAATGAATGAGAAATCTCACCAAGCCTGGAATACTGGAGGGATTCCCTGTGTTGAATTTCTAAAAGGAAGGAAACATCTGCAGGCCAGGATGAGCTGTGTTTTGCTTTGTTCTGTGGAGGGAAATCAAAGATCTATTAGAGCTTGAAATTCCTGGAGTTTTTTTAGCTTTTTTAGCTAAATTATTTAGCTGTTTATAACTGGCAGTTAAGACATTGGGTGAGCAATATGCTAGAGGCCACTCCCCAAAAAAACACAAACAGAATTTCAATGATCTAATTAGATTTAATTATCTATATTGCTTTTCTTGTTTCTGAACTCCATCCATCTCCTTTTGCTTCTTTGTTATTTGATTCTTTTTAAAGTATTTTGAGTGCCTTTGTGTAGAACTTATAATTTTGACTAGGGAAGTTCTTTGAAAAACAATTTAATTTATACCATGTTTTAATAAAATATTTTATTAGTGTCCCTATATTCTCCCCAATAAAATGGTAATACTTAAGAATAGTGGACAAAGGAATTGGACTTTGAAGGGCAGAAGACTTGACTTCTCGGCTTTAAATATTTATTGTCTGTGTGACCCTGGAGAAATAACTTAAATTCTTTCAGACTTATTTTGTTTAATATAAGCTGGATATAATAAATAGAACTTTCTCAAAGTGTTTTCATGAGGACTAAATAAGACAAAATAGGTCTAGCTTTACAAAAATACTATTTTTATTATAAACATGAATTTGTGATTTATTGTTATTGTGAACTGTTATTTCTACTAAGCAAAATTATATAAAAATAGTCACAATAAGCTTAAGTAGTCAAGTTTTCATAATTTTGACCCAATTTTCATAAAATTAGCCCAAAGTCATAAAAATGCATTATTTCTCTAAGATATAAAATCCTTATTATAATACATATAACACCATCCAACCTTTTTCCTTCTTTGAGATGAATCAAAATTGGAAAGAATAGTTTAGAAATGAAAAGTGTTTTGTTGCACAGATTAAAATTGAAGAGCAGTCAAAAAAATTATGATAAGGGAGAAGTCCTCTTCTTCCTCAAATTTAACTGTTCTAGTGAAGGATAACAGTATGAGAGAGATTTTAACTTAATTTTACAAAGGTTATTTCCATTAAAATGATTCAGGATTTACATTTTGCAGATATAATTAATGCTGATAGATTGATGGCATCCTGCCTATTATGCTGAAAATTTTAATCTACTTCAAGTTTAAAAGTCACTGAAGCAGAGTTCTCATTGCACCAGCAGTCCAGAACCTTCCCAACAAGAATGTGGGGGAGATCAAATACAGAAAAGAAAAGAAAAAGAGAAATCTTAGCAATTCATTCCTCTCACAAAATGTTTTTTTTAAATAGATAGAGAAATGTCTTATTAAACCTTTGTCTTCCATAAGTATAGTTGCAGTATCCATGTGTTTTTAAAAGTTAATGTAACTTTTGTAAGCATCTACACAAAATTAATGAAGAAGCATTGAACTTTGAATAGAGTAGAGATAGTTCCTCAAGGGATGGTAGATTGTGTGCTGGCCTTGGAACTAGCAATAACCTTTGACTCTCCATTCTAACATTTACTATCTGTGTGACCACGCAAAAGGTATCTAATCTCTCTGAGCCTAATTTGCCAGATTTGTAAAATTAGAATAATAGGTACTCTGTTACAAAGTCAGGGAGAAAATGTATATGAAGTAATTTATAAATCTATAAGTATTATAACATGTCTGTTATTATAATGGTAATTTTAAGATGCCGTATTGCAGTCATTTATTGGCATAGCTAATTAATATTATCATTAATGAACTTTTGATACAATATGTACACATATTTAAGGAAATTCATAGAGAATGGGAAAGTGTTAGCTTTCAAATGAAGGACAGTTCAGAATTTTTGGGAGGTGTCAGTAAATTCTAACACAGAAAAGTTCAAATAAGAAATCAGGATCCTATGTGGGATTTGCAGCATTAAACAAGAACAACAAAGCAGTACATTGATTTGTTTCTTTTCTCTGTCTCTGTTTCTCTGTCTCTGTCTCTATCTTTCTCTTTATCTCTCTGTCTTTGTCTCTGTCTCTGTCTTTCTATCTGTCTGTCTTTGTCTCTGTTCTTGTCCCTGTCTCTGTCTGTCTGTTTCTCTCCCTTTTTCCCTGCCTCCTTTTCTCTTTCTCTCTCCGCCAATAGCTTCTGATTTACTAGTCCAATAATTTTATGAAATAAGAAGTCATCATTAGAAAAATACATAAAGATTTTTAACAGAAATTATAGAATATATTGTGTTCTTCAAGGAATTATTGAGAATTACTTGAAAAAAAGTGTTACATTTTTAAGACAGTGGTGTAATGGAGAATTCTAGTTTTTGTATTGTTTGATTGAGTGAGCCAGAGAAGTCAGCCCTTAGTGAAATCATAAATTCCTTGAAGGCAGGGGCTGTTTATTACCTTTTTTTTGTTTTATTTATTTTTGGAAGGCAATGAGAATTAAGTATCTTACCCACGGTCACATAGTAATTGTCAAGCAAAAGGTCAAATTTGAACTCAGGTCCTCCTGACTCCAGGACCAGTGCTCTATCCACTGCGCCACTTGGCTATTTTTTCCTTTTTTTAAAACCCCGGTGCATATCACAGTGCCTAGCACTTAGGCATAGATGCTTTCTGAAATTAACAGTAATATTTACATTTTCAGGAGTGTCAGTATTCATTATGCAAAATCATCATTGGTAGTATCATTGATGATGAGTTGATGCTCCCTCAGTAGCATTTAATCAAAGAGATCCTGGATTAAAAAGAGCCCACATTCCTTATTACCCTTTCATTAGAGCATTAGAGCTTCTGATTTCATCTTTTTTTTTTTTTGGCTTCCCCAAAACTGTGCTTTCAATTATTTCTTCTCTTATACCCTCAGTCTCTTCCTTTCTTTTGCCTACAAAATTTTCATTGTTCCTGTTAAAAGCAAAACAAAATCAATAAATCCTATTTTTGACCCTCATCTTCTCTCAATCCATTATTCTTTCTCATTCTTTACAGCTACTAGTAGTGTTATTGAATTTTATTCCTACCTGTTTCGGTTTTCTCATCTTTGAGATGAAAAGTTAGATTTGAAGGTCTTTAAGGTCCCTTCCATAACTAACCTTATGATTGCCTAGTTTTGCTTCCATTGACTTTGACATTTATTTATTTCCTTTCAGTCAGTTTTTTTTCCATACTGCTTGACTGAAATTGCTTTTTTAGTGATTACTAGGAACCTTCGAATCTCCAATTCCAATAGTCATTTGCTAGTTCTCATCCTCAACATCTTTCTCTAGCATTTGACAATGTTTATCACCTTTTCATTCTTCAATCATTCTCCCTTGCTATCTTTGTGATACAAATCTGATCATTCATTTTATCTCTTCAACTTCATTTTCCTTGTCTAAGGTTCTGTACTTTCTTCTTCCTCTCTCATTCTTGTACCTTCTTTGTTAATAATGTAATCTGTGATCATGTCTTCAATTTCCATCTTGGAGCATTTAAACTCCAAGTTAGATTTATAACTCAACCTGTATTTTTTTCTATTTTTCCTTATTTATTTATTCATTCATTTATTTATTTATTTATTAGATTTATTTCCATCCATTTGTATATGTAGATTTCCAAGTTACAAAGCTTCCCTCCACCCTCCCTTCCCATACACCCCTTTCTCTCAGTTGGAAAAGGTCAGATTAGCATTTTACATACATATTTTGCTAAACATATTTACAACTAATAGTTTTTGGCTACTAGGAATTAGGATTAAGAATTTGGCTACTAGGAGGAATTAAAATTAAGGGAAAGAGATAAATAATAGAAAATCTTTATAAAGTGTTCATCAGATTCAGAAGGGGTGCTTTTTTTCTGTGTATTTTGTTTTGTTTTGTTTTTCATCCTCTGGTTGGTGACAATATAATCCACAATCTGTCAAATACGGTTGTCCTAGCTCTTTGGACAGCCAAGAGGGTTGCTTCCATTAAGGTTGTTCATCTCATAATGTTGATGTGTAAATTGTTGTCTTGACTCCACTCCCTTCGCACAACATCAGATCCTGTAAGTCATTCCATTTATTGTTTCTTATAGAACAATAATATTTCATAGTATTCATATACCATAACTTGTTTAGCCATTCCCCAATTGATGAACATTCACTCAATTTCCAATTCTTTGTTACTATAGAAAGGACTGGTATGAATATTTTGGAACACGTAGAATTTTTTCCATATTTTACAATATTTTATCGATACAGTTCTAGAATGGAATTGCTGGGCCAAAGGGTATGAACAATTTTATTGCTCTTTGGGCATAGTTCCATATTGCTCTCCAGAAAGGTTGGATCTGTTCACAACTGTACCGGCAATGCATCAATGCCCCAATCCTCCGACAAATTCTCTGACATTGATCATCCTCCCTTGTACTCTTCTGAGCTAATCTAATAGTTGTGATATGATACTTCATTATTGCTTTAATTTTCATTTCTCCATAGTGATTTGGAGCATTTTTTCATATGGTTATATATAACTTTAATTTCTTCATTTGAAAACTGTCTGTTCATATCCTTTGATCATTTATCAGTTGGGGAATGACTTGTAACCTAACAAATTTTATACAATTTTCTATACATTTTAAAAATGAGACCTTTATAAGAATTCCTGGTTGTGAAGATTGTTTCCCAGCTTTCCACTTTTCTTCTAATTTTGGCAGCATAAATTTGATTAGTGCAAAACATTTTTAATTTAATATAGTCAAAATCATTCATTTTGCAATTTATAATATACTCTAATTCTATTTTGATCATAAATTTATCCCTTTTCCATGGATCAGATAGATGAATATTTTTTGATCCATTAATTTATTTATGATATCGCTCTTTATGTCTGAATCCTGTACCCATTTTTGATGTTATTTTGATATAGGTTGTGATTTGTAGATCTATGGCTAGTTTTTGCCATCCTATGTCCCCATTTTCCCAACAATTTTTGTCAAATAGGGAGTTCTTATCCCATAGTCTTTGGGTTTGTCAAATAGTAGATTTCTGTGGTCATTTAGTGTGTTTCTATGCTATTTTTAAACCAATACCAGGCAGTTTTGATGACTGCCCTTTCTATAATAGTTTTAGATCTGGTAGAGCTACGCTGCCTTCCTTTACATTTTTCCCCACCAATTCCCTTGCTATTCTTTCCATTTTGTTACTATATTTCCTAGCTTGGTAAAGTATTTATTTGGTAGTTTGATTGGTATGGCACTGAATAAATAATTTAATTTGAGTAGAATTGTCATTTTGATTATAACCTAACTATGAACATTTGACAATTTTCCAATTATTTAGAACTGACTTTATTTGTGTGAGGAGAGCTTTACAATTGTGTTCATACAATTTCTGGGTTTATCTTGGGAGGTAGATTCGCAAGTATTTAATGTTATCTGCGGTTATTTCAAATGGAATTTCTCTTTCTATCTATTGTTCTTGGGCTTTGTTGTTCTTATATAGCAATGTTGATGATTTATGTGGTTTTATTTTATTTCCTGCTACTTTCCTGAATGTGTTAATTGTTTCAAGGAGTTTTTTTTGATGATTTTTAGATGATTGAGTGAAAGTTTTGTGTTCTCATTGCCTATTCTGATTCCTTCAATTTCTTTTTCATCTCTTTTTGCTAGTGCTAGTGTTACTTTTAGATAGATACTCTATTATTTTAAATAAAACTTCATTTATTCCTATACTTTCTAGTGTTTTTAATAGAAATGAATGTTGTATTTCATCAAAGGCTTTTTCAGCATCTATTGAGATAATCATGTGGTTTCACCTGGTTTTACTGTTGATATATTTAATCATGTTGAGTGTTTTCCTAATGTTGAACCAACCTTGCCTGCCTGGTATAAATCCTACTTCATCATGGTGTATTATACTGGAAATAACTTGCTGTAGTCTCATTGATAAAATTTTTTTAAGATTTTTGCATCTATTCATTAATTAGGGAGATTAGCCTATAATTTTCTTTGTTTTGATTCTTCTTGGTTTAGGTATCAGCACTAAGTTGGTGTCATAAAAGAAGTTTGGTAGAACTCCTATTTTTTAGTTTATGTAAAATATTAATTAATAAATTAATTAATAAATGTTTGATAGAATTTTTTTTGAATGAATGGGGTTATTTTAAGTAATTTATTTGCTCTTCTGTTAATCTGGGCAATTTGTATTTTTGTAAATAATCATCCAATTCACTCAAATTGTCCAATTTATTGGCAAACAGTTTGGCAAAGTAAGTCCTAATAATTATTTCTTTAATTTCCTCCTCATTGGTGTTTAGTTCACCCTTTTCATTTTTGATTCTTTGATTTTGGTTATCTTTTCTCTCTTTTTTAATCAGTTTAACCAACTGTTTGTCTATTTTAGTCACTTTTTCATAAAACCAACTCTTAGATTTATTTATGATATTAATGATTTTTGTTTCCTATTTTATTAATCTCTCCCTTGATTTTCAGAACTTCTAACATTTTATTTAATTGGGGGATGTTTAATTTGTTCTTTTTCTAGCTTTTTTTTTAAGTTACAAAACAATTCATTGATCCCTTCTTTCTCTCTTTTATTCATATAGGCAGTTAGAGATATAAAATTTCCCTCTCAAAATTGCCTTGGCTGCATCCCATAAATCTTGGGATGATGTCTCACTATTTTCATTTTCTTGTATTAAATTTTGATTATTTCTATAATTTGTTGTTTGATCCACTCATTATTAAAATAATAATTTCCAATTAGTTTTTGATTTGTTTTTCCCTGACTCTTTATTACATGTAATTTTTATTGATCATAATCCGTGAAGTGTGTATTTATTATTTCTGCATTTCTGCATTTAATTCTTTTTTTGCCCTAGTACATGATTGATTTTGGTGAAGGTGCCATGTATTGCCGAGAAATAGGTATATTTATTTTCTATCTCCATTAAGTTTTCTCCAGAGGTCTATCATGTCTAAGTATTCTTAACTTCTTAACTTCTTCCTTATTTATTTTGTTTTTAGATTTATTTAGTTCTGAGAGAGGGGAGGTTGAGGTCTCCTATGATTAAAGTTTTGCTGTCTATTTCTCCTTGTAATTCACTTCGATTTTCCTCTAGGAATATGGAAACTATCCCACTAGGTACATAAGTATTTAGTAATGATTTAGTTTCATTTCCAGTGTTGCCTTTTAAGAACATGTAGTTTCCTTCCTTATCCCTTTTAATGAGATTGATTTTTGCTTTTACTTTGTTTAAGATTAGAAGCACTTCCCCCAGATTTTTTTTTTACTTCAGCTGAGGAATAATATATTTTGCTCTAACCTTTTACCTTTACCCTGTGTATGTCTTTCTGCTTCAAATGTATATTTTGTGAACAACATATTGTAGTCTGTTTTTTAATCCATTATGCTATCCATTTACAATTAATATTACTAATTCTGTGTTTCCCTCTATGTTATCTTTCTCCATTTATATTTATCTTTTTCCTTTTCTCTTATGCTCCTCACCTAAATTTTACTGCCTTTCCCCTTTGATTCATATTTTAAAAATTTCTATTTCAATTTATTTTCACTTATACCTTCCTTGCCCTTTTATCAGTCCCTTCTTTCCTTATCTTTCCCATTCCCAATCTCCCCCCTTCCCTGTAGATTGTTAGATTTTTAAACACAAGTGGGAATGCATCCTATTTCCTTACTGAGCTAAATCTATTGAATAGAATTTACACAATATTCAGACTATCCCTTCTTTCCTTCTAAAATAATAAATCTTTGTGCCTCTTCTCTTGGTGCTCAATATGATTGATAAGCTTATTATTATCAAGACATTTATATGCCTGATTGTTTACTTGAATCTTTGATAAGCAGCATTGACTCAAATTTCATCAAATTATAATTATAATCATTTTTTACCTTACCTCTTTTTCACGTATCTTTCAAGTACACACAATCCTATTCACAAGCCAAAATAATCTCCAAAGCCCTACCATTTCTCTAAGTATTTGTGCCCCTCTCCCCTGGCCTATTTTCTTTCCGACTTTAACTCACCTCCTCCCCACCCAGGATACTTAATACCTTGTTAAGTGAATCAAGGCCCTTTGTCTCTCCCACTTTAGCCCCCATCTCCACTCCACCCAGGGTACTTAACTCCTAATTAAGTGAAGCATCCTGATCTAATTAAGGGAAAGTATCTTGAAGATATCGAAGTACTGGGAGGCTCTCACTGAGAGCTTTACAAATGATTGTAAAGTAATAGAGACACTGTCTCAGGTCCTTGCATTTTATGATGCCCTCATTAGACAAGGTGCTTAGCACTTTGTGATTAAAGTCAGTCAGAGTATAATGAGGTACTTAAGGTCGACACTCCAACTTTTTTCAGGGGTTTTTTCAAACATAGCAGATGTGATCTTGGACCTCTTCAATTGAGGGACAATACCCAATTAAACTTATATCCCTTAGGTTCATTCTCTTCAATTATATTCTACCTTCTAATTATAATTAGAGAAGTAAAGCTCTTTTGATTTAAAATTGTTATATCTTCTTTTTTAGGAACCAACATTTGCTTAAAAGTTTTGTTTTTTCAGTCCCTTTTTCATTTGCCTTTTTTAATGTAACTCTTCAATTGTGTATTTGGCAATTGAATTCTCTGTTCAGATCTGGTTTTTGTGTCAGGAAACCTCCGGAAATCCTCTATTTCACTGAATATCCATCTTTTTTCTGACTATATACATATACAAATATATATATATATATACATACTGAATTTTGCAGTGTAATATATTCTGGGTTGTAATTCCAAGTCCTTAGCTCTCCAAAATATGTTATTCCAGTTCCTCCAGTCCTTCAATGTTGCGACTGATATGTCCTGTGTTAGTCTGATTGTGTTCCCTTTGTATTTGAATTGTTCATTTTTTGTTGTTTGCAATATTCTCTCTATTATTTGAGGGTTCTGGAATTTGTCCATTACACCCCTTGAAGTTTTAATCCTTGCATCTCTTTCTGGAGTGGTTCTGTGGATATTTTCAATTATTATATTCTTATCTTGTTCTAGTAGATTGGGGCAGTTTTCCCTTATAATTTCCTACATGATTTTTTTTTTAAATTCTTCTGTTGGTCCAGGTTTTCTAGTAGTCCAATGATTCATAGATTGTCTCTTCTGGATCTGTTTTCCAGGTCATTCATTTTCCCAAGAAGGCACTTTACATTTTCTTCATTCTATTAGCTGTTTCATTTTGTTTGATGGAATCTTGTTGTCTTGTAGATTCATTGGTTTCTAACTGCTCAATTCTGATATTTAGGATTTATTTCCTTCAATTACCTTTTGTATTTTCTTTTTAAAGGTGTTGAATTCTCTGGTCAACTTTTCACAATTTTCCTGTATGACTTGCATTTCTTTTTTCCATTTTCCTTCTTCCACTCTTTTGGTTTTTAAATAGTTTTTTAAGCTCTTCGGTGGACTTTTGCATTTGAGTCCAATTTATAGACTGTTTTGATACTTCTTCTTTGAGTGATGTTTCACAGCTTTCTTCTTCAGATATGACATTGCTGTCATCTTTATCTGTGAAGTATTTTTTCTAAAGTGAGCTCTTTTTTAGCTTTTTTTTGAGTAATCTTTATTGTTGTCATTCTGCTCCTGGGGTATATGGAGTATATATCCAAGCTTTTATTTTTGCTGGGGCTGGGGTCTGAACCTTGACTTGTTGTTGGCTAAGATGTTGCCTGTGCAGTCCAGGCCTTGCCTTTGCAAAGGTCTGTTTTTTCCCCCTACCTTTATGTCCAGGTTCTGACATAACAGAGGATAGTTCCAAACCTGGTCCTGTCTTTTTCCCCCTCAACATCTATTTTTTGATATTCTTATCTTGGAGTTAGACCAGATCCTTAAAGACAGAATGTTTATAAGTAAATTAATGAACATTTCAAATCTGCCTCTCTTTCAGATGTCTCTATTTTCTATCTTTGGTATTACTAAACTCCACCAAATGGTATCACCTAGAATTAAAACATGAAATTGTATCTGACTCTTCTTTCTTCTTTGCCTTTCACATTTAATATTTCCAAATTCCTATAATTATGACAATAATTATCCTAATATTTAGGACTGGGATTATAAGGGATCTTAGAAAATTTAGTCTAGGAGCAGCTAGGTGGCTCAGTCAGGAAGTCAGGAGTCAGGAAAACCTGAGTTTAAATCCAGCCTCAGAGACTTAATAATTACCTAGCTGTGTGGCCTTGGGCAAGCTACTTAACCCCATTGCTATGTAAAAATTTAACAAAAAAAAGAAAAGAAAAAAAGAAATTTAGTCACATCATTTTAGATGAAGAAACTGATTCTCAGAGAATTTAAAGGGACTTTCCTAAGTCTCCTAATTAGCAAGTAGACAATAAGAGTTTTGAACTTGTGTCTCTCACTCCAGTTTCAATGTTTTCATTACTATGCCACAGAGTCTTTTAATTTTTCCTATATTTTTTCCTTTGCAACTTTCATTCTAGTTCCCACTGTTATTATTTCTACTATCCTCAGGCAGAGTAAGATTATCCTAAATAATTCCCTCGCCTACATTTTCTTATATCTCCAAGCTATCTTACACACATTTACCATTTGATTTTATTAATAAATCATTGGTATATCATTGCCCTCCTAAAGGTTTTGATTTCCCATTGACTATAATTATTTCAAGTTTTCAGTCAAGCATTCAAAATTGCTTTTTAAAAATATTTATTTATTCTTATTTTGAACAAATAATGTTTTTTATAAATTACCAAAATATTCTTGTTTAAGAGTAAATATAATACCCCTCCCCCCAAAACATATAGACACACATGAGCGATAATGTAAAGCAGAGAGAAAAAAATTAAAATAAAAATTTTTTAAAATAATAATAGTAGGTGTGGCCAGTAGCACCCAAGATCAAATCTGGACCCAGTCATCCAACGATCACCTAGTTGTGTGAGGATAGGCAAGTCACCCCAACCCCATTGCCCTGCAAAACCAAAAAAAAAGACCCAAAATAAAATAAAATAGTAATAATAATAATAATAATAATAATAATAATAATAATAATAGTAGTAGGGGTGGCCAGGTGGTGGACAGAGCACTGGCCCTAGATCCACATCTGGCCTCAGACAACCAACAATCATCCAGCTGTGCAGCCCAGGCAAGCCACCCAGCCTCATTCGCCCTGCAACAACCCTCGCAAATGATGATGATGATGATGATAATAATAATAACAATAATAATAATAATGATAATAATAAATGTGCTACAGTCTGTGCTCTAACACCACCAGCTCTGTCACAGGTGAATCACATTCTTTATGACAAGTCCATCACAAAAGTTATTTCCATAGTTTTCCACAGTTGCCATTGCTGATAGCATTCATACTTCTCCACTACCATATACTATATTTTTTCTCTCCTTTCACTCTGTCTCTGCTGTAGGGTAGCTGAGTGGTGTAGCAGACACATCCCTGACACTGGGGTCAGGAGGCCCCGAGTCCACATACCACCCCTTAGCTCCAGCATCCACCTGGCCTTATGGTCCCAGATAGGCCATTCAATCCCAGTCCCTTGCAAGAAGTAAAAAAAGGAAAAAAAATGTTTTATCTGATTACTCTCCCCCCATGATCCATTCTCTTCCATCACTGACATCCTCCCCTTCCGCCTGTCCCCCTTCTCTCCTTCTTACTCCAGATGGCTATACCCCATTGAATATATATGCTGTTTGTCTCCTAGCCACTTCTGATGAGAGTGAAGGTTCCTACATTCCCCCTTGCATTTCCCCCTTCTATATCATTGCAATAGCTCATTGTAATAAAAATATTATTATAGGAAATATCTTATACTATTCCACCTCTCCTTTTACTTTCTCCCATTACATTTCCCTTTTAGCCATTGACTCCATTTTTACACAATATTATATCTTCAAATTCAGCTCTCTCCTGTGCTTCATCTATAAAAGCTCCTTCTACCTGCTTTATTAAATGAGTTTCTTATGGGTATTATCAATATAACTTTTCTTTACAGGAATACATGCGATTCATCATTAAGTCCCTAATATTTTCCCCTTCTCCTCCACTTTCTATGCTTCACCTGAGTCCTGTATTTGAAGATCAAACCTTCTGTTCAGCTCTGGTCATTCCAACAGGAATATTTGAAATTCCCCTGGTTCATAGGAAGTCCATTTTTTCACTGGAAGAGGACATTCCATTTTGCTGGGTAGTTGATTCTTGGTTGCATTCCAAGCTCTTTTGTATTCCACAATATTATATTCCAAGCCCTATGAGCTTTTAATGGAGTTTCTGCTAAGTCCTGTGTGATCCTTATTGAGCTCCACATAATTTGAATTATGTCCTTCTGACTGCTTTTAATATTTTCTCTTTGACTTGGGAATCTGGAACTTGGCTATGATATTCCTGGGGGTTATTTTTTGGATCTCATTCTTGGGGAGATTGGTGGACTCTGTCAATTTCTATTTTGCCCTCTGCTTCTAGGATATCAGGGCAATTTTCCTGTAGTAATTCTTTGAAAATGATGTCAAGGCTCTTTTCTTGATCATGACTTTCAGGTATTACAATAATTTTTAGATTACCTTTCCTGAAATCTCTTTTCCAGATCAGCTGTTTTTTCAATGAGATGTTTCAAATTTTCTTCTAATTTTTCATTCTTTTGCTTTTGAAGTATTGTGTCCTGATTTCTCATAAAATCATCAGCCTCCCTCAGTTCCATTCTACATCTGAAGGATTTGTATTCTTCAGAGAGCTTTCTTATCTCCCTTTCCATCTAGCCAATTCTGCTTTTTAAAGCATTCTTCTCCTCAAAAACTTTTTGAAGCATTTTATCCATTTGACCTAAGCTGGTTTTTAACATGCTATTTTCTTCAGCATTTTTTTTTTTTGGATTTCCTTGACTGCTGCATGTTTTTCCTGCATCTCTCTCATTTCTTTTCCCATTTTTTCTTCTATCTCCCTCACTTTATTTTCAAAATCCTTTTTGAGCTCTGTCATAACCTGAGCCCAATTTCTGTTTTTCTTAGAGTATTTAGATGCAGGAGCTTGTACTTCCTCATCTTCAGATTGAGTGATTTTGATCCTTCTTGGGATCATAGGCAATATATTTTTCAATAGTGTTTCTCTTTTTTTCTCAGCTTAACTCATTTATCCAGCCTGTTTCTGGTTTTGGGGTGCTTCCTGAGCTTTTGAATATTATTGGAACACTCTGCCACACAAGGATCTCCATGTGTGAGGCTCTGTCTTCCTTCCTAGTCTGTGAATGACCACCAACATACCCCTCTGCCACGGGGCTGAGGTGGTGGGGCCCTGCTGCTCTTTGGGGGTCCTAGACTGAGATCAGGATCTGAATGTGGTCAGAGCCACAGAGTCCTGTTTCAAGGACAGAGGACAGAGCTTGGCAATCTTTCTCCACTCCCCTCCCTAGGCTCAGCACTCATGCCCTGGGGGCTCCTGCTTCTTGGCTCCTGCTCCAGATTCCTGGATCTGGGCTGCAGTAGCCTTGTTGCTTGCTGAGTGCCCTGAGGGCTGGGCTTCACAGGCTTGCTCTGGCAGAGGTCTCCCGATGATCTTCCAAATTATGCACAGTGCTTCCCAGTGTAGGTCAAGAAACTTCCCCGCTGCCATAAGCCATGGTTCCCAGCACCAGGCTGTCTCCTGGAGACTGAAGTTCCTTCACTCTGGCAGGCTACCCCTCCAAGCCCAGGGAGCAGAGCCTTTCTGCTCTTTTCTAGGTTACCTTGGGTTGGAGAACTGCCTCACTTGCTGCCTCTGTAGGTTCTGTCTCTCAAAAATTTAGAGTCCTTAGTTTATAAGTTTTGAGAGAGAACACCTAAGAGATGATCCTGTCCTGTTGCCATCTTGGCTCTGCCCCCTCATGTCCAAAATTGCTTTTTACAGCTTTTATTTTTGTATCTAACCCAATATCAGATGAGGTAACATGGTCCCTGTGATTACATTTTCTTTATTAATGGATGAAACTCCTTTGGTAATAGGAATTTCATCAATTCTAAAAGGACATTAGAATCCATTCTACAACTCATAGTCTTAGACAATTGCCTGAAATACCAAGTTTAAGTGTTTTGAGCAGAGTCACACAGACAGTACATACCAGAGCCAGAACTTGAACACAGACATTCCTAATCAGCAGAACAACTTTTGGTACATTATATTACACTATTTCTTTTCCATAACAAAGACCAAATATTATTCCTACCTTTTCTTTCTCTACTACCCTATATTTTACAAATTCGATAGCATCTATTTCACAGGGTTGTTTTGAAAATCAAATGAGGTAATATTTGTAAAAGCCCTTAGCACAGCGTCTGACACATTTTTGTTGTTGTTCAGTTGTTTTGATTGAAGCTTACTCTTTCTGACTCAATTTGAGGTTTTCTTAGCAAAGACTACAGTGGTTTGCGGTTTTCTTGTCTAGCTCATTGTACAGGTGAGGAAACTGAAGCAAACAGGGTTGAAGTATTTTCCCAGGGTGATTCATCCAGTAAGTGTCTGAGACCAGTTTTGAAATCATTAGGATGAATTTTTCTGACTCCAGGCCAACATACATATCCATTATATCATCTAACTACTCCTCACCCAACCCCTGCTTAAGAATTATTTATTCCAATTCTCCCCCACATTGGACTACTTATTGTGCCTTTTAAGACCAGGTACATGAACATCTTTTACACTAATCTAGTTATGCATTCTTCTTATTTTCTTTTAACATTGTCTTCTTCTAAATCCTTGTTTTATGTTCATTTTTTATAGTACCTATCATACTCTGTTTTGGATTATATAGTTATATGTATACATGTCATTCTCAATTTATTAGACAAATTCCAGAGATGTTGTCTTACTGTCTTGAGCACCTATAGTGATTGGCATCTATTAATTATTAGCATAAATGAATATTTGTTGAAATAAAGTTGCTAATTGGGTATTTATGGGTGTATCTATATGGCACAGTAGTGCCAATGCATAGTGAACGAAGACATTAAAGTATTTAAAATCAACTGAAATATGAATACATTTCAAAAAAGGTCTATTAGTGATGCAAATGTGAAGATATTTCCATTTGTGATGGAATAATATACAGAAATGCATATATAAATTGGTACATGGTACATCTGAGTAATTTAGTCATTCAAAGATGACATTAATGAGTTGTAGAGATATGGGGAAAAAGCAGATTCCATTTATTTGATTTATTTGAAGTCATCTCTAATAATACTACTGGTTTCAAATGGTCTTCCCTTTCAAAAGAGATGCTAGTTTAGCTACATTTAGGACAGTTTCTATAAAAAGACTATCATATATTTCATATCATGTTACTATTTTTCTTTCATTTGTTAGAGAGGCTGAAATTATAGTAGCAAGATGCAATAGTAGAGGTAAAAATAACATAAGATATTTCAGATAGTTTCATTGTTTTTACAAATTTTTTTTCAACGAAAGAATAGACTTTCAGTCTCTAATCTTTAATCCAAGAAAATGAATACTTTGAAAATATGACCACAGCTAAAACACAAATAAAATGTATTCTACATATTTTGAAAACAAATGATGTCAATGATTTCCAGGCTTACCTTATGCTTATTCCCTTTATCTTCCCTCACTTTATAGATAACTAGCTTGGGAATACAACTTTTATTCTGTACATATTGATTAGCATATGTCAGACTTAAAGACAAAATTTTATCTTCATTGTGAATTTCAGCATCATACTGGCTCAATTATTGTCAATTCTGATTGCAGAAAATAGTGATTTCATTAGGAAGAATTATTAGTTTACCATTTAGAGGTTAGAAGTTTAAATTGAATGCACTTATTCCATTCACCCTAGGGGAAATGGGCTTAAAACAATTGCAATTTTGCCAGTTTCCCCACTCTAAGATTAATAAAATTTAATTTCATATTGATAGCTAGTTGATATTGCCTTGGTTTAACACCTACCATTTTCTATTTAAATTAAAGCATTTAACAGTGTTTTCAAATATCTTTTTTTCGATTTTTTTATATTCTAATTTCAATGGACCACTTTTAATCTAAAACAATACTGTTTTTTTAGTAGTTTTTTTTATTAATCAATAGAATCCATAATAGAAACAGCAACACAATTTTCTGGTCTTGAGAGTTAGCACTGAAATTAAATGATAAGTCCCATTTCCCCCAAATTTTCATTATGCATATTTTAGTTGTATGGGAGTTATTTTATTTAGAGCTGCTTACCTCCATGTTAAAAACATGGAGAAATAGTAGGAAATCATTTTTAGACTAAAGAGCAAAGATAAGGCTTTACTTTTTTATTCCTGACCACCTAGCATACTGTACTTCAACATTTATTATTCAATAATAATAAATAATGATGAATGTTTATTGATTAATTAAATTATGAAGTCAATAGAGGTGATCAAGAGGGGAGTCCTATGCCATGGAGCAGGCAAGAAAAAATTCAAAGCAAAAAAAGAGATTCAAGGACAGACTTTAAGAGTAAGCAAAAGAAAATTTTGTTTTTCATTTGTCCATTTTGTCATTTTGAGGTCAGTAGCATATCAAGTTATGAGTCCTATCCTTTTTTTGCACTGACAATATACTATAACTGCTGGTTTAATTTAACCACTATTTTATTCTCTTATTCAAAGTTCTATAGGCATGTACTTATTTTAAAAATTACCTTAAATTTTTTAGTGTTGCCTCATAATTCTCCTCCTTCTCCCTTTACTTACCCACACTGAGAAAATAAGAATTACAAAACCCATTATAAATTTATGCATAAACATATACAAATATATCCATGCTAAAAAAAAGTCCACATTAGCTATGTTCAAATAAGAAAGGAAAGAAGGAAGAAGGGTAGGGAAGAAAAGAAAAAAACAATTAAATTCTTTCATCTACATTATCTGCATCACTTCTCTGTCTAGAGGTGAATATTATATTTCATTATGAGACCTCCTTTCAAGAATTTTTTTGTTTTTTGCAAGGGAAAGGGGTTAAGTGACTTGCCCAAGGTCACACAGCTAGGTAATTATTAAGTATCCAAGGCCAGATTTAAACTCAGGTCATCCTGACTCCAGGGTCAGTGCTCTATCCACTTCACCACCTAGTTACCCCCTTTCAAGAAATTTTTAAGAAAGAATTAGGGAATCAGTTAGAGGAAAAACCTCTGTTTGCTTATATCTTCTTTCAAAACTGTATATGAATGATTTTTTTTTAGTTTTTTTTTTTACAGGGTAATGGGATTAAGTGGCTTGCCTAAGGCCACACAGCTAGGTAATTATTAAGTGTCTAAAGCTGGATTTGAACTCAGGTACTCCTGACTCCAAGGCCAGTGGTCTATCCACTGCACCACCTAGCAGCCCCTATATGAATGATTTTTGACTCAGTGTTTTTCCACTTGGCAAATAGTAGGTGAAGGCAACACAATATAAATGGGCACAATATCTTTTATTTTAATGGATGAAATATTTAAGTATTTAAGCAGCTCTTACCTATGGATGTATGGTTTTGTTCTGAGTTATCTCTGAGTTGTTGTGGCTCAGGCTATTTAAATTGATTGTCTTATTTCATATTCAAATAGTTGGCTCCAATCATCAATGAATGGGTTTAATTTATACCAACATATATGCATATATACTTGTATTCATATAAATACACACACTTTATCTATATATCTATATATATATATCATTATGTTAAACTCTATTTTTTAGGTTTCTTAAAGGTTTAAAGAAAATGGATAGTTAAAAAGTCTACCTTCAGATAAGAGATTCATTCAGGTTACCAGTCAAATAATCTTTTGTCTTTGACTTGCTTCCTTGAGACACAAGTGAACTTTTATTGTTTATGTGTAAGGTAATTATGTCCTATCTTCAAATTCAGATTTTGAATCCTTCTCTAGCCAGTTGCATCACATTTTCACAATTATTATAAAACACCAATAATAGCATAATAATCACAAATAATAATCAATAATAATGTTATAATAATCAATAACAAATACTAGGATGAGCTATCAACCATGATTTTTTTTTATCTTCACTATAGCTTTTTCCCCCCAACTATAAACAACAACTTTATAACAATTTCAAGATAAAACTGAGTAGATCATAGGATTTTTTCAAATAAAATATCACAAAAGTTTGGCTATAGGGAAAGAGTAAAGAAACACTACAAGAAACATTAAAGTAAATTCATGTGGGAAGAATTGATTCAGGGATTTTCAATAGACACTTTTATAAAGTACCATTGATCAAATTTTCTAAAATATCAGACTGAGTAGTTTCATTTTCTATCACATTTCTTCTCCAAAAGAGTAAAAAGCTAAGATATTTCTTAATTTAGCATGCCTGTCTAATGAAAGAAGGTACAATCAGTCTTCTTTTCATTATTAAACACAGGTACTGAATATTAAAAGACTAGCTATAACAACTACATACAACTCTGAGCTGTTGCGCTTATAATTTGACTGAGGAACATAGCTATTTACTTTACCACATTAACATCTCAAGCATCCATCCTCTCTTCTTTGCTTCTTTCACCATAACCTTATGTTAGGTCTGCAGTACCTCTTGTCTTGAGTATTTTATGAATCTCTTAGCTGACATCCTTAATTTTTATATTTTTCTTATTTTTGATTGAAATTTTATTTTATTTTTACAATTGCATGTTATGAAACTTTTTCAGCATTCAGCCACTTGAATTTTTATAATGTACACAATATTCTTCAACTCTCCTTTCCTACCCCCAAGTCCTCAGTGCTGAAATCTAGATAATGATTTGCATATATATATATTTATGTTTAACATGTTTAGATATTAGTCATTATTCTATATAAGTCCTTCCATGTTCCTCTAGTGTCTGATGATTCATGGTTTCTTTTTTTTAAGGTAATAATCTTTGTTCTTTCTTTAAACTCCACTGTTTTTTTCTCCAGATCAGAATATATTCTCCATCATGGTCTCCTAAAATTGTCCCTGATTGTTATACTGATGGAATGAGAATTAAGGTTGATCATCAAACCCATGTATCTGGTAGGGTGACTTCTAGTTCTGCTCATCTCTCTCAGCATCAATTCATGCAAGGTTTTCAAAGTTTTTTGAAGTCCCATGCCTCCTGATTTCTAATTAATATACATATACCACAATTTGTTCAGCCATCCCCCAATTGAAGGACATCCCCTTGATTTCCAATTCTTTGCCACTACAAGCAGAGCTGCTATGAATATTTTTGTACAAGTGACGGGTTTACCTTTTTTCATGGTCTTTTCATGATAGAGACCCAATAGAGATATTGTTGGATTAAAGGGTATGTACATTTTTATTATCCTTTGGGCATAATTCCAAATTTCTCTCCAGACAGGTTGGATTGTCCACAGGTCTACCAGCAATGGATCAGTGTTCCAGATTTCACACATCCCTTCCAACATTGATCATTGTCCTTTCTGGTCATATTGGCCAATCTGAGATGTATGAGGTGGTACCTCAGAGCTGCTGTAATTTACATTTCTCTAATTAGTAATCATTTTGAGCAATTTTCCATACGAGAATGGATAGTTTTGATTTCCTCATCTGCAAATTGCCTTTGTGTATCCTTTGACCATTTGTCAGTTAGAGAATGTCATTTTTTAAAAAAAGAGTCCTTTGTCAGAAACAGTAATTGTAAAAATTATTTCCCAATTTACCACATTTATTTTTATCTGGTTACAGTTGTTTTGTTTGTGCTAAACCTCTTTAATTTAATGTTATCTAAATTATGCATTTTATTTTTAATGATGCTCTGCATCTCTTCCTTGCTCATAGATCAACAGCTAAGCTATTCTTTGTTCTCCCAGTTTGCTTCTAAAATTGTCTCAATCCTGCACTCACTTTGATCTTATCTTGGTGTAAGGTGTGAAATGTTGGTCTAATCCAAGTTTCTGCCACACTATCTTCCAATTTTCCCAACAGATTTTATCAAAGAGTAAGTTTTTATCCAGAAGCTGGACTATTTGAGTTTATCAAACAACAGATTACTGTAATCATTTCCTTCTATGTCTTTTGCACCAAATCTATTCCACTGATCCACAACTCTATTTCTTAGGCAGTATCAGACATTTTTGATGACTGCTGCTTTATAATATAATTTTAGATTTTGTAAGATTAAGCCACTTCTACATTTTTTCATTAAATCCCTTGATAGTCTTGACTTTTGTTTCACTATGCAAATTTAGTTATAATTTTTCCTAGCTCATTAAAGTAATTTTTTTAGAATTTTGATTGGTAGGGCACTAAATAAGTAGTTTAATTTGGACAAAATTGTCATTTTTATTATATAAGCTTGCCCCATATCCACAAGCAGTTGATATTTGCCCAGTTATTTAGATGTGATTTTATTTGTGTGAAAAGTGTTTTAAATATGTTTTCATAGAGTTTCTGAGACTGCCTTGACAGGTAGACTAACAAGTATTTTAGATTGTCTCAAGTTATTTTAAATGAGATTTCTCTAACTTTTGTTGCTGTATCTTGCTACCAATATATAGAAATGCTGAGGATTTATGTAGGTTTATATATATATATATATATATATATATATATATATATATATATATATATATATATTTTATATCTTGCACCTTTTGTAAAGTTGCTAATTGTTTCTAGTAGTTTTTAGATGATTTTTTGGAGTTTGTCAGGTATAACATCATGTCATCTGCAAAGAGTATGAATTTTGTTTCTTCATTCCAAATTCTAATTCCTTCATTTTCTTTTTCTCCTCTTATTATTGAAGCTAACATTTCTAATACAATATTGAATAGTAGTGGTGGGCATATTTTTTCACCCCTGATCTTATTGGAAATGCCTCTAGCATTATATATTATATATTACATATATTATATATTACATATAATTACATCTATTATATATTATCTATAATTCTTGTTGATCATTTTAGATAGAAACTGCTTATTACTCTAAGGAACAATCCATTGATTCCTAGCTTTCTAGTGTTTTTAGTAGGAATGGGTACTATGTTTTTTCGAAGGCTTTTTCAGCATCTATTGAGATAATCATAAGATTTCTGATTGTTTGGTGTTTGATAAAGTGAATTATACTGATAGTTTTCCTAATATCGAATCAACCCTGCATTCCTGGAATAAATTCTCCTTGGTTACTTTCTTATTCCATCAGTGCAACAATCAGGCACAATTTTGGGGTATCTGCAATGGAGAATACCATCTGTATCCAGAGAAAGAATTGTGGAGGTTTGTTTTCAGGTTTTTGCAAGGCAAATGGGGTTAAGTGGATTGCCCAAGGCCACACAGCTAGGTAATTATTAAGTGTCTGAAGCAGGATCTGAACTTAGGTCCAGGACCGGTGCTCTATCCACTGTGGCACCTAGCCATCCTGAATTGTAGAGTTTGAACAAAGACCAAAGGCCTTTAATTTAAAAAAAAAAATCATTATGTAATTTTGCTATCTCTTATACTTTATTTTTCTTCCTTAAAGGATATGGTTTTTCTCTCTCATCACATTCAACTTAGATCAATGTATACCATGGAAACAATGTAAAGACTAACAGACTGTCATCTGTGTGGTGGGGGTGGGGTGGGGTGGGGGAGGGAAGCAAGTTTAAAGGAAAAATTGGAAAATTCAAAATAAATAAAATGTTTCTAAAAAATAAATTCTGTTTGGTCATACTGTATTATCCTAATGATAACTTGACTTTGCTAAGATTTTATTTAAGATTTTTACATCCATATTCATTAACTCTGAGAGAGGAAGGTTGAGTGAGGTCTCTCATCAGTAGAGTTTTGCTATGTCTTCCTCTAATTCATTTAGCTTCTCCCCTAAGAATTTGGATGCTATACCACTTAATGAATACACATTTAGTATGGAGATTGCAATTTTCTATGGTCCCTTTTAGGAGGATACAGTTTCCTTCCTATCTCTTTTAATGAGATCTATTTTAGCATCTGCTTTGTCTAAAATATGGATTGCTATCACTGCTTTTTTTCACTTCAGCTGAAGCATAATTTATTCTGCTCCAACTTTTTACCTTTACACTGTATGTATCTCTCTGCTTCAAATGAGGTTCTTTTAAGCAGCATATTGTAGGATTCTGTTTTTTAATCCACTATGATATTCACTTATGTTTTATGGAAGAATTTATCCTATCCACATTTAAAGTTATAATTACTAACTCTTTATTGTTCTCTATGGTATCTTTTCTCCATTTTATCTTTTTCATCTGTTGCTTGAGCCATTAATTCTATAAAATGTGGTTATTTAGTTTCCAATTAGTTTTGTTTCCCCTCAATGTTTTCAGGAACCCCAATGTTTCTTAAGTTATCTCTTCTAGATCTATTTTCCAGGTCAGTTGTTTTGCCAATAAGACATTTTATATTTTCATTTTTTGTTTATTTTAATAGATTCTTGTTGAATCATGAAGTCAGTAGTTTCCACAGATTACAATTTTTTAAGAGAAGAGTTTTCTTCATTTAACTTTTTCAACACCTTTTTCAATTGGTCAATTCTGTTTTTGAAGGAGTTTTCCTTTTGCTCAATTGTGGTTTTGAGAGAATTACTTTCTTCTGCACTTGTCCAATTGTATTTTTATCTTCTTGTTGCAAGATGATAACTTTCTCTTTCAAAATGTTATTTTTCTCTTGTGTTTCTTTTTCCAATTTTTCTAATTTATTTTTAAATTCCCTCCTGATCTCTTCTAAGATATCTTTCCAGGCTGGGGACCAATCCATATTCTCCTGTGAAACTCTAGTTCTTTCTGGGTTAGTATCTTTTTCTTTGAGGAAACATTCAATGGATCCCATTTTCATTGGCTTTCTTCATTTTCCTAGGTTCTTGCATTGGGGGAAAGACTCATTCAAGGACCTTTGGTGCTGAAATCTCTAGAGGTTTTGCTCACTGGGTTTAATAACTCCAAGTGGAGTGTCAGTGGCCTTGATTAGTGGCCCACTTCCCAGTCCTGGTGGGGTGGGGGCCAACAGGATCTGGATTATCCTTGAACTAACCTGGACTTCACTGAAAACACTGGAGCTCATGGACCTGGTCTTCCAGAGCAATTGAACTGACCAGATCCATGTCTAGTTGCTGTGCTGGATCTCTCCTGCACCACACAATAAATATTTCTGTGCTGAAGCTCTCCCCACCACCATATATACAACAAATGTTTTCTGCAGCTGTTCTCAGGTTAGTCCTCAGACCTCAGGCCCCTGCCCCTATGCTGGCTCTCTACTCTCTGCCCTCAGCTCACCCATGCTTACCTGGGACAGATCTTGCTGATAGGTATTCTTCTCTGGGTTTTGTGGATCCAAATTCTGTTAAGAGGCTTGGTTCATGTTAATTCTGAGGGAAAGCCAAAAGAACTTCAGATGGTGCCTGGCTTCTCTCCACCATCTTTCTGGATGTCTGATTGATGGTTTCTTATAAAGCAATAGTAATCTATAACATTAATATACCATAATTAGCTCAGTCATTCCTCAATTGAAGAACATCCCTTCAATTACTAATTCTTTGCCAATTCAAAACAAGGAGCTATATATATTTTGAACATGTATGACTTTCCTGATTTTTATAATTTCTTCTGAATATAGACCTAGTATTGATATTGCTGAGTTAAAAGGCATGATCAGTTTTATTGCACTTTGGGCATAGTTTCATATTGTTCTCCAGAATGGTTGAATTAGTTAACAACTCAACTAACAGTACATTAATGTCTCAATCCTCCTACAACCTCTCCACCATTGGCAGTTTTCCTTTTTTTTATCATCATGACCAATCTGACAGGTGTGAGGTAGTACATCATAGTTGTTTTGATCTGCATTTCTTCAATCAATAATGATTCAGAGAATTTTTTCATGTGATCACATGTGTGTATATATGTGTTTGTGTGTGTATAAATATATATATATATATATATATATATATGTCTTTAATTTCCTTGAATGAAAAACACCTATTCATATCATTTGTCCATTTATAATATGGAGAATGATTTGTAACCTTAGAAATTTGATTCCATTCTCTATATATTTTAGAAATGAAACCTTTATCAGAACCCTTAGCTGTGAAAATTGTTTCCCAGCTTTCTGTTTTCCTTCAAATATTGCTGCATTGGTATTATTATTGCAAACATTTTTTTATTGAATATGGTCAAAATCTTCCATTTTGCAATTTTTTATGCACTCTATTTCTTGCTTGGTCATAAATGTCTCCTCTTTCCATAGATCTGATAGAGTATTTTTCTTGATCTGTTAATTGATCTATGGGTTTTGCTCTTTATTTCTGACTCCTGTTCCCATTTTGACCTTATTTTGGTATAGCATATGAGATGTGATTCTATACCTATTTTTTGTCACAATATTTTCCATTTTTTCCCAGCAATTTTTATCAAATAGTG
The DNA here is from genome assembly GCF_037893015.1 of Macrotis lagotis. NCBI lineage: Eukaryota > Metazoa > Chordata > Mammalia > Peramelemorphia > Peramelidae > Macrotis > Macrotis lagotis. Next base: position 160,830,389 of record NC_133664.1, on the reverse strand, counting down.
AATTCTTGTCCTAGAAGTTAGTCTTACGGTTTTTATCAAGTAATAGATTATTATAGTCATGTATCATTGTTTCTTTTCTAATAACTCTAATCAATTGGCTATTACTCTATTTCTTTATTTCTTTCTTTATTTTTTGGTAAGACAATTTTGGCAAGACAGGATTTGAACTCAGGTCCTCCCGACTCCAGGACTGGTGCTCTATCCACTCTGCCACCTGCCTGCATTCCCATTACACTGTTTCTTAATCAGTACTAGGCACTTTTGATGACTGCTTCTTTATATTATACTATTGATGTAGCCCTTTACATATTTTTTCATTAGTTTACTTGGTATTCTTGACCTTTTGTTTCTCCAGATGAATTTTACTCTTTTTATAGCTCTGTAACAATGTTATTTGATAGTGTGATTGCTATGGAACTGAATAAATAATTTTATTTGGGCATAATTTTCATTTTTTATTAAATTAGCTTGGCCTAAACATGAGCAAATGATGTTTTTCCAGTTGTCTAAATTGGACTTTACTTATCTGAAACATGTTCTGTATTTGTTTCATACAGGTTCTGATTTTGACTTAGGAGACAGATTCCCAAATATTTTATTATATCTAAAGAATAAAATCTTTAGATAGAATTTCTCTTTCTATCACTTGAGCTTGGGTTTTGTTCATATGTGGAAATGTAGATGATTTATGTGGTTTTATTTTATATCCTGCTACTTTGCTGAAGTTGTTAATCCTTTCAAATATTTTTTAAATTGATTTTCTAGGATTCTCTAAGTATATCATCATATAATCTTCAAAGAATGAAAGTTTTACTTTATCATTGCCAATTCTGATTCCTTCAATTTCTTTTTCTTCTCTTATTGCTAAAGCTAACATTTATAATACTTTACTGAATAGTCATAGTAATAATGGGCATCTTTGCTTCATCCCTACTCTTTGGAAATCCTCCAAGTTTATCTGCATTACATATAATATTTGTTGATGGTTTTTATAAATACTGCTTATTATTTTAAGGAAAATTTCATTTATTCCTATACTTTCTAGTATTGTTATTAGGAATGTATGGTGTTATTTTATCAAAGTTTTTTTTAGAATCTATTGAAATAATCATATTGTTTCTGTTGGTTCTGCTATATATAAGTTCAGTTATGTTGAGTATTTTCCTAATATTGAACAACACCTGCCAAATTGTATAAATACTACTGGGCCATGGTGTATTATCCTAGTAATAAGTTGTAATCTCTTTGCTAAAATTTTATTTAAAATTTTTGTATCAATGATCATTAGAGAGATTGGTCTATAGTTTTCTTTGCTTTATCTCTTCCTGGTTTAGGTATCAGCACCATATTGGGGTCAAGGAATTTAGAATTTAACAGAACTCTTTCTTCTCATATTTTTAAAAATAGCTTATTTTGAATTAGAACTAATTGTTCTTAAATGTTTGGTAGAATTTCCTTGTACATCCATCTGGGCCTGGGGAACCTTTTCTTAGGGAGTTTATTGATGATTTCTTCAATTTCTTTTCCTGAAATGGGGTTATTTTAAATATTTTATTTGCTTTTCTGTTAATCTGGGCAGTTTATGGTTTTGTAAATAATCACTTAGGTTGTTAAATTTATTGGGATACATTTGGGAAAAAATAGCTCTGAAGTATCTCTTTAATTTCCTCCTCATTGATGATTGATATATTCATTCTTTTCATTTTTTTCTTTTTTTGCAAGGCAATGGGGTTAAGTAGTTTGTCCAAGACCACACAGCTAGGTAATTATGAAGTGTCTGAAGCTAGATTTGAACTCAGTTACTCCTGACTCCAGGGCTGGTGCTCTATCCATAGCACCACCTAGCCACCCCAATTCTTTTCATTTTTGATATGGTAATTTATTATTCTTCTTTCCTTTTTTTCATCAAATTAATCAATGATTTATCTATTTTATTGATTTTTTTTCATAAAACCAACTTATTTCATTTATTAGGTCAATGGTTTTCTTTCTTTAAATTTTATTAATCTCTCAGGAGAACTACCCTGATATACTGGAACTAGAGGGAAAAATAATTATTGAAAGAATTCATTGATCTCCACCTGAAAGAGATCCCAAAAGGAAAACACCAAGGAATATTATGGCCAAACTCAAAAACTATCAGATCATGAAGAAAATCCTGCAAGTGGCCAGAAAGAAACAATTCAAATACCAAGGAGCCACAATCATGATTACAGAGGACATGGCTACACCAACATTAAGGTATTGAAGGGCCTGTAATATGATATTCTAGAGGGCAAGGGAGCTTGGATTGCAGACAAGAATTCACCATCTAGCACCACTTGAAACTTCTCTTTCAGAGGAAAAGATGAACATTTAATGAAATAGGAGACTTTTCATTTTTCCTGATGAAAAGATTAAAGCTAAACTGAAAATGTGATCCTCAAACAGGAGACTCAAAGAATACATGAAAAGGTAAACAGAGGGAAATGGAAAAAAACTGTTATCTAATAGGATTCAACTGTTATATACCCACCTGGGAGGAAGATTCTCATAGCAATTGAGAATTGTAAATATATTATAGGGAATATACTTAGGCAGAAGTAATGGACACTCATGAGATGTTCATGTTTCTGATGGAATGATTTAAAAATAATATCTCATTGAAAATTGAGGACAGTAAAGAGACAAGAGGAAGAGGGAGATTTAATGGGGTAAATTATATCACATGAACAAGTACAAAGGCCCTAATACAATAGAGGGGAATAAGGGAGGAGGTGAGAACTATCTGAATCTTATTCTCTTCATGTTTGATTTATAGAGGGATTAACACTCACACTCAGTTGAGTTTAGAAACTTATCTTACCTTTCAATTATGAGGAAGGGAAGGGGGGAAGGAGAAACTGAAAGAAGGAAGGGAAAGAAGAGGGGATAACACAAAAGGGGGGAAGAATAGGGATTTGGTTGGAACTATGCCTAATTCCTTCTATGATACTAATATGGTGCTGATACCTATACCAGGAGGAGTCAAAATAGAGAAATAAAATTATAAATCAATCTCTCTAATGGATATGGATACAGAATTAAATAAAATATTAGCAAAATGATTTCAACAATTGCTATAATAATGCACTATGACCAAGCAGGATTTACTTCAGGAATGCAGGATTGGTTTAAAATTAGAAAAAAAAATATCAGTATAATTGACTATATCAATAACAAACATACAGAAATCATATGATTATATTAATAAATATCCAAAAAGCCTTTAACAAAATACAGCACCCATTACTACTGAAAATTCTTGAGAGCATGGGAATAAATGGATCCTTCCTTAAAATGATAAATATCTATCTGAAACCATCAAGAAGCATTTCATGCAATGGGGACAAGCTAGAGTCATTACCAATAAGATCAGGGATTAAACAAGGATGCCCGTTACCACCACTGCTAGTCAATATTTTATTAAACATGTTAGCTTTAGAAATAAAAGAAGAAAAAGAAACTGAATGAATTAGAACTGGGAATGAAAAAACAAAGCAAGAACCCTCAAAATTCATCTAAAAATCTCCTGGAAACAATTAGCAACTTTAGCAAAGTCTCAAGATTTAAAATAAACCCACATAAATCCTCAACATTTCTATATATTACAAACACGATACAGCATCAAGATTTAGAAAGAGAAATCGCATTTAAAATAAGACACCATAAAATACTTTGGAATCTACCTGCCAAGGCAAACACAGAAACTTTATGAAAACAACTATAAAACACTTTTCACGTAAATAATCAAATTTAAATAACTAGGCCAATATCAACTGCTCATGGATAGACTGAGCTAATATAATAAAACTGACAACTCTACCTAAGTAAAACTACTTATTTAGTGCCACATCAAGAAAACTTCAAAAAAATTACTTTATTGAACTAGAAAAAAATAGTAACTAAATTCATATAGAGAAACAAAAAGTCAAGAATATGAAGGTAAGATTTAATGAAAAAAGTACAAAAGAAGGTCATTTAGCCTTACCAGATCTAAAATTATATTATAAAACACCAGTCATCATCAAAACTGTCTGATACTGGCTAAAAATAGAGTGATGGGGGCAGCTAGGTGCCACATTGGATAGAGCACCAACTTGGAGTCAGTAGGACCTGAGTTCAAATCCGACCTCAGACACTGGCTGTGTGACCTTGGGAAACTCACTTAACCCCATTGTCTTAAATAAAGAAAAATTTAAAAATAATAATTAAAAAAAGAAATAGAATTGTGGATCAGTGGAATAGATTAAGTTCAAAAGAGACAGCAAGAAATTATTATAGTAATCTACTGTTTGATAAACTCTAAGAGTCCAGATTCTCGGAAAAGAACTCACTGTTTGATTAAAAGCTGCTGAGAAAACTGGAAGTAAATATGGCAGAAACTAGGATTAGAACAACATCTTACACTCTACACTAAGGTAAGGTAAAAATGGGTTCAGTATTTAGACATAAAAGGCAATATTTTAATCAAATTAGGAGAACAAGTTATAGTTTACCTTGTCAGACCTATGATAAAGAGAGCAGTTTATGCCCAAAGAAGAGATAGAGAATGCCATTGGAAAAAACTGCATAATTTTGATTATAATAAATTAATAAGCTTTTGCATAAACAAAACCACTGTAATCAAGATCAAAAGAAATGCAGTAAATTGGGAATTAACTTTTACAATTAGAGTTTCTGAAAAAGGACTCAATTCAAAAATATATAGAGAACTGAGTCAAATTTATAAAAAAAATGTCATTACCCTATTGACAAATGGTCAAAACATATGCAAAGACAAATCTCAGATGAGGAAATCAAAACTATCTATAGTCATATGAAAAGTTGCTCTAAATCATTATTGACCAGAGAAATACAACTTAAAGATTCTTTGAGGTATCACTTCATACTTCTCAGTTTAGTCAGTATGATGTGGGTAATCTGATACATCAATGCATTGTTGGTAGAGCATTGAGGGCAATTTTTGGAGAGCAATTTTGGAATTATGCCCAAAGGACAATGAAAATGTGCATTCCCTTTGATCCAGCAATACCACTACTGGCTTTATATCCCGAAGATATCATGAAGAATGGTAAAAACCCCATATGTACAAAAATATTCACAGCAGCTCTGTTTGTAGTGGCAAAGAACAGGAAATTGAGGGGATGTCAATCAACTGGGGCATGGCTGAACTAATTGTGGTGTATGTATGTGACAGAACATTAATGTTCTATAAGATATCAAGAATGATGGATTTCAAAACTGCCTGGAAAGACTTGTAGGAGCTGATGCTTAGTGAGATGAGTGGAACCTAAAGAACATTATACAACTTAACAACAGGGTGATTATTAACCTTGATGGACTTGTTCACTCCATCAGTGTAATAATCAGGGACAATTTTAGTGTATCCATGATGGAGAATACTATTTGAATCCAAATAAGGAACTAAGGAGTTTAAACAAAGACCAAAGATTATTATCTTAAATTTTTAAAATTTGCCTTTATATATTACATAATTTTGCTATATTTAATGTTTTCTTTCTTCCTTATGGATCTGTTTTTTTCACTCAAGACATTCAATTTTGATCTATACATATCATGGAACAAATGTAAAGACTATATCAGATTGCCTTCTGTTGGGGGGAGAGGGGATGTAAGGGAGGGAAGTGGAAAATTGTAAAATTCAAAACTTTGCAAAAATGTCTGGTACATTGTATGCCATTGGAAAACAAATAAAATATTTATATAATTAAAAACACTTAAAATAAAAAAAATTATGTAACGATTCTTTGTGAGATTATCATCCAATGACCAGTGTGAATTGGTGAAATCAGGTTAAACTAGTGAAACTTCAGTCCCCATAACACAAGACTTAATTGATCTAGAAGACCTTCTGTCTCTCCCTGTCCCAGGTATCATAGTTCTGCATAATTTCCTGACTCTGCCTTTTAATCTTCATGTTCTTTTTTGGTAATTCAGAATATAACATTATTTTATCTTTTTTAGACTACCCTATTCTTTATCTTCAAAGGTAATGAATCTATTTCCTATTAGTGTCAGTTTAGTCCTTTGACAGATTTGAGCCCCAAGTGGTTCTTGGGCCTTTGATCTTTTGTACTGTGCCAGTGAATTGACATACTACTAGAGAAAGAGAAACAGATCAATAATAGCAATTTGTGTTAAAATGAAACCTGAATTTAAGAAGAATTTAAAGCTAAATGGAAGGACTGTTCATAAGGTCTTCTTTGAGAGTTACAAAATAAGGGGTCAATAAAATTGATTATTGAAGCCAAAGGCAGAAACCCCCATCATTCCATGGTGGTACTTGGTGCTCTTATCTTGTGCTAATGAATAGTATGAGGCAAAAATAAAGATGTTCACAGAGATAATTGGAACCTATGAGTTCTGCAACAACTGTTAAAGAAAATGGAAATGTAGAAACATTCCATAAATAAAATTGATAAAATTCTAGATGTATCAACACATGATGACTTCATTAGAAAATAGAGTATATAGCAATAATATATTGGAAAATATTATTGTGGAATAACAAATGAAAGATGCCCAAATATTCTAAACCATAAGAAAAGAAACTTAGGCACAGAAGATATCCTGGGTACTAAACTATTTTCATATGTCCCCTCCCATCATACTTTTATGTCATACTTGGGACCTATATTGTACCTAAACTTTTTATGCCTTTCAGTACTAATTGTCTGTAGTATACATTGAATTTCAATTAAATTGCTCTAACGTAATTCCTTCTTTGTTTCTGTGGTTTTGTCAAAGAAGTAAGTTTTCTAGACTGTCCTATTTCCTGCCATCATGTGTGTGTGTGTGTGTGTGTGTGTGTGTGTACTTTCTTCCTTTTATTGAAGGTATCTCTAACCAGAGACATATGATAGTAATGATTTTCATTTCATCCATTCTAGATGAAAATTATGAAGTTTTATTTGCTTTCTTGCATTATGACCTCTATCTCCTCTCAATTGGTATTTCAGTGTCATACATTTATGTAGAACATCTGGTGCCATCACTGTTTCCTTGGATTTGGAATTTCCATGTTTATTGATTGCTTAACATCTTTGTATGTTATAGTGCATGTGATATTGGAAGTAGTAGTTCTTCAAATTTTTGAAGTAATTTACTTTTTAATCTATCTGGTCCTTGGATTTTTTTTCCTCTTGGAAGTACACTTATAGTTTGTTCATTTTACTTTTTTTTGAGATTAAATTATTTCAAATCTCCATGACTTTGTTAATGTTGTTGTTCAGTCATTTTTCAGTCATATCTGACTCATCATGATTCCAGTTCTTGGGTTTTCTTGGCAAAGATATTAGAGAAGTATCAACTTATTTTACAAGTGAGGAATTAAGACAAACACAGTTAAGTGACTTGCCCAGGGTCATATAGATCATCATTTTCGGAAGCTGGATTTGAACTCATGAAGAGAGATCTTCCTCATTCCAAGTCCTGTGCTCTTTCAACTATAGCCCCTGGATGCTAATCTATGTAAATATTTTAGACATTCATCAATTTCATTGGCATTCACTTGGGCACAGTATTTTTAAATGTCTTTTATTTCATCATGTCTATTGTGATTTTTAAAATTTTTAGTCTGTAATATGACTTTTTTCTTTTGAAGATCAGATGAAGCAATGAATTATGTTTTATTTTTCTATAAAATAGTTTCTAGTTGTATATTATTAATTCAGTGATTTTTTCTTTTCAGTTGTGTTCATCTTTTATTTTATTTTCATTCAGTATTGTATTTAGTTGAGATCTTTTGATTTATTGTTTTCTTTATTTTTTAAAAAAAATTATATTTCCAGTTCATTGATCTCTTCTTGCTTTCATTTGTTGATGAAAATGCTTAGTGATATTTTTTTCCTCCAAGGGTTGTTTGGCTTCAGCCCAAAATCTTATTATTGTCTCATTGTTGTAATTTCCTTTGATGAAATTATTGTTTCTATGATTTTTTTTCTTTGAATCACTACTTCCTTGGGATTAACTTATTTCCTTCATAGCAGTTTTAATTTTTTTTCTTTCACGAACCTTTAGAGATAAATTTTATTGCATTGAGGTCAATGAAGGATATGTTTATTATTTTTGCTTTTCTGTATTTGTTTCTCAGGTTTTTAATGTCCAACAAGTATGTGATGAGAGCAGTACTTCTCAAGTGGTTTGTGCTAACTTTTCCTTGGGGGTATTTCCTTCAAAGGGTAGGGTAGTTTTCCTTAAAAAATATTATATATCCTCTATTGGGATTGACTTAGTTACCTTATGGTCCAAGTAAAACAACACAAAACAAAAATAACATAGGAAGAGTCAGATGCTCCTTCCTTAGGCTTCTGACTGGTGGCCAACATGTTAGTCAGCCAACATTGCTATAGGGAAACTACCAAAAAGAATCAGATGTGTTTATGCTAAATAGTCTTTTCCTGCTATGATTGTCCAAATCAGGTTTCTGCTTATCTTGTGACTTCCTGGTGGAACCCCTCTTTCAATGTTTATAGATTCTGGCCATTTTTCTGTGTAGTCCACAACTAGATGAAGGAGTTTGGTGATTTTTTTTTGGCCAGGCAATGGGGTTTAGTGAGTTGCCCATTGTCACACAGATGAGTAAGTATTAAATATCTGAGGTCTGATTTGAACTCAGGTCCTCCTGATTCCAGGGTCGATGCTCTATTCTTTGTGCCACCTAGCTGTCCCATTGATGTTTCTTTTTAGATCCCTTGATAATTATTTCATCTGGTTCCTTTTAAATTATTTCTGGAGATTTTAATGGATAAATTGTCTCCTTTAAGACCTTTCACAAGATTATCTTAACTAGAAGTTATCTACAAATATCTTCTTACCTAATTTTTTCCCGTTTTTAATTACATATATAGGCAAAATATATCTTAGGCTATAAAGCCTAATGAAATCTGTTCATTAGATTGTGAGCACTTGGAGGACAGAGACTATTTTGTTTCTTTTTGTATCCCCATTGTTTAGCACAGTGTCTGACCTATATTAGATGCTTAATAAATGTTTGATTCATTGATTTGTTGAATTTTGTTGAAAATTATTAAAAACCTGCTGATTTTCCTTTATCTGAATGCTTTTTAAGAACAATAATTATCAGGGGTGGAGCCAAGATGGCAACAGGAGAGGATCCTATCTTTGGTACTCTCTTTCAAAACTTATAAACTAAGGACTCTAACTAAACCTACCAGAGACAAAATCCACAGAGGGATCCAGTGAGGCAGTTCTCCAAGCCAGGGTAACCTGGAAAAGAGCAGAAAGACTCCATGGAGTTGGAGGGGTGGCCACCAGAGCAAAGCAACTTCAGCCTCACAGAGGCAGCCCCAGGGTGCTGGGAGCCACAGCTCACCTCAGAAGGGGCAGTTTCCTGACCTACAGTCAGAGAGCACCAGGCAAAACTTGGAGGATTAGGGGGGGACCTCTGCCAGTGCAAGTACGTGAAGCCCAGCCCTCAGGGCACTCAGCAAGCCCAGATCCAGAAACCAGAAGCAGGAGCCCCTCAGGCATGAGTGCTGAGCCTAGGGAGGGGAGTGGAGAGAGACAGCTGAACTCTGTCCTCTGTCCCTGGAACAGGACTCTGGCTCTGAGCACATTCAGATCCTGAACCCAGTTTAGGACCCCCATAGAATAGCAGGGGACCCCCCCCCCACCTCAGCCCTGTGGCAGAGGGGTGCACTTGTGGTCATTCACAGACCAGGAGGGAAAACAGAGCTTCACACACTGAGATCCTTGTGGGAAAGGGATGTCCCAATAATACTCAAAAGCTCAGGAAGCACCCCAAAACCAGGCACTGGCTGGAAAAATGAGTAAACAGACAAAAAAGAACAACATTGAGAAATACTTTGCCTATGATCCCAAGAAGGATCAAAACACTCAATCTGAAGATGAGGAAGTGCAAGCTCCTGCATCTAAAGCCTCTAAGAAAAACAGAAATTGGGCTCAGGCTATGATAGAGCTCAAAAAAGACTTTGAAAATAAAGTGAGGGAGATAGAAGAAAAATTGGGAAAAGAAATGAGAGAGATTCAGGAAAAATATGCAGCTTAGTCAAGGAGATACAAAAAAAAATGCTGAAGAAAATAACATGTTAAAAACCAGCTTAGGTCAAATGGATAAAACAGTTCAAAATGTTATTGAGGAGAAGAATGTTTTAAAATAAGCAGAATTGGCCAGATGGAAAAAGAGATAAGAAAGCTCCCTGAGGAAAACAAATCCTTCTGATGTAGAATGGAACTGAGGGAGGCTGCTTATTTTACAAGAAATCAGGACACAATACTTCAAAATCAAAAGAATGAAAAATTAGAAGAAAATGGGAACATGGGAAACATCTCATTGATCTGGAAAATAGATTTTGGAAAGATAATCTAAAAATTATTGTAATACCTGAAAAACATGATCAGGAAAAGAGCCGTGACATCATTTTCAAAGAATTACTACAGGAAAGTTGCCCTGATATCCTAGAATCAGAGGGCAAAATAGAAATGGAGAGAATCCACTGATCTCCCTGAGAAAGATATCCAAAGAAAACAACACCCAGGAATATTATAGCCAAGTTCCAGAACTCCCAAGTCAAAGAGAAAATATTATAAGCAGCCAGAAAGACACAATTCAAATACAGTGGAACTGCAATCAGGATCTCACAGAACTTAGCAGCATCTACATTAAAAGCTCTTAGGGATTGGAATATAATATTCCAGAAGGCAAAAAAGCTCAGAAAGCAACTGAGAATCAACTACCAAGCAAAAATGAATGTCCTCTTCCAGGAAAAAAGATGGACTTTCAATGAAACAGGGGAATTTCAAATGTTTCTGTTGGAATGGCCAGAGCTGAACAGGTTTGATCTTCAATACAGGACTTAGGTTAAGCATAGAGAGTGGAGGAGAAGGAGAAAATATCAGGGACTTAATGATGATGAACTACATGTATTTCTGCATAGAAAAATGATACTGATAATACTCATGAGAAACCTCTCATTTAATAGAACAGTTAGAGGGAGCTTGTGTAGATGAAGCACGGGAGAGACCTAAATTTGAAGATATAATGTGGTGTAAAAATGGAGTCAATGGCTAAAAGGGAAACGTAATGGGAGAAAGAAAAAAGGAGAGGTGGAATAGGCTAAGATATTTCATATAATAAGATTTTTTATTACAATGAATTATTGCAATGAAATGGAAGGGGAAGGCAAGGGGGAATGAGGAAATCTTCACTTTCTTAAGAGGTGGCTAGGAGAGGAACAGCATATATACTCAATGTGGTATAGACTTCTGGTGTAATAAAGAGAGAAGGGGGACAGGGGGGATGTGAGTGATGGAGGAGAGAATGGATGGGGGGAGAGTGGTCAGATATAACACATTTTCTTTTTTTACTTCTTGCAAGGTGCTGAGATTGGATGGACTGTCCAGGACCATAGGACTGGGTGGATGCTGGGCCTAAGGGGTTGTATGTTGTGCTCAGGGCCTCTTGGTTCCAGGCCTGGGGATATTCTGCTGCACCACACAGCTACCCTACAGAAGAGACAGCATGAAAGGAGAGAGAAAATATGGTATATGGTAGTGGAGAAGTACAAATGGAGGGAGTTGCAATCAGCAATGGCAATGTTGGAAAAATATGGAAAAAAACTTTTGTGTTGGACTTATCATAAAGAATGTGATACACCTGTGACAGAGCTGGAGGTGTTGGAACACAGACTATAGCACATTTTTTTATTATTATCATTTAGGGGGTGGATTGCAGGGTAGATGGGGCTGGTGGCTTGCCTGTGGCTGCACAGCTGGGTGATTGTTGGGTATCTGTGGCTGGATTTGGACCCAGGTGCTCCTGGCTCCAGGGTCAATGCTCTGTCCACCACCTGGCCACCCCTATTATCATTATTATTTTATTTTATTTTCATTTTGTTGTTGTTTTTGCAGGGCAATAGGGTTGAGGTGGCTTGCTTGGGGTGGGGGTCACACAGCTGGGTGATTGTTGGGTGTCTGGGGCTGGATTTGGGCTCAGGTGCTCCTGGCTGCAGGGCAAGTTCTCTGTCCATTGAGGCACCTGACCACACCTACTATAATTCTTATTATTATTTCTTTTAATTTTAATTTTAATTTTTTTCTCTCTCTCCTTTACTTTATTGCTCATGTGGGTCTATATTTTTGGGGAGATGTGGTATTATGCTTACTCTTAAACAAGAATATTTTAGCAAGGTATAAAAAAGCATTATTTGTACAAAATAAGAATAAACAAATAAAAAAAGATTTAAAAAAGAACAATATGCATCTATTTTTTTATTGAATGCCATGAAGTAGTTTGATCATGCATTGACATTTGCATTAGGTTTTTAGATGGATATGAGATTTCACTAATCTTCATGCATATTGCATATAGTAATACCTACTTACTTTTTCATATTTTCATTAATCACTTTTGGATTATAGTATTCATTAATCATAATCCCATGCTACTCAATAATTTTCCAAGTAAATAAATTGAGATCATGCTCATAATCATAAATTAGTAAGTCATAGAATTCAAATCCAGGTCTTCTGATTCCAAACTCAGTCCTCTTCCACCCATCCAGTGGGTTGGAAACATTCCTCTGCTTCTTTAATACCTAATATTTAATAGTGTGTCAAACATTTGTTGTCTCTTATAATATCTACATTACCACCTCTCCTTTTCTCATCACCATTCTTAATTTTTAAAAATATTTTATTTATTTTTCCAACTAAAAGCAATGCTAGTTTTCAACAATCAATTCTTTGCAATATTTTGAGTTTCACATTTTTCTCCCTCTCTCCTTTCCCTCCCTCCTCCTCCTGCCAGAAGGTAATATAATATGGGTTATTCATGTATAACTCTCTTCAGCACAAATGTATATTAATCATATTGTGAAAGAAGAATAAAATAGAAATGGGGAAAATCAGAGGGGGGAAATCCATAATACATAGGATAAATTTTAAAATTTTGATAGTAAACTCTGGGCCTAATTTAAACTCTATAGTTCTTTCTCTGGATATGGATGGTATTTTCCAATGTAAGTCTTTGCTTATTGTACTGCTGAAATGTACAAGTCCATCATTGTTGATCATCTGATGACCTTTGTTTTATTTTGAAGCCAAATAACTATGTATCCAAATATTTAGATGTCAATGCACATGAATCAGATGTATATAGTTTTAAACCTAACATTAAAATATCACAAATCCACATAATAATAAATTGAATTCTTACATTAGTGTAGATTTTTAAAAAATCAAATATATATTTCTTTATAACTCCAATGTCTTGCACATAACAGGGATTTAATAAATCTTTGATTGTTTAGATTATATTTCTAGAAGGAGATAAGAATTTAAAGTCATTAAGTCAACATTTTATAAGAAAATGAAAGTAGTTTAGGAAACTTATTAGATCTCTTTTAACACAGATTTACATTTTCAGAGGTTTTTGTTGTTGTTGCTGTTTCAAGGTATCTTAGGCACAATTTAGTCCATCTCTATAATTTTACTTTTAGGGAAACATTAGGCCAGATAGGTGAAATGCTTTGCTCAAGTTTACTTAAGCACAGTCACTATTCATACAAGTAGTAAATAGTAAAAAAAAAAAAAATCAAATTTGAAACTGAATCCTTTAACACCAAATCCATGTACTATCATAATTCACCTTTTGGTTTAATTGAACACTTAAAAATACCAAAGTTCATGTAACATTGAGGAAACATTTTGCAAACTGAAAACATACTGTATAAATATACAATATTCAACATATATTACCAATGCTTTGGTTTCAATGGCATATTGACAAGTGTATTTTACTGCTAGGAATTAAATAAAATCATTATTTTAAAGCATGTTTAAAGAATTTTTTTCAGAAAAGTGAGATCTACAAGCTCTTGTGGTAACCATTTTATAGAACTACATTTTAGACAAAAACTGCTATTTGAAATCTTAGGTTAAAAGGGAGCACTTTATTTAAAAGCATTTTTAAATGAGACATCTTTTGCACAAGACTGTGAATGGATAGCATAAATGAAAATGCATTAGTGGCAAACTGCTTCAAAGAGAGAAAGGGAACCAGTGAGAAAAATAGACCCAATCCCCAACAGGTGTCCTAAAAGCAAGCTAAAGTGTAGATTATTATAATGCTTTGATTAATAATGCTCAAAACTCAGTTCTTAAGTGACATGTGATATTTTCATGAGAAATTTGTAGTTCTGAAGAGTGCTGGACCTGAAGTCAGGAAGATAGCTTCTGGAGTTTAAATCTAGCTGACACTTATTAGCTGAGTGACCCTAGGCAAGTCACTTAAACCTATTTGCCTCACTTTCCTCATCAGTAAAATGGAGAAGGAAATGACAGATCATTTCAGTATCTTTTGTCAAGTCCTCTCTCCATGGGGTCATGAAGAACCTGACACAACTGAAATGACTGAAGAACAAATAATAAACAGCTCTTCACCAAAGACTGAACTGCCCTGGAATACTCTACCTTCCTACCAGCATGTAGTTTCTACTACTGGAATTAATAAAAGTGGTATTAAAAAAACAAAATATAGGGGCGGCTAGGTGGTGTAGTGGATAAAGCAGCGGCCTTGGAGTCAGGAGTACCTGGGTTCAAATCCAGTCTCAGACACTTAATAATTACCTAGCTGTATGGCCTTGGGCAAGCCACTTAACCCCATTTGCCTTGCAAAAACCTAAAAAAAAACCATGAAACTTTAAAAAGCACAGTCTGTTGCCCTTAACCTTCTTATCATATTTGTGAGAAATAATTACCTTAAAATTATTGACTTGGCGCCTTGGAAAGCATAGCCAAAAGCAAACAATGATGACATCAAAAAAACCACTAAAAAGTGCATCTGTACTCATGTCTTTTGAAATGAAAAAATGACAGCAAAAATGTTACCTAATTATGATAGTAATAAGTCCTTTGCATTTGGCTTCCATCTCCTATGCACTTAACATCTATTAGTTTAGATTATCCTTATGTGTATATATGATATATTCTTCTTCCAAACTGTTAACACTGGAAAGGCAGACATTTTATCTTAATTGATCTCTCAATCATCCCTGGCTCCTAGTGAAGTCCTCTGAAAGTAGTGCCTAATAAATGTTCATTGGTAGCAGTTAATATTATATGACTCAGTTTTTACAGATTTTCCTATACTATCAGTTCTGTGTGTGACTCACTCTTCTTAGGAAAATGCTGATTTGGTGGGCACTGGCCCTGGAGTCAGGAGTACCTGAGTTCAAATCCAGCCTCAGACACTTAATAATTACCTAGCTGTGTGGCCTTGGGCAAGTCACTTAACCCTACTGCCTTGCAAAAAAACCCCAAAAATCAATATGCTGATTTTGCATTAAGGTTTTGATTGAGACAGTCTGTTCTGGGAAATTCATTAATTTTATAATTTCATATTGACAAATAGATAATCTTGATTTGTGAGTAGACATTAAACTTTATATTGCCGATGCTGAATCTTTTGGGATCATTCTGTAAGGCAGAAGAAAGGTTTTGAAATCCCTTTGACTTCTCTGCCATCTTGCCAGTTTATTCCTTGAGTATTGTCATCACCTTCTGTTTCATCTTCAGCATTAGCAGTAACTAAATGGTTAGATGTTCACATCAGTCACTCTTTGTTTCTGGCAGTTCAAATTATCATGCTCAGTGTCAAACTCCAGGCAATGCTTATCAGGACTGTTTTTTGCTTTTGTTTTTGATGAAACAGTCTCAATACTTAGAATATTGCTCATTTTTCATGGAAATCACAGCCACTGGTTTTAAATAATTTCATAAAAGAGTTTATTTCTTCTTTTTATTGTAAAAAGTAACTATAATTTGACCACAAAGTTGGGAAACAGCAATTTACAATGTAATGCCCACCAATTATACAATGATGTTAATAGAGCATTCAGTTCTTCAAAGCAGTTGAAAATTAATGATGCTTCCAGTCAAAACATGTAAAGAGCTCTTTTACTGAAATGTAAATAGATATAATCTTTTTTAAAACTAATTGTTTTATTCTCCTTTATTGCTTTCTTTTTTGCTTTCATTAGTCACAGGATTATGTATGGAAAAATGGTAGTAGTAGTAGTAGTAGTAGTAGTAGTAGTAGTAGTAGTAGTAGTAGCAGTAGTAGTAGTAGCAGCAGCAGCAGCAGCAGTAGTAGTAGTAGTAGTAGTAGTAGTAGTAAATATATTATAATTATTATTATAACATAATATTGTTATTATCATTTTATATTGCACTTTAAGGTCTGTAAAATTCTTTACAAGTATTTTATTTAATCTTCACAACAATCCTGGGAAATAGGTATTATTATTTTCCCAATTTTATAAATGAGGAAACTTAGGCAGACCCAGGTTAAGTTACTTTTCTAGGGTCTCACAGCCAGTAAGTATCTAATCTAGAATATGAATTAAAGTCTTTCTGACTTGAGCCCTAAAGTCCTTTACTCTATTTAACATGTTACATAGGTCCTAGAGAGGTCATCAACACCAAGCTTTCTTTTTATATAGGATAAAATTGAGGGCAAGTAAGTTAAATAAGTTCTCAAACATCCTACATTTAGAAGGATTTGAATTCCAGTACTTTTTATTTCACGTCTAGACACTCCTCTCTCCCCCTTACCTACTGTACCATTATATCTCCTGGTCATAAAATCATAATTCTCAGTCTGAAAGGGACTTAGAAGTCAACTAGTTCAACCTCTTAATTTTCATAGAAATAAATACTTAATTTTTTTGCTCCAATATTACTTCAACTATCATATTGAGTTACATCAGAATATATGTTAATTGGGGTGGCTAGGTTGCACAGTGGATAGAGCACCTGCCTAAAGTCTGGAGTACCTGAGTTCAAATCCAACCTCAGACACTTAATAATTACCTAGCTGTGTGGCCATGGGCAAGCCACTTAATCCCATTTGCCTTGCAAAAACCTGTACAAAAGAAAAAGTAAAAAGAATATATGCTAATTTCCCTCACAGACTCTGGTCCCTCAGTTTATCAACCTTCTTAATTCCAGAAATGTCCATTTTCATTACATCTTGATCTGTTGTTAGTTTAGATATGAGAGGGGAAAGAAGATGTACTTATAGGTCTTCATAGTGGTTTCCTTAACCACAGTAGGGGAAAAACTTTCAAAAAGGAGATCCAGTGAAGACATCATATTGATTTAGCAAAGCCCAAGTTACTGGTGTTAGCCATGATTTCAGAGACCATAAAGAGAGTCCCCAAACTTCTCATGAACTTCAGAATTTAGAATAATTAGAAATCATTTCAGTGATTGGAGCCAGTTCTCTGAGTTACTTCTTAGTGAAATCCTTAATATCTTAAAAAGAAAAGAATTAGCCCAGCCTGTATGAGTTGGTTTGCTCTTGTCTTTCGCTATTATGAAAGACCAAAATGACATCATCATGTTTGAGACAAATTACAGTATGTCTGACTGCGACTAATCAGACCAATATGAGCTTGGAATACTCTATCACAGACTGGGCACAAATAGTCCATGTGAACACTTGGGGTGGGTACTCGAAACTTACAGGTGTCACATATCCTTTGAGCTGCTTCAATTCTGCCCTCCTCATAGAGCACAGTACCCTCACTGATGAGGGCACACCATTCTGGGTGATCCTGTGCCAGTGTCTCCCATGCTGTACAATCAATTCTAAAGTTCTTAAATTAGATCTTCAGTGTGTCGAGGTATTGCTCCTTCTGACCTCTTTGTGAGCACTTGCCCTGTGTGAGCTCTCCATAAAATCATTTTTTGGCAAGTGTACATCTGGCATTCTAACAAAGTGTCCAGTATACCATGGTTGAATTCTCTGTAATCGTGTTAGAATACTAGGCAGTTTAGCTCAAGAAAGGACCTCAGTGACTGGTTTCTTCTTCTGCCAGGTGATCTTCAGAATATTTCTAAGACAATTTAAATGGAAGCAGTTCAGTTTCCTGACATGGCACTGGTAGACTATCCTGGTTTCACAGGCATATAGCAATGACATCAGCACAATGGCTCTGTAGACCTCCAGTTTGGAGTTAGTCTAATACCTCTTCTCTCCCATACTTTTATTTTATAGATACTCTCAAATACTGAACTAGCTTGGGCAATGCTTGTGTCAGTCTTATTGCCAAGTTGTACCTCCTTAGAAAGGACACTGCCAATATAAGTGAACTTGTCTACAATACTCAAAACTACTTCATTTGCTGTAATCAACAAGCAGCAGAGAATCAAATCATACTTTGTTGCATCTCAACTTCAGAGGCTGCATTGAGTATGCAATTTTCTGCAAGCAGATCATACACCAATGCCCCCTCAACTTTTGTCTCAACTTGTAGCCTTTTCAAGTTGAAGAATTAGCTATCAGTGTGGTAGCTGACTTTGAGACCATGTTCATCTTTCATGAATGCATTTAATAGCATAGCTAACAATATCATGCTAAAAAAAAGTATGGGAGCAAGGACAAATACTTGTTTTACTCCATTGGTGACTGGGAAATCTTAAGAGCATCATCCACTAAACAGAACCTGTATATGCATGCTGTCATGAAACTGACACACAAATTTTGACATAATATTCCAAAAACATTCATAACTGATGCAATCAAAAGCTTTGATCAGTTGTAGAAATTTTGTATACAGACCTCTGTTCTGTTCCTGGCATTTTTTTCTGGCCAGGAAATACAATATCAACAGTTTCTTGAACCTTTTGAAAGCCACACTAGCTCTTAGGTTGGTGATCATCTTCCAGGTGAAAGATCAGCCTATTGAGGAGGACTCTGGGAAGAAGCTTTCTAGTAATGACTAAAAGAGAAATATCCCTGTGAAATATTCCCTTTATATTTATATAGATGGAGAATGAAGGCATCCTTGAATTCTTGGGAGAGAACTTCCTTATGTCATATAACCTTTTAGATGAGCAATGCATCTCCCACCTTGTATATCTCAGCTGTAATAGAATCAGCACCAGGGGATTTGTCACTTGAAATGAGCCCAAAGGCTTTCAAAACCTCTTCTTCTGTTGAACTTCAGCTAGGGACTGATTGACTTCACTTATCCACCAAGATGGCAGAGAGAAGGCAGGCTCTGTGTTAAGTGCTCCTCTTTCCCCATAAAAATAACATGAAAGAAATCTCTTAACAGAAATTCAATTGACAAAACCCAGAAGGAAAAACTAAGAGAACACCTACCAAGAAGGTCTGTCTCAGGGGACTGTGGGTGAACTGGGAGACAAGAGGAGAGCATCAGCTCAGGAACAGCAGCTGGGGGAAGTCAGAGGGTCAGCCTCAGCCGTAGAGACTTTGGTGAGTGAAGAGTTTGACCCAACTTTAGCTGCTGAGTCTTTGGTGTGTGTGGGGGGGAGCTCTAGGAGGGTGAGTGCCAACACAGTTTCAGAGCACACCTAGAGAACAACCAGCTGGGCTTGGGACCTGATTTCCATACTTTCAGTGGAGCCCTTTGCCCAGAACAAACAACAAACAACCCCACCCCCTCAGACTAAGGTATGGTCAACATAGTTCACCCAAGAGAAAGAGATTAACTCCCTCTTCCAGGGCCCAGCCCAGTGTTCAAGGTCAAATCAGACCCTGCTGCTGAGGACCCCAAACACTTCAGAGAAAGCAACCAGCAACAGGCACTTGGAATTACTAAACCAAGAAAACAAAGCCTCTGGGATCTTCAAAAGCAAACTTCTGAGAGCCAAGCGCCCCCAGCACAAGATCCTAGAAAGATGAAGAAAGGCC